>NC_053427.1:79302798-79902798 GCF_007990345.1 Gossypium hirsutum
AATATTTTTTAATATTTTATTTATATACATTAATATAGATATTTTTGTTACTTTATTATTTTTAAAAAGTAATAATATTAATATATTATTTTTAAATATAAATTATTTAATTTAATTTTTAATAATAATTTAAAATTAAATGTTATAATATTTTTATTTTAATATTTTATTATATTTTAATGTAAATATTTAGTAATAGTAATATTTTGTTGTATTTTATTTTAAACTACATTAAGAAAATAAAGATGTTAAGGGTAATAAGATACATTAATAAATAGCGCTTATATTTTAATTCATAGAAAACATATGGTAAGAATAGTAATATATATTACAAATTTCAACAACCAAACACCTTAATATATTAACATCTTATCTTTTATCCATCATTTAACATAACACTACTATTTTACATCAAGCTTACCAAATGTTAGACTATCAATTTGGCCCTCATTCTATATGAAATGATAAAAAAATAAAA
This sequence comes from Gossypium hirsutum, assembly GCF_007990345.1. Classification (NCBI taxonomy): domain Eukaryota; kingdom Viridiplantae; phylum Streptophyta; class Magnoliopsida; order Malvales; family Malvaceae; genus Gossypium; species Gossypium hirsutum. Next base: position 79,303,277 of record NC_053427.1, read on the forward strand.
TTCATTTTTAAAATTTAGAAAATTCTAAAGATACAAAAAAAAATATTAAATAAAAGAAGATAAAATTTTCAAAAATAGATAAAGTGAGAGAAAATTGGGGAAAGTGTTGTTCATTATAAGAAAACAAAAAGAAGAGAAAATATTCAGAATATAATTTGTTTTTACAATTTGGGTTTTGAAAATGTTGAAATATTTGAAGTTGTTGTAACCTGCTAAGGAAATTGCCCACTACCCTAACCACTACTACAAAACAACAACTTACTATGTCACATCCCAAAAATGAGGTTAGAAGAATTGTGTTTGTAGTTGATTGATTGATTCGTTTTAAATTTGGATATGCATGATTGTTTGATTTTGGTTACATGATGGATGATATGCATGTCCTTAGTGAATTATTGTTATAGATGCCTTATAACACCCTAAAATATATAGGGTTAATTGAAATAAATAACCAAGAAATGACCTAAGCTAGATGATTAAGTAGTTAGCGCACTCCCTAGATATCTTAGGTTTTATCCACACCTCTCCTATTTCTTTTTCTTTTTTTTTTTCATTTTCAGCAAACAAGGATGAAAATCACTCTACAATACATAATAAATGGAGTAAAAACTTATCAAGTTTATGTAATACCTCAAATGGTTAGGCATCACTATTTTTCCCATTGCAATCCCAAGTTCAAGTCACCCCATTTTCCTTTAATTTTCGACAAATGGGTAAATTGTTATCCAGTTCCCTCAAATTACTGAAAATTTTAGTCATCAGCATAGGATGGAAGATGAGAAGTTGTCGGCAATGTTGGGAGAGCAAAGGAGAGTAACTCAAGAGGGTGAAGGCAAATCATAAATTGGTAGCTGACAGAATTGTGAATAGGACTCTCGGATTCTAGATCCAACTTATGCAATAATTCTATGATCTGGGAAGCGTGTAGAGATGTTTGCAGTGATTGTTGCGGTATCGTCCAACAGGAAGCCAATTGTTTTGCAAACACAATGGCTATGGATGGGATGGAAAGTTTATGGTTAAACTATTCTCTTTAAATTCACATCAGTATAAAATAAAATGTAAATTAATTTCAAATTTTAAAATAATTTTATTTTAATTTTTAAATCAAGCACTTTGATGGGTTAAAATTATAAGATAAAGACTTATTTAATTACAAAAATAATTTAACAACTTATTAACCACAAAAATAATTTTAAAACTTATTTAAACAAAGTGTAATAATTTAAAAAACTTATTTAAACAAAGTGTAATAATTTAAAAATTATTTAAACAAAGTTAACAAGTGCTTTTAATAAAGTTGATATTTATTTCTAGACAAGTGGGGAAGGGTATGACATTAGACTAAAATAAATAATTGTAAGTTTTGTACAAAATCTTGGTTTTATTTTTTAATCTTTGATTAATGAGCAGAATTCACATACTTTGTTTTTGCTTATAGCTCAATAAATCTGTCTTCTCTCACAAGAAAAAGAAAAAGTAAGTGATACTTAATAACCAATAAATTGCATTCAATTTAAACATTCACAATGCTTAATTTTCAAATTAACTCCTTAAATAGAAATAACTTCATTTACTGCTCCATTCATTTTAAAATTCCTCTTTGGTCCACCATTCTATATCACTACCAATTGGTCATGCAGTTTCTTGAGCTCTAGCAGATTCTTCCACTATAATTTCATCAACTGATTGGCTTGCCTGCAAAGCAAATTAAACCTTCACTTATTACTCTTTGCTTTTGATGATTGATGATGAAGAAAGCAAAGCCTGTTTTCCAAAATTGGACAAAGGATGACATATTAAGAACAACAACTGTGAATTGAAATTAATAATGCAACAAGGATATCTAGAAAGAAATATTGACAGCCAACAGAAACCATTTACAATTTATGCAATTTCATTTAGTCATTTAAAGCATAAAAATAGAATCTCCCAGGCAACCAAAATAAAAATATTGCATTAATGCATAGAAATTAAAGCTTAGTAAATAAAGAGTTTGGGGGACTACATGAGAAAATAATTCAATGGATGAATTTCTGTTTTAAAGCTGAGGTAGGTGTATCACTTTCTCTTCGTCCTTATTCACATTTCCCTCATCTCCTTCAAACGGCTGCTCTAATTTGGAGACTCTGCTAAGCTTTAGTTCTTCTAGTTTTGGAAGGCCGCCATCAGCAAGAGTAATTGGGAACAAACATTTCAAGTTTTCACAGTAAAAGATTTTAATTGTCTTCAAATTAGGGAAGCAAATAGGTTGGAGATTGCTCCAATTCGTCACAGAAAGTTATACTCAACCTGCACAATTGTGGCAAATTTCGAGCGATAGTAGGTGACAAGATGTATCGTAACCTTCTGCAATTGTGGACTACCAATTGAGTGAGATTTTGAAAGTATTAAACTTGGATGGGAGCACTCCATATCACCTGCAATTCAGTTAGTTTGTACAAGCATAGGATCTCCAGACTTGAAAGATTATATCTAGGATATTCAAATAACACTTCAAAATTGGAAATTGTTAAATATTCCATACTTCTTGATGTTTCGCCTCCCATTTCAGGGACTGTCTTTTCTGTCATATCCGACAACACCAATACCTATAAATATATCATCATTCATCAATGTCAAAGTATTCAAAGTCATTAACAGCTCACCTATCATTTTATTAATTCATTTTCTTATATGTAACTCGTATTTTAACTTTTTTTAAAAGATTTTTTTATTTATGTTACTAATTGGTATTGTAATTAACATCTCACCTATCAATTTATTAATTCATTTTCTTATGTAACTCTTATTTTAAATTTTTTTGGCACCCAATTATGGATTTGTTTAATTTTTTATTATCCAATTATAATTTTTTTATTTGATCACTCAACTAATTGGGATTGTTTTTTTTTTGTCCATTTCCATTAATTGCACTAACAGGAGGGTGTGAAAAATAAATATAATAATAAATTTAGCCCTCAACTTTTACATATTATATTGATTTAGTCACAATTTAAAAAAATTAACCTTTAAAATTTACAAATAGTCTCAATTTGATTCTAATTTTTTTTAAAAAATCAAAGGAATATATAAAAATACATAAATATTTTCAAAAAATTATAATAATAAATTTAAACTTGTATAATAATATTAACATTAAATACAAGTAACTATATTAATATTAAATAAAAATGCATAAATATTTTAAACTTACTTAATACAGAATTTTCTATTTTAAAAATAATATTGAATTTTTAAAAATAAATTTTATAAAGAATTAGGGTTAAATTGACAAAAAATTTAAAAGTTGAGGACTGAAATTGTTATTATACTAACTACAAAAGTGTCACTTTTAGCCATTGAATGGTTGGGTGAAAAAAACAATTAAATGAGACATAATTGAGGGACTAATAGTGTAATTTATCATTTGTTTTTAAAGATATGGATGAAAATCCAATTATCATTTTTCTTCTTTTCTTTCCCTCGACTGGTTCCGCTTTGTACAGGCCAATTTTAGCTACTATTATAGAGAACCCATTTACAATTTTATAATCCCTCAACCCAATTTCAAACTCCATTAAATCACTAACCCATTAAACCCCAAAACCCAACTAACCTACCCTAACCTAAACAGCCCAATACCCATTAAGCCTAACTAATACATCAACCAACCCAAAATTCAAACCCCATTTACAACCAGAACCCAATATCCCTGAACCCATATACCCGAAGCCCAATAACCTAAACTACCAGCCCACTAAACTAACAGCCCATTACACAAAATCAGAAACAAAAAACACCTAATCCCAAACCCTAGCCCCTAGCATTCGGCGCCCACTTGCCTCTGTCACCACCGACGTCTGCCACGCCCCATACCCCCACTACAATAGTCCCATACCTCCACAGTCCTCGTACGCCACGCCCACACCCCGTACGCATGACAACAGACTCTGTACCTGCAAAAACAACAGACAAGCAAAGCAGAAGCAAGAATAGCAAAAAATAATAACAAAGTATGTAACAAAACAGGCTATAAAAAGCCAAATGAAACACTGTAAAGGGGGTTCCTTTTTTAGATTTTTATCAATACAGACATATATTTCAAAAGAGAAACAAAAAGCCAGTAGACAGAGCAGGAATATCATCCGAAACAGATATCAACACACAAAAAAAACACCAAATCAGCGCACCAAACACAAAATCGCAAATCGAAAATAGAAGGTGATTTTATATTTATTGTCATTTTTATTTATATTCTCACAAATACATATATCAAAAAATACGAAAAATATACGAAAATATAATATAAAAATATAAGAAAAAAAAAATAAAAAAAAATTAGAGTTTTTTACACGGTGGCCGGCGCCGGCACCGGCGAGGCTCCGGTGGCCGTCCGGTGACCGGCCCCCGTGGCCGGAGCTCCCCCCTCCCCTCTCTTCTTTCCCCGCTCCCTCTTTTCTCTCCCTCCTCTTCTTTTTTTTTCTTTCTCCTGTTTTAAATGAAAAAACAAAAAAAAACTTGGTTTATATGCGTTTTGGACCCCCCTTTGAAGCTAAACGACGCCGTTTAGGGCTTCGAGTTGGGTCAACCCGACCCGTCCGGCCAGGGTCCGCGTGTTTTTTGAAGCGGAAGGGCTAATTGCGCGATCGGCCCTTCCGCATTTTTGCTATTTTACAATCAGGTTTTTAATATTTTAATTTGGCCCCAGAGTTTTGCCCGTTCATCAATTTAGTCCCTCCATGCTGCGCTGCGTTTTGGTAATAGAGAATATTGCACTTTTGGTCCTCGTTGTTTTCACGCGTGTCCATTTTAGTCCTTTATTTCTTTATTTCTTTTTAAATTCGCCCTGAAATTCTGTTCTTATTCCGATTTAATCCTTTTTCGTTTATTTTCCTTTTTTTACATATTACTAATATTGTTACTATTATTTTTATTAATATATTAATTATTTTTTTAAAGTATTATTATTACTGATGATTTTTATTTCTAGTTTTAGCATATTATCAATATTAATATATGTATATTATATATGTATATATTCATACATTTATATAGTACTATTTTAATTACTTTATTTTAATATTATTGTTATATCATATTTGTTTTTATATATTTCATTATTATTTTTAATATTATTATTAATATTATTAGATGTTATTTATTCCTAATATGTATATTATGTAAATGTCTTAATATTATATTATATGTGTTTTTTTTATATATGTTATGTATATAAGTTTTTTAATATTATATTTTATACATATTTTTTAATATTATTAGTTATATTTTTTATATACTATTACATGTATACTTCTAATATTATATCGTATATTTCTAATACCATCATTTATATATATATGTGTACTAGTATACGTATAGCGTACAAAATAGCTTTCCTATTATTATTATCATTTCTAAAGGTATATACGTAGTATATATGTTCTTTATAAGTTATATATCTATTTTTCACTAATATTACTTGTTATGTATATTTTTATACATTTCCATATACATATCTTCAATACTATCGTGTAAATACTCTTATTCCTATTATTGTGTATATACTTTAACATTAATAGATATACATTTTTGTCACTTCATGTATAGTTCAAATAATATACATTATATCTTTCTAACGTTATCATTGCTTATATAGATGTGTTTTGACGTACATGTTTTTAATGTTTTTATGTATGTATATTCATTATTTTCTCGTATTTGATGCTATAATTACATTTAATCTTGTATGCATTATTAGTATTTTCCTTCAATATCATTGTAATATTTGTTATTTGTTTCAAATATGTTTATAGTTCTTCCATTTATTTATGTTTATTTCATATCAGCTTGCTTCACATTATTTCGAAAAATTATCCATGTTTTCTTATTTACTTCAATAATCAAGGTAATATATCGAATTAACACTAAGTCATCGATTTCATCGCTATGTTGGGTGAACATCAATCGACTCGTGTTAAATCGGTATACCCTTCTCAAAAAAATCAAAAATTGAAAACTTCTCGTCCTTTTTTATCAAGTCACGACTAAATATTACATTGAACTCGTAATTTTGAAAATCAAGACAACACGTGTTTATGAGATACCAATTTTGGGCGTTGCGAGGGTGCTAATACCTTCCTCGCGCGTAACTGACTCCCGAACCCTATCTTCCTCTGGATTTTAATGTGGATTTAAATTCATTTCTTTTTATTTCAAAAAATAAATTTATAAGGTGTCCGATCACACCTATAAAAAGGATCGGTGGCGACTCCCCTTTTATTTCAAAATCGAACTTCAGTTTCCAAACTTTTTAGATCGCCACAATTAGCGACCCGAAAGCTAATTTTTTACGTCGCTACAGCTGGCGACTCCACTGGGGAGAACTTTTTTGAGAGTCGTGTCTGGAATTAAACATGTTTTGTCAAAATTTTCAAATTTCCTTGTTCAAAGTAAATATTTGGCCGTGATCCGAAAATCTCGTTTTCAAAATTCATGCATTTGTATCGTGTTGTAAATATTTCTTCTAACTTGCTTATTTGGTTGTTTTCAGTTTTCAATTTTTATGGTTTTAATTTTGGTTTAGTTTCTTTAAGTAAAACGTAAAGGTTTATAAGTTTTTCCCCACACACCGTGCATTTGCATTTTCGCATAACATGAGCTCTCTACCCGGGCTCCGTCCGTTTAAGTGAAAGTAAACGCTACGCCTTCGTGAGTTAACTCGTCCCTCCGCACAGGATAGTGAATACTTTCGGGTTACATATGACTTATGCTTTCGTGAGTTAACTTGTCCCTCCGCATAGGCATAAGTAAATGTAATCCCTCGAATTGAACTCGTGAGCCTGTGATGGGTTATGACCGAGGCTTCGTACTAATCTTAGCAGATGATAGTATGAGCAATTCGAGTACCTGTCTAGAACCGAGACTGCATATAATGAACCATACGAGATATCCAATTAGAGCCATGCCGAACTTCTGTCCGCTTATAGTCACCAAAATAAGTACACGGGGAAAATTCCTTTTGCCTTTCATTTACACTGTTTATGCAAAATAATTGGATTGGGTAGTTTAATTTGTTTTTCAAATTATATTTGTTGTGTTTACTAACCAAGTTTGTTTGTTTTTATTTTTATTTTCATCATGCATCATAGACATCATATTAGGAAGGTGTTGATTAAAGGTTGGTTGCCAAAAAATGGGTTTCTGATGGAGGAGTCAATTACACAAATAACCGAGAAGAATGCCGTGGTTCGGGACTGGTCTCTAAAAACTCAGAAAGAAAAGGGGGATAGTCTAGTGGAAGGGTGTGTTGCCAATTTGCCCGAACATATAACTGTAAGTGTTCGCCAAAATAACTTTGAGGATTTGGTTCGAATTTGGAATCAGTGGGATTCAGACACTAGAGACATTTTCACTGAGAGGTATGGAGATATAGCTCACCTGATCACCATCCGTGTAGACGAACAGTTGATTCAAGCCATGGTTCGGTTCTGGGACCCAGCTTATCAGTGTTTCACCTTCAATCAAGAAGACATGACTCCAACCATAGAAGAGTATGCTGCTTTACTCTGCATCGACAATGTACAATTCGGCAAAATATATGTGAAGGAGCCTAAGCCGATGACCTTCAAGAAAAAGTTAGTGAGACTGACAGACATGACTGATGTATGGGCTGAAAAACAGATAAAGAAGAAGAATGAAACCATTTGCATTCCATGGTCCTCCCTACGAGATTTGGCTCTGAACCATCCCGACATGCTGAAAAGGGTAAATCTATTCGCTTTGGTCATTTTCCCAAAAGTTCTCGGACATCTCGAAGTTGCAGTAGTTGATTTCTTCGAAAGGTTAAAACAAGGAATCAACCCTGTCCCGACCATCCTAGCCGAGACCTTCAGGTCCTTGAGTAGTTGTCGAAGAAAAGGGGAGGGACGATTTATCGGATGCGCGCAGTTGCTCAATGTTTGGATTTTGAGTCACTTCTGGAAGGTAGAGCGCACTCCGTTCCATATGTTTTCTAAAACATTCTCCCCGCTAGAAGCTTACCTCAAGAAAGAATGGCCGAAGGAAGTCACCGAGCAACATTGGGTATCAGTTTTTCAGAATTCGCGCCGAGAATATAACATGGAGAGCACCCTGGATCCGTCCTTCAGTTCTGCTATACAAATGTGGAAGCCAAGATTGGGTACCTTTACTCGGGTTATGGGGAAGAGTTGGATATGCTCCGCTATTAGTCCAAAGGCAATTTTCTTCGCGACAATTCCTCCCCGCAACTGGAGGATTAGCACAGTTCGAGTTCGCTTTCGCGGGTGAAGGATATATGAAGAGAGTCCGAGACACTGCAAAGTATTGGAAGGAAATTCATTTCATGGAATTAGCTTTGTATGCTGATACCCTTACCCAAGATTACGACATATGGAGGAAGCAACGGGTAAATAGTCAACAAATCTCATCAACAAACTACACCATCCAGAATCCTTTCTCGGAGGAAATGCCGTCTGAGCTAGAAATGGCAAGACAAGAATTCGAACGAGAAAAGGCCAAGATGTCTCGGGACCTTAGTGCCCCTCAAGAAGAAAACTATCAACTGAAGATTGAAGTTCAGGTTGAAAGGTCCAGAACTGAAAAAGTACAAAGAGAAGCCGAGATTGTGAGAAGCGACTTAAGGGACCTTCATTTGGAAAATAAGAAATTAAGAAACACTATAAAGAATAGCGGGTTGGGCAAGTCGACAGCAGAATGGAAGGAAAAATTAGCAATATCAAGGGAGGAATGGAGTTTTGGAAGGGAAAAGCAAAGAAAGAGGAGGAAAAGGCTGCGCGCGCTGTGATAGAGTTAAGAAGGAAGAACGCCGAGTATGAAATAGTGACTGCAGAATTGGTGAATAGTCAGTCTGAACATCAAGAATTAAAAAGGAAAACACGAGATCTAGAAAATATGCTGCAATCTCGTCAACAACAATTAGATAACCTCTTGAAGGCTCTAGAAGAAAAGAGTGAGCAGTATGATAGGGATATTCACGCGTATGAAGGAACCCTCAAAGAAAAAGAAATGCAACTTGACTTCTTGATCAATGAAATTCGCAAAGCGGCTATGCAAGTTGTTCAATTATCAGATGAAGCCGAAGTTCTCAGTTGCCAATTCCCTCCGAGCCAAAGATCGAGCATATCAGAGTTTTTAGAGCAAGTGAAGAAACAAGGCAATGTGGCTAGGAAATTTCTGTAACCGTTGGAAAAATGAAAACTTTGTGTAATAGACTATGTTGATAAATGAAATGCCTAAATATGGGGCTATCTTGAAATCAACACCAAATTCTTGCATGTTTACTCATAACTAACATTTATGCATCATTTATTCTTTGGACATTCATCCATTCATATACTCAGTCATTCATTCATCGCGTGTACATATTACCATAATCATCCACCGAAACTAAAGAACCGTATAATCCGCAGTTGCAAGATTTCAAATCTGGAACCACGCCATTCCTATAAAACGCGCCGACAAGCTAGAGTAATGGAAGCTGAATTCAATGAGAGAATTGAAAGGATGGAAAGAGCTCAAAAGGAATTACAAGAGCAACTGGCCAAATCGCAACAAGAGACGAGAGACCTAATGGTGAGATCTCGAGAGGAATCACTCGAGCAAAGAGATCAGATGGCTAAAATGATGGAGACGATGACAACTTTGGTCAAAGGAAAAATGCAGAACCCCGATGTTATGGAACCTCAGTCAAGAATTCACCACGATCAGGATCCACTCTATACCCCGGGATTCACTCCACTGCCCGCATATACAACACGAAGAGGGTATACTCAATAGGAACCCACTGGCTTGGAACATCGACCTATGCCACCTGCTCCACCCACTAATTTGGGGCAAGGAATATTAGCGTCGAACCCAGGGGCTAGTCCTGCTGATCCACTAGTTCCAGATCTGGATGACCCAGCAGAGGTAGCCAAGTTGAAATTGGATAACCATGACGCAAAATATAGGAGTCTAGAGGAAAGACTCAAAGCAATAGAAGGCACTGAAGTCTTCTCCGCACTAGGTGCCAAGGAACTCAGTTTGGTACCTAATCTAATTTTGCCCCCGAAGTTCAAAGTGCCTGATTTTGAGAAGTATGATGGGACAAGGTGCCCAAAAGCACATCTCATTATGTTCTGTCGGAAAATGACCAGTTATGTGAACGGGGATAAACTACTCATACATTTCTTTCAAGATAGTCTAACAGGGTCAGCTCTTCGGTGGTACAATCAACTTAGTAGAGAAAAGATTCGATCCTGGAAGGACTTGGCGTCAGCATTTTGCGATCAGTACAAGCATGTATCGGATATGGTGCCAGACCGTATGACCTTGTAAATGATGGAGAAAAAGCCATCAGAGACTTTTAGACAGTATGCGCAGAGATGGAGAGACGTCTCAGCTCAAGTGGAACCCCCACTAACAAAAACGGAGATAACCGTTCTCTTTATCAATACTTTAAAGGCACCCTTTTATGACAAATTAGTGGGAAGTGCCACGAAAGATTTCGCAGATATTGTAATATCCGGTGAACTCATAGAGAATACCGTCAAGAGCGGTAGAATGGAAGGATCAGAAGGCTCAAGAAAAGCAGCACCCTTAAGGAAGAAAGAGCCAGAAGCCCACATGGTGGGAACTGGGAGTCGTTACATTCCCAATTCGTATCCTAACCAACCCCGACCTCGAAATTATCCACCCCCAATTTCTATTATCCCCCTCAAACCCCTTACTACCAAGCACCACATCCGTCCTACCCCGTATACGCCACGAACAACCAAAGACCCGTCACCACTTTCCCACAAAACACGGTACCTGCCCAAAGCCAACCCAGAAATGAACCAAGACCAGCAAGGCATAATCCCGAGAGACCGCAATTTACCCACATCCCTATGTCGTATGGGGAATTGTACCCAAAACTTTTAGAAAAACAGCTAATTTCTCCCCATTACATGGCACCCCTTAAACCTCCATACCCAAAGTGGTACGATCCAAACGCTAGTTGTGCATACCACGCAGGGAACCAAGGGCACTCTACTGAGAACTGTCTCGCTTTCAAAAGGAGAGTTCAAGGACTCATTGACGCGGGTATCCTACGATTCGATAGTGCTAGTAACACCACGGGGAACCCGTTCCCTAACCATACCGAAGGGAATGTGAGCACAATGGGGAAAGAGGATGAATGGAAGGTCAGAAGATGTGTTGCAGAAATAAGGACGCCTCTGCAGAAAATCTGGGAGGTATTGGTTAAGAAAGGATTGCTCTGTCACTCTGGTAGAATTTTTGGAGAAGAAGGTCAAAGTTTTTGCAATTTTCATGGGATTGTTGGGCATGACATTCAGTCATGTGAGGACTTTAAAAGGTTACTTCAAGACCGGATGGATAATAAGGAGATCAAGGTCCTTAACAAGAGGGAAGATGCCAACGAAAGAGAAGTATGCGTCTCTGATAGCCAATCATCAAGGCCCCCTTTATAGTGCTGATCGACCGTTGGTAATTTATTACGACGCGATGAGAGAGCCATTGAAACCACAGATGGTAATTGAAGTACCATCTCATTTCCTGTATAAGGACAACAAAACAGTACCGTGGAGATATGATGTTAATATCGTTACACCGGAAGTTGAAAAGTCCAAAGCCATAACTGAAGATGTTGGGGAGGTAGGTCATTTTACTCGAAGTGGATGATGCTATTTTAAAGAAGTTGAACCGGTAAAGAAAAGTAGCGACTCGAAGCAAAAAGGGAAAGCAGTGATGCACGAAGTCGAAGTCGAGCAAGAAATTCCACCCGTGCAAGAAACTAAAAAGCCTGTGAATGAGGAAGAAGCTCAAGAATTCTTGAAATTTATTAAGCACAGCGAATATAGTGTAGTGGAACAATTGAGCAAGCAGCCAGCACGAATCTCAGTTCTATCTCTACTGTTAAATTCAGAGCCACACCGGAATGCTTTATTGAATGTTTTAAATCAAGCTTACGTGGCCAACAACATATCTGTCAAAAGCTTGATAGGTGGGTAAACAATCTGAATGCGGACAACTTCATCTCTTTTAGTGATGATGAGATACCGCTAAATGGTAGAGGTTCAGTAAAAGCGCTGCATATCACGACCCGCTGCAAGGGCAACATAATACCGAACGTACTCATCGATAATGGGTCAGCGTTAAATGTTATGCCATTGGCTACGCTTTCCAGAATACCGATGGATTTGTCCTACTTAAAGCCCTGTCATTCCATGGTAAGGGCATTCGATGGGACGAGGTGCGAAGTCATGGGAAAGATCGAAATCCCTTTGGAAGTGGGCCCTTACATCTATGAGGTCGAATTCCAAGTCATGGACATTACACCCTCTTATAACTGCCTTTTGGGAAGACCTTGGATCCATTCTGCTGGAGCAGTCCCATCATCCCTCCATTAAAAGTTGAAATTTATCATGGATGGCTGTTTGGTCACAGTCGAAGGCGAAGAAGACATTGTCGCATCTATCTCTGCTGATGCGCCATACCTGGAAGTAAGCAAGGACGCAGTGGAATGTTCCTTTCGATCCCTTGAATTCGTCAATGCCACTTTCGTCGCTGAGGGAAACAGAATTTCGATGCCAAAACTATCGAGAAATACCAGAATGGGTGTCAAGTTGACCGTAGGAAGGGGAGCTCGTGCGAGAAGAGGTTTAGAGAGACATCTGCAAGGAATAGTTAGGGCTTTAAAGCCAGTGCACCACAAGGCCCGATACGGTTTGGGGTTCCAGCCTGACATGCGCCAAAGAAGAAGACAGTGGAAGAAGGATCAAGAGAGAAGAATTGCAAGAACTTTGGGCCGAGAACCAGAATGGGAACCAATAGAGTACCCTCCTTTGTCAAAAACATTTACATCTGCGGGAATGATGTACCCTAGACAAGATGATCCACGAAACATGCTGGGGTTAATTGAAAGGGATTTCAGAATGTCAGTATAAATGTCATTGACAAAGAAGCTGGTGCAAGTAAAGATGTCTCGAGGATACGCCCTTGCCCTCCTGGTTTCATGTTGAACAATTGGACTGCTGAGGAGCTTCTTGTAGTTTATAAGTCTTCAGAGTAATGCTAAACATTAACCTTCTATTGTGTCCTTAGATATAATAGAATTCTTTTGTAAGAGCTTGCATTCGCTCTTTATCATTTAAATGAATATCAATGAAGATGCATTTTGTCACGATTTTTCGCATTATCACTAATTTCATAATCATTTTCTCATTTCATAGCCTATCCTTACATTTGCCTCATTGCCATGACATAACATTTTGTTTGTTGTTTCCAATACTTGGATGTCCCCCTATAGCTTCCTTTTCCATTCAACTTTCAGGTGCTCAGATATTGACGACATGAATAAGCCTGTTACGAATCTTGAAATTGATTTTGAGAAGGTTGTTTGCTTAGGAGAATTTGAAGCCGAAGAAAATGCTGAAGATTATGTCTCGTCTCCTGAATTGTTAAGAATGGTGGAACAAGAGGATAAACAGATTCTGCCTCATGAAGAATCTGTGGAAACAATAAATTTGGGCACTGAAGAGAGGAAACAAGAAGTGAAGATTGGGACTTCTATTTCAGAAAGTACCAGGCATAGTTTGATCACTTTACTCTGCGAATACAAAGATGTTTTCGCATGGTCATACCAGACATGCCAGGGCTAGATGAAGATTTAGTGGTCCATAAGCTCCATTAAAGCCAGAATGCAAGCCCATCCAGCAAAAATTAAGACGGATGAGGCCCGAAATGCTGTTGAAAATAAAAAGGAAGTCAAGAAGCAATTTGATGCTGGCTTCCTACAAGCCTCCAAATATCCAGAATGGGTGGCTAACATAGTCCCGGTACCAAAGAAAATAGAAAAGTACGAATTGCGTGGATTACCGTGACCTGAATCGAGCAAGCCCAAAAGATAATTTTCCCTTGCCACATATTGACACGTTGGTGGACAACACAACAAAACATTCATTGTTTTCTTTCATGGATGGATTCTCGGGGTATAATCAGATCAAGATGGCCCCTGAGGATATGGAGAAAACTACCTTCATAATAATGTGGGGAATTTCTGCTACAAGGTGATGCCATTCGGGTTAAAGAATGCTGGGGCAACATATCAGAGGGCTATGGTGACATTATTCCATGACATGATGCATAAAGAAATAGAGGTCTACGTCGATGATATGATTGCTAAATCTCGAGGAGAAGAAGAGCATGTAATGAACCTCAAGAAGTTGTTCGAAAGGCTGAGAAAGTTTCAGCTAAAGCTTAATCCAGCCAAATGTACATTCGGGGCTACCTCGGGAAAGTTGCTAGGCTTCATTGTCAGTGAAAGAGGTATCGAAGTTGATCCAGATAAAATAAAAGCCATCCAAGAATTACCACCTCGCACACGCAGAAGGAAGTTAGAGGATTTTTAGGGAGATTAAACTACATCGCCCGATTTATCGCTCAACTTACCAACCAATGCGACCCAATCTTTGGCTTCTTCGAAAACATAACCCGGGAGAATGGAACGAGGAATGCCAGGTGGCCTTTGATAAGATAAAACAATATTTGTCCAGTCCTCCAGTGCTAGTACCGCCAACTCCTGGAAGACCATTGATTTTGTATTTGACTGTGTTCGAAAGTTCAATGGGTTGCATACTGGGGCAACACGACGAGTCAGGAAAGAAAGAAAAAGCGATCTACTACCTCACAAAAAGTTCATTGAATATGAGGCAAAATATTCGTCCATTGAGAAATATTGTTGCGCTCTGTTTGGGTAGCTCGGAGACTCAGACAATATATGTTGTATCACACGACATGGCTAATTTCAAAGCTAGACCCAATAAAATACATGATGGAATCGCCGGCACTATCAGGAAGAATGGCGCGATGGCAGATCCTCCTTTCGGAATATGACATTGCCTATGTAAATCAGAAGTCGATAAAAGGGAGCGCAATAGCTGACTTCTTAGCAACTCGAACGACAGAGGAATATAGTCTTTAAGATTCGATTTCCCAGATGAAGACTTAATGTGTATCACAGAAATAGAATCCAGTCATCAAAAGAGAAGTCATGGAAGATGTGCTTTGATGGTGCGTCAAATGCTCTAGGGCATGGAATTGGAGTAATCCTGGTATCACCAGATGGGAATCATTATCCGTTCACCGCAAGACTGAACTTCTTCTGTACCAATAATATCGCAGAATATGAGGCCTGTATCATGGGGCTTCGTGCAGCTATCAATGAAACATCGAGATCTTGAGGTGTACGGGGACTCAGCCCTAGTGATCTACCAAATCCGTGGAGAGTGGGAAGTGAGGGACTCAAATTTGATTAAGTACAGCGATTTAGTGGCTGGATTGATCAAGGAGTTCAAAGAAATAACTTTTCATTACTTCCCACGAGAAGAGAACCAACTGGCTGATGCCCTGGCCACTTTGGCTTCAATGTTCAAAGCAAGTAAAGAAGCAGAAATAATGCCCCTCAAAATGAGCATATACGAGGTCCCTGCACACTGCTGTAGCATTGAAAAAGAAGCAGACGGACGTCCATGGTTCCATGATATCTTAGAATATATCAAGAATCAAAGATATCCCGAACAAGCAAATGAGAACGACAAAAAACAATCAGAAGAATGGCAACGGGATTTGTTCTTGATGGGGATATCCTATACAAGAGAGGGAAAGATCAGTTGCTCTTGAGATGTGTGGATGATGTTGAAGCTAGGAAAATACTTGAGGAAGTCCATGAGGAATTTGCGGAACGCATGCAATGGTCTCAATATGGCCAGAAAGATCATGAGACTCGGTTATTATTGGTTGACGATGGAAATGACTGCGTCAATTTTGCAAGAAAATGCCACAAATGTCAAATCTACGGCGACAAAATTCATGTAGCCCCTTCGCCCCTTCATTCATGACTTCTCCGTGGCCTTTTTCTATGTGGGGCATGGATGTTATAGGGCCAATTTCTCCAAAAGCATCAAATGACATCGATTCATTTTTGTGGTTATCGATTACTTCACAAAATGGATAGAAGTGCTTCGTTTGCCAATGTGACGAGGACTGCAGTTTGCAAGTTTTTGAAAAAGAAATCATTTGCCGGTATGGTTTGCCTAAAGAATCATTTCAGATAATGCCACGAATCTGAACAATAAGATGATGAAAGAAGTGTGCGAGCAGTTCCAAATAAAGCATCATAATTCCTGCCCTATGCCAAAAATGAACGGGGCTGTTGAAGCAGCTAACAAGAACATTAAGAGGATCATTGGGAAAATGACTGAGACATATAAAGATTGGCACGAGAAACTTCCATTTGCTTTGTTTGCATATCGCACATCTGTGCGAACATCTACGGGAGCAACTCCTTTCTCTCTAGTCTATGGAATGGAAGCTGTGCTACCTATCGAGGTTGAGATCCCCTCTCTGCGAGTATTGATGGAATCAAAGTTAGAAGAAGCAGAATGGGTTCGAGCTCGATATGATCAGTTGAACCTCATTGAAGAAAAACGTCTAAGGCAATTTGTCAGGGCAAATGTACCAAAAGAGAATGATCGCAGCCCATGACAAGAAGGTACGACCAAGAGAATTCCATGAAGGAGAACTCGTTCTGAGAAAGATTCTCCCAATACAAAAAGACCTGCGAGGAAAATGGGCACCAAATTGGGAAGGACCATACGTTGTAAAAAAGGCATTCTCAGGCGGAGCTTTGATCCTTACCGAGATGGATGGGAAGGAGCTACCGAATCCAGTGAACTCAGATGCAATGAAGAAATATTATGCTTAAGATGAAAACCCGAAAAGGGCGTCTTGATTAGTACAAAAAGATTAGGATGAAAACCCGAGAGGACGTCCTAATGAAACAAACTTGGCGGTCGAACGATAGGTCAAGTAGTGAGGCTACAGTAATTGAAGTATTTCTGAAAGCTCGAAATCTTCTACGTGAGAAGCCAGACTCTAAAAGATTCTTGATTGAGGAACGTGAAGAGTTCATGTGTTGAATATCTAAAGCATTTTATCCGTTGAATACGATCCTTTCTTTCTTTTGAATTTTTTACTCTCATTATTCAACTTGCTTTGTTTGCCACATTTGAAATAAAGGAATATGAGATACCAGTTTTGTCCCTACATAACCATTGTTCGTGCATCTCATTAGGTGTTTGTTTACATGATAAATGGTGAAATGACATATTTTGAACAAAAGAAATGTTGAGTATTACCCGATAAGAATTGATAAGTGCAAGATCTTCAAAGCAAGAACAAAGTTTAACCAGGGGCAAAAGGGTGATATCTGAGAAACGTCGATTACTCGTAAAGCTCGAAGACAGGTATGAGGCCTGAAGAGAAGGTCGAGAATCAAAGCAATAACGCAGATCCTCAACAATCGTGGTGAAAAGGACATACGACCAATATGCTTAAGGAGCACTGCATAATCATGTAGGCATAAAGGCATTTAAGACAAACATGTGCATATCATGATGACATCATGCATGGCATATACAGGTAATCCAGTAAAGCAAGAAATCTTGAATGAGAGTCGCACTGAATCAAAGGAAAAGATACCCGAGTTCTACCAAAGGACTAGTTTTGGTATTTTGATGTTTTTAATTCATGCTTTCCAAGGAAAATTGACTCATATTGCGAGAGGTGAGTCAAGCCTCAGGTCACGCTGAGGTATTTTAATTCATGTTTTCAAAAAATCAACTCATATTGTGAGAAATGAGTTGAGCCTCAGGTCACACGCTGAGGTATTTTTAGTTTATGTTTCAAAAATTGACTCATATTGCGAGAGGTGAGTCAAGCCTCAGGTCATGCTGAGGTATTTTAATTCTTTTTGTTTCAAAAATCAGCTCATATTGCGAGGGGTGAGTTGAGCCTCGGGGCACGCTGAGGTATTTTTAGTTTATGTTTAGAAAATACTCATATTGCGAAAAGTGAGCCAAGCCTTAGGTCACGCTGAGGTATTTTTAATTCCTGTTGTTTCAAAAATCAGCTCATATTGCGAGAGGTGAGTTGAGCCTCAAGATACGTTGAGGTAATTTCAATTTATGTTCCAAAATCAACTCACATTGCGAGAGGTGAGTTGAGCCTCGGGGCATGCTGAAGTATTTTCAATTTCTGCTTTTAAATTCCTACTTTTCAAAAAAATCAGCTCATATTGCGAGAGGTGAGCTGAGCCTCAGGTCACGCTGAGGTATTTTCAATTCCTGTTTTCAATTTATGTTGTTCAAGAATCAACTCATATTGCGAGAGATGGGTTGAACCTTTTAATTTCTACTTTTTCAAAATCAGCTCATATTGCTAGAGGTGAGTTGAGCCTCGGGGCACGCTGAGGTATTTTCAATTTTTGTGTTTTAACTTCAACTCATATGGCGAGAGGTGAGTTGAGCCTCAGGACACGCTGAGGTAATTTCAATTTCTATTGTCAAAAAATCAACTCATATTGCGAAAAGTAAGTTGAGCCTCAGTTCACATGCTGAGATATTTTTAGTTTTTGTTTTTAATGTCTGTTTTTAAAGAGTCAATTCATATTGCGAGAAACGAGTTGAACTCAAGATCACATGCCGAGTCAAGAATAAAGATTGGAGCTAATTGAAGGTGTCCGATTTTGTCTCCTGAAGTTACAGTGGAGCTGATCGAAGATATCAGATCTTGCCTTCCTAGAGTTACAGAAGAGAAGATCGCAAATTTCATCTCACAGAAGCAATAGAAAAGCATATCAAAGCTGTAGACTTTATTTCTCTGGAGTTACAATAAAGCAGATCGAAGACACAAATCTCTTATCCTTGAAGTTACATTGGAGTAGATTGAAGCTACAAGGTATATGTCAGAAGATGTAGTGGATTGAATCTAAAGCTACAAAATGTAGTGGACTGGAAGAAGACTATCTGAACAAGAAGAGCACCAATGAAGTCAAGACTAGCAAGACAGGGCAAAATTGGCCTTTCTTTGTGTCTTTGCTCTATTCTCGTTACACGACAATGAGCAAAGAGGGGCAGCTGTACAGGCCAATTTTAGCTACTATTACAGAGAACCCATTTACAATTTTATAATCCCTCAACCCAATTTCAAACCCCATAAATCACTAACCCATTAAACCCCAAAACCCAACTAACCTACCCTAACCTAAACAGCCCAATACCCATTAAGCCTAACTAATACATCAACCAACCCAAAATTCAAACCCCATTTACAACCAGAACCCAATATCCCTGAACCCATATACCCGAAGCCCAATAACCTAAACTACCAGCCCACTAAACTAACAGCCCATTACACAAAATCAGAAACAAAAAACACCTAATCCCAAACCCTAGCCCCCTAGCATTCGGCGCCCACTTGCCTCTGTCACCACCGACGTCTGCCATGCCCCATACCCCCACTACAACAGTCCCATACCTCCACAGTCCTCGTACGCCACGCCCACACCCCGTACGCATGACAACAGACTCTGTACCTGCAAAAACAACAGACAAGCAAAGCAAAAGCAAGAATAGCAAAAAATAATAACAAAGTATGTAACAAAACAGGCTATAAAAAGCCGAATGAAACACTGTAAAAGGGGTTCCTTTTTTAGATTTTTATCAATACAAACATATATTTCAAAAGAGAAACAAAAGCCAGTAGACAGAGCAGGAATATCATCCGAAACAGATATCAACACAAAAAAAAACACCAAATCAGCGCACCAAACACAAAATCGCAAATCGAAAATAGAAGGTGATTTTATATTTATTGTCATTTTTATTTATATTCTCACAAATACATATATCAAAAAATACGACAAATATACGAAAATATAATATAAAAATATAAGAAATAAAAAATAAAAAAAATTAGAGTTTTTTACCTCTCCGGCCACCGTATACGGTGGCCGGCACCGGCGAGGCTCCGGTGGCCGTCCGGTGACCGGCCCCTGTGGCCGGAGCTCCCCCCTCCCCTCTCTTCTTTCCCCGCTCCCTCTTTTCTCTCCCTCCTCTTCTGTTTTTTTTTCTTTCTCCTGTTTTAAATGAAAAAAACAAAAAAAAAACTTGGTTTATATAGGGGTCCAAAACGCACCGTTTTGGACCCCCCTTTGAAGCTAAACGACGCCGTTTAGGGCTTCGGGTCGGGTCGACCTGACCCGTCCGGCCAGGGTCCGCGTGTTTTTGAAGCGGAAGGGCTAATTGCGCGATCGGCCCTTCCGCATTTTTGCTATTTTACAATCAGGTTTTTAATATTTTAATTTGGCCCCAGAGTTTTGCCCGTTCATCAATTTAGTCCCTCCGTGCTGCACTGCGTTTTGGTAATAGAGAATATTGCACTTTTGGTCCTCGTTGTTTTCACGCGTGTCCATTTTAGTCCTTTATTTCTTTATTTCTTTTTAAATTCGCCCTAAAATTTTGTTCTTATTCCGATTTAATCCTTTTTTGTTTATTTTCCTTTTTTACATATTACTAATATTGTTACTATTATTTTTATTAATATATTAATTATTTTTTTAAAGTATTATTATTACTAATGATTGTTATTTCTAGTTTTAGCATTATTATCATATTAATATATGTATTTTTATTTATTTATTTTATATTATTTTTTTATTTTATATATATATATTTATTATTATTTTTAATATTATTATTAATATTATTAGATGTTATTTATTCCTAATATGTATATTATGTAGATGTCTTAATATTATATTATATGTATTTTTTTATATATGTTATGTATATAAGTTTTTTAATATTATATTTTATACATATTTTTTAATATTATTAGTTATATTTTTTATATACTATTACATGTATACTTCTAATATTATATCGTATATTTCTAATACCATCATTTATATATATATGTGTACTAGTATACGTATAGCGTACAAAATAGCTTTCCTATTATTATTATCATTTCTAAAGGTATATACGTAGTATATATGTTCTTTATAAGTTATATATCTATTTTTCAATAATAGTACTTGTTATGTATATTTTTATACATTTCCATATACATATCTTCAATACTATCGTGTAAATACTCTTATTCCTATTATTATGTATATACTTTAACATTAATAGATATACATTTTTGTCACTTCATGTATAGTTCAAATAATATACATGATATCTTTCTAACGTTATCATTGCTTATATAGATGTGTTTTGACGTACATGTTTTTAATGTTTTTATGTATGTATATTCATTATTTTCTCGTATTTGATGCTATAATTACATTTAATCTTGTATGCATTATTAGTATTTTCCTTCAATATCATTGTAATATTTGTTATTTGTTTCAAATATGTTTATAGTTCTTCCATTTATTTATGTTTATTTCATATCAGCTTGCTTCACATTATTTCGAAAAATTATCCATGTTTTCTTATTTACTTCAATAATCAAGGTAATATATCGAATTAACACTAAGTCATCGATTTCATCGCTATGTTGGGTGAACATCAATCGACTCGTGTTAAAACGGTATACCCTTCTCAAAAAAATCAAAAATTAAAAACTTCTCGTCCTTTTTTATCAAGTCACGACTAAATATTACATTGAACTCGTAATTTTGAAAATCAAGACAACACGTGTTTATGAGATACCAATTTTGGGCGTTGCGAGGGTGCTAATACCTTCCTCGTGCGTAACTGACTCCCGAACCCTATCTTTCTCTGGATTTTAACGTGGACTTAAATTCATTTCTTTTCATTTCAAAAAATAAATTTATAAGGTGTCCGATCACACCTATAAAAAGGATCAGTGGCGACTCCCTTTTTATTTCAAAATCGAACTTCAGTTTCCAAACTTTTTAAATCGCCACAATTAGCGACCCGAAAGCTAATTTTTTACGTCGCTACATACAACAACATAGACTTCTTATTTTTCTTCAAGGTATTTGCATACTTAGCTTGTATATGACCAAAATCATGACGCTCACTGCATTGAATCCCCTTCTTTTTCTCTTTGGAAATTTCTTCATTGATAGCCACTCCTTTAGCTATACTTTTAGGAACATTATCTACAGTTTTAATTTTTTTACACCTCTTGTATTTTTTCTTGAAAGCTTTGTTTGTTTTGAGTTAAGAAAACTATTTTCTCCTCTAAATCTTTAATAGAAGTGGTATTTTCAATAGGCATTGCGCCTATCCCCTATAAAGCAATGCTCTTTTCACCTTTGGATTTGTTCCTTCTAGATTTTTCTAGATTTATCTCAAAAGTCTATAGGGATCCAACCTATTCATCGATCCTCATGTTATCAATGTCTTTTGCCTCCTTAATGGTAGTGAATTTGATAGAAAATATTTCAAGCAAGGATCTCAGTACCTTCCTCACTAGTTTAAAAAGTGAATACTCATTTCCAAGGGCAAAGGCTTGATTGGATAGGTTGCATAGTTTAGTATAGAACTCACCAATAGTTTCATTCTCTTGCATTCTCAAGGTTTCAAAATTGATGGTCAGCATATGCACTTTAGACTGCTTCACTGTATTGGTTCTTTCATGAGTATTTCATGAGTAGCTTCAAGGATATCCTAAGCTTCCTTGGCAGTAGTGCACTTGAATATTCTTTTGAAATCTTGTCAATCTACTTCAAAAAGAAAAACATACAATGCTTTTGAGTTTGTATTTGCAAGCTTCTCCTCCTCTATAGCCAAGGCCAATTCAAATTTGTTCTTCTTATAAATATTTCAATAACATGAGGCTCCTAACTAGTAAGAACTATGCGTTAGGATTTTTCATCTATAGACTTGATGAATGCCTTCATTCTAACTTTCCAATAGGCATAGTTGGATCCATCCATCATAGGGGGACAAGCCACAAATTATTCTTCTTTTATGACCCTTTTACAACAAATATCTTTCAACAGCTAACCATATAGTGCAAGATGGTCCTTTTACCAAATATCCTAGAGTATTATATTCATTGTAGTGTAACCTATGTAGTAAGCTATATTGGATCTAGTGATTCATGATTAATTCTTGAAATTGGTTAAACTATATTTCTCAATCTAAAAGTTTCTACCCAAAGTCTTAAACTATTGACCATAGCCAAGATCCAGTAAGATCCAATATTAGTCAAAATGGTATATTCTATTTGGATTATACATCCATGTACATATGATTTGTGTTATGGTCAGAACATCCCATATTAAATATCCATCCTTGTGGACCCGTTTTGTGACGAATCAAAGCATAAGATTCATCATATAAGGTGACTTAGCATCATAAGTTAGAAGACAAATTTGCACACCAACCATGTGAGAACATATTCCATATACACTTAAGTGCATCTAATTAGTAGATTTCTTACAACAAGTCTAGCTCGATGAACTTATTGCCTTAAACAAGTAGCCATTGTTATCCTCAACTATCTCATATAATTTAACCTATTGAAATGATTGCATGCATTCAATGCATGAAGGCTTAAAATATGCTAGTCTCTAGTTCACATTCAATGTCTTATCTTGGAAATGCATCAACTAGAAACAAATTTAGGAACATGGCTTTGATGCATTAGGATTCCAAAATTGTAGCTTGTTTATAATTCCCTTACAAGGCCTTATTTGTTTCATGGATTTTGTGCTATTAGTACCTTGAACAACTTAAGAGTTATAATAACACGAAGGAAAAACTTTGCAACACACTTGTTGGTATGTGATTTTGCCTTATTAACTCTTGTATCCCCTGTGCAATCTCATTTACGCTAAAGTATATATTCCTCTATTAGAATCTTACACCTTGGGGGAAGTTTATCTTATTCGGGTTATGCTTCCTAAAATTTAGGAAGAAGAGTTCTAGTTTGGTTGCATAGTTGTTACCTAATGTGGCTAAAATTCTTAAGGGTGTGTTCAAGTGAGAATTTTTAGGAAGGATTTAATTTTTATCAAGATTTTAAAAATTCCAAAAACGAATTTACTTGATTAGATAAATATATGGGAGAATTTTAAAATTGTGTAAGTAATTTTAAGAGGATATTTTAATAGCTCAATTTCCTTTTTTTTCTAAATTCCACATAAATAGGTGGTTTTTAAAAATTCTTCATAATTTTATTTGATTTGATATAATTATAAGATGAAAAAAACTTAAACTTTAAAAAATTATTTTATTTAATTATAATATATATTTTAAATTTTATTTATTTATTAAAATTATTTATAAATTTTTACAAATATAATGATATCCATATAGAATTTTTTTTTATATAATGATTTTTATTTTATAATTACTTTTAATTCGTAAAATTTCAATCACCTAAATTTTCCTAAATAAATTATTTATCCAAACAAAATAATTACAAATGCTAGTATTTTGAATTGATGAATTCTAAAATACTAGAATTTTAAAAAACTCAAAAATTTTAAAATTTTTCTTCCAAAATAAGTTTAGGAAATTAAATAAGCCTTAATTAAAATTGCTTTTTCAAAATGTATCATTAAGTTGTGTTAAATTGTTTGCGAAAATTTATAAATAACTCACAAATCACTAATTGTTGAAATATGCTCCAGAGCTAATGGGTTTAAAACAGGCGTATCAAGTTAATAATGCAAACTTATCGTTCAGCTGAAGTGATAAAATGATTTCCTCTATGTTAATGGCATGGTCGACAATCATGAGGCCATTAATTCGAAGAAGCCGCAAGGCATAATGTGTTGTTTTGCCACCTAACTTGAGAAGCAATAAAATATTTGGATGCATGATAGTTATAATAAATTATGATTGAATAACATTCATGTTCATACATAATCATCAAAATAATCATCAAAATGGGTTGTAACTCTTATTTTCAGTTGATCAGGCGATGACGTTATGATGAGAAGTTTTCCGATGTTGCAACGACAAACGACGGCGTAACGACGCGAATAGGGACATTGCATTAACGTGTTCCCCACATAAATTGTGTTTTTTTCTTCCAGTTAAACTCTGATTATTACATGGATATTTTAGTATGATTAGACCTCTAATCTTAACCTATTTAAAGAGTTCTCGTATCCCTGTTTGGAGAGATTAATTAAGAGGTTTCATCAAAAAAAATTAAGAGGCAATTAAAGATATAGTGCTACATGACTTTTCTTTTGGGGGAGACAAGATGTAGTCGTAGATGAGTTTTTGTGAGAGTTTTCGTGGTAACTATGGAGCGAATTTTGTTCTACTTTTAAGAAAATTGTATGAGAGTTAGGATTTTGTTTTTGGAAAACTCTATGAGATTTAGGTTTTGTTTTTGCGGTTTGCATTTGTATGTTTAGTACATTTAGGTGTATTTTTTTCCATATTATACTCTTATTTATTTATTCATTTAGTGAAAAGCCGAAGCTTTCTTTGTATTAGGTTTTTATCCTCTTCGGATGAGTTTTCCATGTAAAATTTATATTTAATCTTTTTTACCTTTTCTGTTTCGTTGTTTATACGAATCGATCCTCCACAGTTTTGTTAATACAATAAAAGTAACAACAAAAGTATAAAAATTAAACATGAAAAAATTCTGAACTTCAATTCTTGGATTGTTTAGGTAATGATCTACTTGCAGAACTCAACAATAACGTCTGTGAAACCTCTAGATTTGGCAAATTTTAGTGCCATAATGAAAGCACTAGCTTCTACCAAGTATGAAGCAACCATACCTCGAAAAGTTTGATTACAACCGCCCAAGAAAAAGAAAACCATCCCCATCATAAGCAATAAAACCAATGCTACAAAGTCTATCATTGACTCTAAATGCAACATCCAGGTTAAATTTAACATGATGTCCATCCGCTGGCTTTCAAAGGTGTGGTGGAAGGATCAGATGTCTACTGTAATTATGGATCAGGAATTTGTCTTTCAAAAACCATAGGTGGAGGAATAGTCTTGCCTTGCATCATGAAATCGTTATGGAACATTCCAAAATTGGCAAAGCAAAACCATGAATATCCATGAGATGTATACCATTCTCCCACCAATCAATACAAGAATGCATATGACAATTTAAAATATCATCAATCAAGCCACTCAGTCTCACCACTGCCATAGAATCCAGACAACCTCTCAGTGCATGAATAATATCCTCACAGGCTAATCCACACCTCTTGTAGCTCAGGCCATTTAACACAGGGGTTCAAAGCAATCCTTATTGTGGTTAGTAAAATACCATGATTTACGTACCAACCGCCAAACAAAAACCTTAATCTTATGCAGACTTTGTAGAGTAGATACCATTAGGGGAATATCCCCCAAACTTAGCTCATCATGCGATCTATGAATTAAGCATGTGTTTTATTGAAAGAAAACAAAAAACAGCAGAAGAAATTGAAAGAGTAAGACAAACAAGCCTTTACAATTTAGTAATATTTATTCGTTCCACAAGAATTCACCAACTATTATTCAATTAAGCTATTGAATTGAAACATATTATTAGATTGTAATTTGTTGGAGAATGGTGGGGCAGTGTTTAGAATCTTGTCTCTTGAAAACCCCAGCAGTGACGCATGTTGCTGAGGTTTTGTTGGCTGTGTGATTCAGATTCATCAGCTACCAGATGATTTCATTCAATTACAAAATTATTGTTGGCTTTTTTTTTTTTATTTTGTCCCTTTATATCTCTCCTTCTATGTTTTTTTCAATATTTTCGTTGACCTCATCACACGTCTACGTATATGATATTATGGTGTTAATTTGCTGACGGCTTTGAATTTAAAAGTATTTAAAATTTGAAATATATATCTATATATCCATTAAAGTGGATGAGACAACAACTATGAATTTGTCATATAACCAAGCTTAATGCATACGCGTTCATAATAATACTTACAACTATATTTATAGTCATTTCTAGTTCTTAAATAAAAGGATAATACGTTTCAGCACATTTGAACTCATAACCTCCTGCATTGACAACAATATTGATGCCAATCGAGTTAAAGCTCATTTAACTACTTAAGAATATATTTATTAAAAAACTATTTGTTGAATGAGTTGTAAGTAGAGTGATAAAAAAAATTATATATAAATTTCCATTCATCTCAAATTTGATCTTTGATCACTTATTCATTTTTTATTCATTATTTAAAGATTTTATGTAAAATTATTATTTTTTAAATATGATTATAATAATATTTACTACCTTTAAAATATTTTAAGTTTTTTTCAATTAAATTGGTACTCGATTAACTCATTATACAAACTCTCTCAAAGACATTATATATAAGTAGATCATAACATACATACCCATGATGCGAGTGAAAAATTTTATGTAAACAAACTTTAGTTAAAATGGAAAAGGTGATATGTTGAAAACCATGTTGTATTAAATTCAAATACCATCGTATAGTTACTTGTCTAGATTTTATATAAAAATATAAAATTATATAAATACCCTTGTTACTTTGTAAAATAAAATCGATTTTTGATAATTCGAAAACCGAGTTAAGACCCAATTGATGGATGACTCCAACTCAATCAAGTACTTAAATAATAATATAACGATAGATGTAATAATTAAATAATAGATAATTATATAAGTAGTTGATTAATGATTTTTTATATAATTCCTATTAGTACTAGAAAACAAATGTATGAAATAATGTTTGATCTTGACCATTTCCATTGATTTTGTAAGTATTATCTATGAAATGGTGATAGTTTTGAAAATATATAATAATTTATTTCACGTTTTAAATTTTAAAAAAAATTAAATTATTTTAGTTTTTATTTAATTTTTCATTCTTTTTAGTTTTTAAATTTATATTATTTATCAAATCATACTAAAATGAATAAAAAATTAATGTTTATTAACTTTACTGACATGTCATACTCAAGATATAATCTCAATTTTTTTGTAAATCTATCTATATTTGTCAATGACTAATTCAAATCAATTAAACTCATCTGTATTGTTTTTTTTATTTTTAAAAATATATTTTGTTTTTATTTAATATTTAAATTTATAAACATAAAAACCTTTAAAAAAAAAAGAAAAAGAAAAAACAGGTTGTTGGTACTTAATGAGAGAAGCGGATTTTTAATAGGTTTAGGAATAAGGATCACTTACTTCCCCGTCCGAAACTTAAAAAGAGATAAGCTTGTGAAAAGCACGGGCTTGTCGCGCGCCCCACAACATTTGCCACACCTCTTTTATGTCCACTTCCTGCGCTCCCTTCATGCCCACACAAGTTTCACACTTTTCCTTAACACAATTACTGCTATACCTTCACGTTACCCTTCTTTTTTTATTTTTTTTAATTAATATTTTCACGTTTTCTCTCCTTGTAACTTAAAAGCCTTGTCCACAAAAATGGATTCAAAATCCAAAATTTGTTTTGATAAAAAAATTAATTTTAATTTAATTAATATTATTGTTGCTACAATAATTAAGGAGATATAAGTTTAAATGTATTCAAATGCATATTATTTTTTGATTTAAGAATAAAAAACCTTAAGAGACAAAATTAATTTTATGGACCAAAACTTTAAATTATCAAATTTATTTTAACATCT
Source organism: Gossypium hirsutum (assembly GCF_007990345.1). NCBI lineage: Eukaryota > Viridiplantae > Streptophyta > Magnoliopsida > Malvales > Malvaceae > Gossypium > Gossypium hirsutum. The sequence continues at coordinate 79,331,707 of NC_053427.1, forward strand.
TGAGATGATGGCACAGATAGTCTGAAAAGATATTTTTAAAAAAATACACAAGATATATATGGAATTGATTCTTTCGAGGCTTGTCAAGTCTTAAGAATTAAATTAAAATTATACAGAAATGCTTTGGACTTCAACCTTATAGGTTGTTTATGTTTGTTTTTCAATCACTTTTGATTTCGAACTGGAGCAACTATTGCCATAAATTTCCATGCATATGAACTCATGGTTATCATAATTTTCTTCAATCAACCTTTTTCATTTGAGATTGAGTTCATTTTGAATTTAATTATTTTAAATTTAAATACTTTCGAGTTTGATAAATTTAAATATAAGTCATTGACTATTTTTTATTTGATTCATTTCAAATTTAAAGAATTATAAATTATTTACAAATTGAAATTTTAAGAGTTGAAATACAATGTAGAGATTATTTTCCATTTATATGACATTCATTTTGATTTACACAAAGTTCAGTATGAGAACAATTTACTATTATTTACTTTAAAGAATTGAGATATTTTTCTAAAAAAAGTGACAAGCCATGAATAATTTTTTTATAAGAAAATAAATTTTAAAAAAATCAAAAGCAAAATTTCAAAAAAATAAAAATAAAAATTTCCAAGGTTAATAAAAAGTACTATACATAAATGTATATCTACATTATTTTGTGTTTTTTTCCATATTTTAATTGTTATTTTTCTTTCTAAATTTCCATTTTTTTATTTTATGTTTTTAAAAAAAAATAAAAGTATGTTATTTAAATTCTAGAGAAGTTTTATATTTTTATAATTTTCTTGATTTTTAAAATTAATATTTTTTTTCAAATGTTTTTTCTTTTTTTTTAAATTTTTTTTACATTTTTTGCAATTATTTTTTGACTGATGTGGCGTGCTCTCAATATACCACGCCATCTTTTTGTAACAACAGTAAGGGTTGGAGTAACATGTTTGACGTTTTGAAACTTTAGGTACCAAACTAAGAAAAAATTTCTTTTAAGTACCAAAGTGATAATTAAGTGCAACTTTGGAGGATAAATAGTACATTAACACTTTGTTCAATCACCAAAAGCATAAAATTGGCTTTTCTTTTATATTGACCTTAAATTTGATGTTACCACACTAGAAACAACATAGAGTTTGGATATTACAATGAGGTTAAAACTCTTTCTCATCTTAAGGTGGTTGCTTTTGAATTTTTTTTTTAAAAAAGAGGGAGTAATGTGTTTTCCAACTGCTATAATTCAAAGGCAAGTAAATGTTTAATTTAGAGGGAGTTATGCATGCTAGTATGAAGCTTGTTAGTGGAGCATTGTTCTTACTTTTGGATGGTTGTTATGACTATTGTAGCTTATTCAATGGTTTTTTTTTATATATTTGCTTGCTTGAATTTCATGTTGCTTTGTAGTATTTGTTCTTGCTACAGGGGTTTTGTTAAAAAATGCTACATGGGGGAGATTATTGGTTCATAACCTATAGTGTGCCTTGCACTATTATTCAAGGAGTTGGTGATCTTATTTCACACCACTCAAGCAATTAATGCATATGATTTTTTTTAAGTTGATATTTTTTCACTTTTTGCTTATCCTTATCGTTTTAATTGTCATATATAGAAGCAAAAACATTGATTGTGTGTTCAAATCAATATGAAGACTTGTCTTTTATCAATAAGTACCTTTATATACCCATGTTAAAGAGTATTAGTCTAAGCATCTCTCTTAAAGATAATGTTGAAAGGAGTCCTAAAATAGCTAAGGATATATGCAACACGTCCTTAAAAAAGTCTTTGATAAAAATGGAAGCATGTGCAACAATGTTTGAAGAATCATAGTTAACCTTATTCTCTTTCATGTGAATTACGTGCTTAAAAAGTCCTATTCCATCAAGACTTCTTTAGTTGATGAGAGGATGCCTTATTATCTACATTATTTGAAATAATAATGATTAATTTATTTAGATTATCTAAAGTAATGATGATTAATCTATTTGTTGATAATGGTACAAACTAGATATCAACATATTAAATGATAATTTATCATTTATCTCACTTATAACCTAGTGTAAATGGTGATAGGTTTACCTAGCTTTTAGCTTATATATATGTAATTTATTAGGTGAGATGGGATATATGAACTAAGCACACCATTCTAGTTATTCTAAAAGGAATCTTAGAATGCTTTGCTAACACTTTTGAGTGTTTATTTGTTGGAAAGCTAGCAGTTAAGAGTTTTCAGTAAGAAAGATTCATTGGGTAGAGTTTATACTAGATATACTTGGTAGAGCCTACAATTATTCTAGGGTTAGGATAAATTAGGCTTTAATCATTGCTTGTATGGTAAGATTTAGTAGTGAAATTCTTCTTTGGGCAAGGCCTAATAAAAGTAGATTAAATCTAAATTGTGTTAACAACTTACTATGTTCTATTCTTCCATTATTCTTGTATTTATTTATTTGTGTGATATAAGGTGTTCCCATTTTACTTGTCACACCTTAATAGTAGATTTCGAATTTTTAATAACTATACAATCTTTAGGAGGTAGTGTGCATGGATAGTTTTTTTTTTAATAATGAATTTACAACGTATGAAGATAGAATCTCCAAATGAAATCTTGTATGCAAACATAATATTTTAAAATATTAGTATGAATGATAAATAGTGGTGCGTAATATACATTTATATCAATCCTTGGACAAAGTTTAAAGCCTCTTTATAAGTCTGGTGTTGTTGTTTGATAACAAAAACCTTAGTCATAAGATAAATAACAAGTTTTAAAAAATTTCAATCATAAATAGAATTATTTATATTCATTTTGTAATACATGATGTGATGTAGGAGGTTAGAGGTTGTTCACATGAAATGCTAAATATTACTAATAGTAGTTTGGGAATGTTTGGAGAGCTATTGTCACACCCCAGTTCAGGTGGGTTCAAGGATAAGGCATATAATAGTGAAAAAACCTATGTTTGGTAGATTGTAATTCACTTATTTGTTTCTTTTGGTGTATTCTTGTGGTCATATAGTATACGCCGAGTAATTAAATGGAATTTTATTTTAGATTATTTTGATTAGCCAAAGAGTAAAGGTTTTAGTTGGACAAAAAGGTAAATTATAATATTAGTTATCCCCAAATGTATAATACACCCAGTTTTTCTTAGTACTATTCTTGTTGGGTTGTGAAGTGCATGGTTAAGAACCAATTGAATTGATTGCCTTAATACTTATCATGCAAGATTTTTATTTATGTTTCTCTTGGAGTTTGTAGGCCACTAAGAAAGACAAACTCTGAATTTAAGTGGCATTTGTTGAATTTCTATAAAGGAGATTAGATTATATATGTAACACCCCCTAACCCCAAGCCGTTACCGGAATAGGGCTACGAGGTATTACCGGACTTATACACTAACATTTATACAAAACCGAGTCGTAAACTTTACATTCCAAAATAATATTCAACAAATTTCATCATAAAGTCCCTAATATGGGCCTACGAGGCCCAATATATGTTTTAGAAGTGATCTGGGACTAAACCGACAACTTTGGAAATTTTTCCTTGAAGATAGGGGCACACGCCCGTGTGGCCTCGAACATGCCCATGTGGCCTGGAACATGCCCGTGTGGCCTGCCCGTGGGGCTAGGCCATGGGCAGATTTATTTATATTCTGACTTATTCACACGGCTTGGGCACACGCCCATGTGACTTGGCCGTGTGAAAACATGATTTTTTGCCATTTCTAAGCTATTTTCACATGCTAAACACATCTATTTCATGCCCAAACATATACTAATAGTTCTTAAATCAAATATCATTCATTATGCCATTCAAACTTAGCACATATTCATTCATTCCCTTAAATACCTCTTAAGAATTATGTACCACATTAACATACTAATCAAACTCATGTAAGTTTAACTTCCAAAATATGCATATTTCATACCATGCTTCAATAACTTTCATGTTTATACACTATCATATACAAAATAACACCTTAATAACCTAGGTACATGTCATTTTATCAAAAGAAAAGTATTCACCACTTTGAGTCCGGGATCGGATTGGATGCTGAGTCCTTAGCTTTCTTTCGTACCTAGCCTGCGCACGAAAACAAACTGTACGCTGAGTATGCACTCACCGGTATTTCTATAAACTAATACTTAAAACAATAATAAGCTATGTATATACATTGTAACATAACTTTTTACTTCATAATCTTATTAGCTTCATCACTTACCTTTAACTTATAACTCTTAAATGTATTTAAGCAATTCTATTTATACTTTTCATATCATTCAATATCTTTCAATACTTGTATAATCGTCACAGTCACATTATCAATAGCAGTCAGTCTTTGTCTTTAGTACTTTCAATTACCCCTATTAACATAACTCGGACCTGAACGGATACGCGGATCCAAATCCAACCCACACACCAGGGATATAATACAGTGTTTCATCAGCTGAAGCCGGAATACACCATAAGGGTAACAGTATCAGTCATGGTACACATAGTACCTTTTCAGAACAGATCCGAAACAGTCACAGTCATAGTTAGGTACAGAGTACCTTTTCGGAACGAATCCGGAACAGTCACAGTCTAGCGACACATAAAATGTCTCATCGACACAGAGTCGGAATATCCCTAACTCCACTGATCCTATGGCATACCAACTATATCCGAATAGCCCGACATTGTTAATAGGGTTTTCAGTCAACTTCCAATTTTCAAATTTCCATTCTTAATTTAATTTTACTTCATTTCAATAATTTTCCATAATAATTCACATGTAATTCAATTACAATACAATAGTAGTAACAGTTTTTATCATATTATTCATATACATTCTAACTATAAAAAAAATAACAATTACATTGTATTAAAACATTAAGCATAGTTTATAGAAATACAAACTGAATTTCTTGAATTTACTCGATATTCTCGTTCACTTTCTCCTTTCCCTTTTTCGATGATGTTTCCAGTGCTACGTTGGCTACATAAAATTTAACATTTAAAATTATCAATATATATTATTTCACAACACATTCTTTAATTTCCATGTAACTTTTACTAAAATTCCAATTTAGTCCTTCCACCATAATCATTCTTTTTCTTCAAAATAAACCCTATATTTTCATTCAATTATCATTTTAAGCTATCCCAACTCTTAAATTTTAGCATAAAACACTAATTATAACATCTTCTCAATTCAATCCCTATTATTGCAAGACCTATATTTTCTTTCACAATATAATCCTTCTCCCACTTTTAACTTGAATTTCCATCAAATTAACACTTAATTCTTCCATTTATTCAACTTAATGAACATCTAAAAATTCAATAACTTTCTAAATTCCAACATAACTCAAGTAGTATTCTTTCCTAGGATTCCATAGACATCAAAATTACAAGAAAATGGATCAAATTAACTTACCAATCAAGGTTGGAACTCTAAAACCCTAAATTTTCCTTTTCTTTTTCTTTCCCTTTTTCTTTCTTTCTTTCCCTGCTTTGTTTCGTTTTTCATTCATTCTTTTATTTTATTTAATTACTTTATTATATTATATTATTATAATATACTTTAATCATTATTATTATTTTCTTAGAATATAAGTAAATACACATGTTTATTACATGTGTACCATTTATATTTTTACACATTTTATTTATTTTTACCATACATTTGTCACCTTATAGCCTAATTGCTAATTTAATCCCTTGAATTTTCTCTATTCTACAATTAAATTTTTACACTATATTCAATCTAGTCCTTTCACTAAATTAACCTTAATTCAAGCTAATTCACTTAACCAAAGTCTAATTAACTACACTACTAGCTTCGTAAATATTTCTAATAAATATTTACGAATTTATTTTGCGAAATTTATAACCCAAAAATTTAATTTTTCGATGACCTTAAAATTTGGGTCGTTACATTTCTCCCTCCTTAATAAATTCCGTCCTCGAAATTTACCTGTAAAGAGATGGGGGTACTGTGATCTCATTGTATCTTCTGGTTCCCATGTTGCTTCTTCAATATTGTGATTTCTCCACAACACTTTTACTAAGGGAACTCGTTTATTACGTAATTCATTTACCTCATGTGCCAATATTTTAACCGGTTCTTCTTCATATGAAAAATCTGGTCGAATCTCTATATCTTCAGTTGAAATCACATGAGATGGGTCTGACCGGTATCTTCTTAACATAGAAACATGGAAAACATCATGAATCTTCTATAATTCAGGAGGTAGAGCTAAACAATATGCCATTGATCCAATTCTTTCTATAACCTCATACGGTCCAATGTATCGCGGACTCAATTTACCTTTTCGACCAAATCTCAAAATTTTCTTCCAAAGAGAAAATTTAAGAAACACTTTATCTCCAACTGAGTACTCAATGTCCCGTCGTTTCATATCTGCATATGATTTCTGCCTATCAAAAGCTGCCTTCAATCTTTCTCGAATCTTTTTAACAATATTTTGTTTCTTGGATCAACTCTGGACCAATCACTTTTCTTTCATTCAATTCCGTCCAACACACTGGTGATCGACATCTCCGACCATACAAAGCTTCATACGGTGCTATTTGAATACTTGATTGGAAACTATTGTTATATACAAACTCAGCTAACAGTAAATAACGTTCCTAACCTGATTCAAAATCTATGATACAAGCTCGGAGCATGTCTTCTAAAATCTGAATAACTCGTTCTGACTGTCCATCAGTTTGTGGATGAAAGGCTGTACTAAAATGAAGTTGAGTACCGAGAGACTCATGCAACTGTTTCCAGAACCTCGATGTAAATCGTGGATCCCGGTCAGAAATTACTGATACAGGAATACCATGTAACCTTACAATTTCCCGGATATAAGTTTCTGCCAACCTTTGAAGTGACCAATCTGTTCTGACTGCTATAAAATGAGCTGACTTTGTAAGCCGATCAACAATCACCCAAATAGCATTTTTCTTACTTGTTGACAGTGGTAACCCGGTTACAAAGTCCATCGTGATGCAATCCCATTTCTATTCAGGAATGTTAATAGGCTGAAGCAACCTTGTTGGAACTTGATGTTCTGCCTTTAACCATTGACAAGTCAAACATTTAGCCACATATTCCACTATATCTTTCTTCATACCTGGCCACCAATACAATTCTCATAAATTATGATACATTTTCGTTCCTCCAAGATGTAATGCAAAAGAACTGTCATGTACTTCTCGAAGTATTAACTCTTTCAACTCTGAAGTAATTGGAATACAAAGTCGATTCTGATATCTCAAACAATCATGCTCATCAATGCTAAAATTCTCTGTTGTACCGTTCTGTACCGTCTCCTTCTTCTTCATTAACTTTTCATCTTCTAACTTTGTTGTTTTGATTTGATCAAACATTACTGGTTTTACTCTCAATTCAGCTAAAATACTTCCATCATCAACAATACTGAGCTGTGAAAACATTGCTCTCAACTCAGTTGCAGCTTTCCTACTTAATGCCCCCGCTACCACATTAGCTTTACCCGGATGATAGTCAATAACACAATCATAATCTTTTAAAAGTTATATCCACCGGCGCTGTCTCAAATTCAATTCTTTCTGTGACAGAAGATACTGGATCATTGTAGATGTAGCATTTCTCACCATATAGATAATGTCTCCAAATCTTTAGAGCAAAAATCACCGCTGCTAATTCCAGGTCATGAGTCGGATAATTACGTTCATGGGGTTTCAATTGTCGTGAAGCATAAGCAATTACCTTTCCGTTTTGCATCAGTACACACCCGAGACCATTTAAAGAAGCATCACTGTATACAACGAAATCTTTTCCCGACTCTGGCAAAGTCAATACTGGTGCCTCTGTCAACATTTGCTTCAACTTTTCAAAACTTTTTTGACACTGCTCACTCCAAACAAACGGAACATTCTTTTGCAGTAACTTTGTCATCAGTAAAGCTATTTTTGAAAATCCATTCACAAACCTTCAATAATATTCGGCCAAACCAAGGAAACTACGTACCTCTGACACATTTCTAGGAACTTTCCACTAAAGTATGGCTTCAATTTCTTTGGATCTACTCTTATCCCATCTGCTGATACTACATGACCAAGGAATACAACCTCCGTTAACCAAAATTCACACTTACTCAATTTCCCATATAATTGTTTCTCTCGCAATATTTGCAAAACAATTCGGAGATGCTGCTCATGCTCAGTTTCAGATTTCGAATATACCAAGATGTCATCAATAAAAACCACTACGAACTGATCCAAATATGGTTGAAAAATCTGATTCATAATATCCATAAAAGCAGCCGGAGTATTTGTTAACCCAAATGGCATCACCAAAAATTCATAATGTCCATACCGTATACGGAATGCTGTCTTCGGTACATCACTCTACTTTACCTTCAGCTAATAATATCCCGATCTTAAATTAATTTTTGAAAATACAGAAGCTCCCTTTAATTGATCAAATAAATCATCAATGCGAGGTAACGGGTATTTATTCTTAACAGTCACCTTGTTAACTGTCAGTAATCAATACATAACTGTATTGAACCATCTTTCTTTTTAACAAATAATACTGGAGCTCCCCACGGTGACGTACTAGGTCTCGGTCCAATAAGTCTTGTAGTTGTACCTTCAACTCCTTCAACTCAGTAGGTGACATTCGATATGGAGGTATTGACACTAGATCTATACCCGGGTATACTTCAATCGCAAATTCAACTTCACGATCAGGAGGTAATCTAGGCAATTCTTCAGGAAACACATCAGGAAATTCACATACAGTCCAAATTTTACCGCACTGACTCTCCACTAAATCAGAGTTAATAACATATGCTAAGAAAGCAGCACATCCTTGGTAAAGAAGTTTACTAGCTTTAACTGTAGAAATGATTCGAGCTGAACTACTAGTCCTTATACCATTTACTTTAATCCGTTTTCCATCTTCATTTTGAACAGTAAATTTCTTTTTATAACAGTCCAAAATTACTCCATTTTCTGACAACCAGTCCATACCTAGTATAATGTCAAAATCACCGAATGGCATAATCAGTAGATCAACAGAAAAGATTCTATCTTGAATCATTAACGGACATCTTCGACGTATTTGATTTACTAACACAGTTTGCCCCAATGGACTAGACACTTCTATCGTTATTCTAGACAATTCAGATTTTAAATTTCCCATCTCAACTAGTTTTGTATTAATATAGGAATGCGACGATCCTGGATCTATTAAAGCATATACGGGTTCTGAATGTAATAAGAATATACCTATCACTACATCATGAGCATCCCCCTCGTCTCGAGTTCTTACAACATATGCTCGGGCTAGAGCTCTTACTTCAGATTGTTGGGTAGCATTTTCACTAGTTCTTCTAGTACCTCCTCTAGTAACTAGACCACTTCGGCCAGATCCTAGACCTCTAGAAGGAGATTCAGATCTTTGTGATACCATTGGTGCTGCCTTACCAATCTTCGGGCAATTCTTAACAAAATGATCAGTGAATCCACATCGGAAACAACCCTCAGTTAACCTTTTACATTCTTCTCTATGTCTGTTTCGACAATACTCACATTCTGGAATTTCAGTATTCTGAGTTGGGCTTCTAATACTACCAGTAGATATAATAGTTTGTCTCTTTCGACTTCTGTCTCCTCTTTCTGATCTTGAACTATATCTTCCACCACCGCGAGATTCCCTCGATTGTTTAAATTGCTGATTTGAACTAGAAGTTCCACGACGTTTTTCAGCTGAACGAACAGTTCCAGACTTTTTACTCTTCCCCAGTACTTGTTCAATCATTTTAGCTCTTTCTACTAGATCTGCAAACTCTGTAATCCGTAGAGGCATCAATTGCAGTTGAAATTCATCTCGCAGTCCTCCTAGAAATCGCTTGCATCTGTCAGCTTCAGTCGGTACAAATTTAATGGCATATCTGCTCAGTCTCAGAAATTCCTGTTCATAATCCACTACAGACATATCTCTCTGTTTTAGCATCAAAAACTCCTATTTCCGGTCTTCCATATATGTCTCTTCTAAATACTTCTTCTGAAATTCTCGTTGAAAGAATTCCCAGTTTACCTGTTCTTCTGGTATATTCTGAATCACTGATTCCCACCATATATAAGCCTCCTCTTGTAACAGAGAAACAACACATACCAAACTTTCCTGGGGCGTGCATTCTAATTGCTTCAAAATTCTCTTGGTAGCCTCTAACCAATTTTCAGCTGTTGTTGAATCAGTTCCCTTTGATCCCAAAAATTCTGTAGCTCCATACTTTCGCAGTTCCTTAATAGGGGCTCTTCGGGTAGCAGGGGTAGAAGTAATAGCAGGCATACTTCCTACCGCTCTTTGAAGAGCTTCGAAAATTATTCTAAATACTTCTGTATTATCTCTTACAGTATTCGGTAGTTGGTTACCTACCGGGTTTACACTTGGGCTAGCAGATTCAGATTCATTTACATCATATGATTCATCTCTACTGTACATTTCTTGATCAGTACCCTCGATACTTTCGTCAGACATCTTTTATTCACTATAAAACAGAATTAATTTATCAGTATATAAATCAGCATCCAATTCCGACTCAAAGTTAACATAATAATGGCATGTACCTCTAGACTCTATTTCATGCTCAACTTAATTCTAGAATTGGCTAAACCCGGTTAGCTCTGATACCACTAAATGTAACACCCTCTAACCCAAAACCATTACCGGAATAGGGCTACGAGGTATTACTGGACTTATACACTAACGTTTATACAAAACCGAGTCGTAAACTTTACATTCCAAAATAATATTCAACAAATTTCATCATAAAGTCCCTAATATGGGCCTACGGGGCCCAATATATATTTTAGAAGTGATCTGGGACTAAACCGACAACTTTGGAAATTTTTCCTTGAAGATAGGGGCACACACCCGTGTGGCCTAGAACATGCCCGTGTGGCCTGGAACATGCCCGTATGACCTGCCCGTGGGGTTCAACATGGACGTGGGGCTAGGCCATGGGCAGATTTATTTATATTTTGACTTATTCACGCGGCTTGGGCACACGCCCATGTGACTTGGCCGTGTGAAAACATGATTTTTTACCATTTCTAAGTTATTTTCACATGCTATACACATCTATTTCATGCCCAAACATATACTAATAGTTCTTAAGTCAAATATCATTCATTATGATATTCAAACTTAGCACATATTCATTCATCCCCTTAAATACCTCTTAAGAATTATGTACCACATTAACATACTAATCAAACTCATGTAAGTTTAACTTTCAAAATATGCATATTTCATACCATACTTCAATAACTTTCATGTTTATACACTATCATATACAAAATAACACCTTAATAACCTAGGTACATGCCATTTTATCAAAAGAAAAATATTCACCGCTTTGAGTCCGGGATTGGCTTGGATGCTGAGTCCTTAGCTTTCTTTCATACCTAGCCTGCGCACGGAAACAAACCGTACGCTGAGTATGCACTCAGTGGTATTTCTATAAACTAATACTTAAAACAATAATAAGCTATGTATATACATTGTAACATAACTTTTTACTTCATAATCTTATTAGCTTCATCATTTACCTTTAACTTATAACTCTTAAATGTATTTAAGCAATTCTATTTATACTTTTCATATCATTCAATATCTTTCAATACTTGTATAATCGTCACAGTCACATAATCAATAGCAGTCAGTCTTTGTCTTTAGTACTTTCAATTACCCCTATTAACATAACTTGGACCTGAACAGATACGCGGATCCAAATCCAACCCACACACCAGGGATATTGTAAGATCTCGAATTAGGGCCTAATCAGAATAGTGGTTTCGTGACCATAAATCCGAGATAGAAATAATTATTTTATAATTATTTTGAGGTTTATGATATGATTGCATGATTGTGTGAAAATTTCATGATGAAATTCTACGCCTAAAGTGCTTAAATTGAAAGTAGGGACTAAATCGAATAAGTTGCAAAACTTGCATTCTAGAAGTTTTTAGTATGAAATTGTTTTGGAATATTAATGAGGAGGTCTTAAATAGCAATTTGACCAATTTTAAGTTCATGGACAAAATTAGGACATGGAAGGAATTTTTGGAAAGTTTAGTAGTAAGGGTATTTTGGTCATTTAGTTATTAAAATGAATTAAAAACAAAATTAAAAGCCAATTTTTGTCCATCTTCTTCATTAGGCCGAAATTTCAAGGGTTCTCCATATCTAGGGTTTGTTTCAAGCTTCCAAGCTCCATAGTAAGTGATTCCAAGCCCCGTTTTTAATGATTTTTACGTTTTTGAGATCCCGGTAACTCGATAAAGCTTATGTTAGCAATAATTTAACCTAGGGTTTATATTTGGAAAAATACCCATAGGTGAAATTTGTGTATTTTGATGTTTTATGATAGAATATGAAGTTTTAAATTATGTTAGACAACTTGTACTACTCGATTTTAAGCAAAACGAGTAAAATGGCTTAATCGGTAAAAATACCTAATAGTCACAAGTACATGTTAGAGTGAGAATTTGATGTTGCCATAGAAGAGAAAAGTGATCAGCATGTTGTAAAACATAAGAATAAGGAATAAATTTTAATCCCGAGCCTAGGGGCAAAAATGTAAATATGCAAAAGTTTAGGGGTAAAATTGTAATTTTGACAAAATTTGAGTTAAGAATTAATTTGATAATGTGAGTATTAAATAAGCTAAATGTGTTATTTTAGATCAAGAAAGACGTGAAATCGACCTCAATCGAGGAAAAGAAAAGATTGTGGACTAAATTGCAAAATCTTTGTATTTTGGTACCAAGGTAAGTTCATGTGTAAATAATGTAGCATAATGGTTATTTTTAAGTTATTGATGTTAATTATATGTTATGCTGAATTTTATTATGAAATGTATGCTTTGTGGTTAATTTCAAATAATATGTAAATTATGTGAACTACTTGTTAAATATAATTGTTACCGAGTATTGATTTCGGCATTCTACGGAAGACGGCAAGGATAAGTGTTCGAGGAAAAAGCCCGTTTGAACCTTAGGAATAGATTAGGATACAAGTGACATGTCACTAGGATGGTTGAGCATCCGAACTCGTTGAGTTGAGTCCGAGTTCACTTATGGATGCGAATGTCCGAACTCGTTGAGTTGAGTCCGAGTTCGTGAGATGTAACTAGGCACCCGAACTCGTTGAGTTGAGTCCGAGTTCACTTATGGATGCGAAAGCCCGAGCTCGTTGAGTTGAGTCCGAGTTCGCTTATGGGCGGGTTACATGATTGCTTGATTGCATATATGGCACTTATGTGCAAGTTATCCATGTATCCGAATTATATCCTGATGTGTTCAACGGGTAAAGTTCTACTCAAATGGAGGAATATTCGAGATGTAAAGAGACGTATTGGTAAGTGATGTGAAATGGATATTTTGGACAGGTATGTATTTAACCCTCGGGTTGAGTATTGATACAACCACGATAAGGTAATAAGATGATGAAAAATGATTAAAAATGTGATATGTGTTTTAGTGATACATGCTAATGTTGATTGGTATGACTGTTTGTTATGTTACTTATTATTTGCATATGAACTTACTAAGCATTTATGCTTACTCCCTCCTTCTTACTCATTGTAGTTTTGGACAAGCCAGCTCAGGAGTCGGGATAGGTTGAAGGCTCAGTCACACTATCCGGAAGACTTTTGGTAATGGCTTGTAAATTTAAGTATGGCATGTATAGCAATATACTTTTTTTGTGTAAATGATCTTATGGTATGGTGATGGAATGGTTGAGGAAATGCTTGATAATGATAAATTATGAAAATATTTAGTTTAGATTATATTTGATGTTAAAGAAAATTATTAAGATACTTAGTGCATAAAAACTCATAAAAGGGATGAAATTTGCCATAAACAGAATACTGCAGCAACACTGATGCGAGTTTAAAAATTTACTAAAAATCATAGAAATTGAACTTGGTGATGGACTACATATCAAATTTAAGCTTATTATGTCTAGTTTCACATGAAACAAATGAAACAGGTAAAGGAATTATATGTTACAAGATATTTGAATTTTAGTGAAACAGGGTCATAGCAGTTTCTGAATCCCCTGTTCCAACTTTAGAAATTCACCATAAATTGTAAAGATATAATTAGGTAGTGTATTTTATATTCTCAGAATCCTTATTGAGTCTAGTTTCAGTAGAAATAAACCTCATAGTCATATGGATTTTTTACAGAGAGAAATGTGGTTCATAGTAAACAGAGGTCAGACCAGTCAAGTCCTGAAACAGGGGTAACTTTAACTAATAAACTGTACTAATTGGCCCAACCAAAAATTCTAGAAACAAATTAGTAGATAGGTATATGAGTTTAGATTTAGGGAAAATTTACGGATCTTGATTTCGAGTTTCGTAACTCGAGATATGATTTTTCTTGTGACTGTGATGCAGGTAGCTTAAAAGCTGTGAATGTAGAAATAAATAATCCAAAGTTCTAAATATGTTAAATTAAGCTTAGTAACACCTCATACTCGACTCCGGCGACGGTCTCGGGCGTGGGGCGTTACAGATATAATACAGTGTTTCATCAGCTGAAGCCGGAATACACCATAAGGGTAACAGTATCAGTCATGGTACACATAGTACCTTTTCGGAACAGATCCGAAACAGTCACAGTCATAGTTAGGTACAGAGTACCTTTTCGGAACAAATCCGGAACAGTCACAGTCTAGCGACAGATAAAGTGTCTCATCGACACAGAGTCGGAATATCCCTAACTTCACTGATCCTATGGCATGCCAACTATATCCGAATAGCCCGACATTGTTAATAGGGTTTTCAGTCAACTTCCAATTTTCAAATTTCCATTCTTAATTTAATTTTACTTCATTTCAATATTTTCCATAATAATTCACATGTAATTCAATTACAATACAATAGTAGTAACGGTTTTTATCATATTATTCATATACATTCTAACTATAAAAAAAAATAACAATTACATTGTATTAAAACATTAAGTATAGTTTATAAAAATACAAACCGAATTTCTCGAATTTACTCGATATCCTCGTTCACTTTCTCCTTTCCCTTTTTCGATGATGTTTCCTGTGCTACGTTGGCTACATAAAATTTAACATTTAAAATTATCAATATATATTATTTAACAACACATTCTTTAATTTCCATGTAACTTTTACTAAAATTCCAATTTAGTCCTTCCACCGTAACCATTATTTTTCTTCAAAATAAACCCTATATTTTCATTCAATTATCATTTTAAGCTATCCCAACTCTTAAATTTTAGCATGAAACACTAATTATAACATATTCTCAATTCAATCCCTATTATTGCAAGACCTATATTTTCTTTCACAATCTAATCATTCTCCCACTTCTAACTTGAATTTCCATCAAATTAACACTTAATTCTTCCATTTATTCAACCTAATGAACATCTAAAAATTCAATAACTTTCTAAATTCCAACATAACTCAAGTATTATTCTTTCCTAGGATTCCATAGACATCAAAATTACAAGAAAAATGATAAAATTGACTTACCAATCAAGCTTGGAACTCCAAAACCCTAAATTTTCCTTTTCTTTTTCTTTCCCTTTTTCTTTCTTTCTTTCTTTTATTTCTGTCTTTTATTTTATTTAATTACTTTATTATACTATATTATTATAATATACTTTAATCATTATTATTATTTTCTTATAATATAAGTAAATGCACATGTTTATTACATGTGTACCATTTATATTTTTACACATTTTATTTATTTTTACCATACATTTGTCACCTTATGGCCTAATTGCTAATTTAATCGCTTGAATTTTCTCTATTCTACAATTAAACTTTTACACTATATTCAATCTAGTCCTTTCACTAAATTAACCTTAATTCAAGCTAATTCACTTAACCAAAGTCTAATTAACTACACTACTAGCTTCGTAAATATTTCTAATAAATATTTACGAATTTATTTTGCGGAACTTATAACCCAAAAATTCAATTTTCCGATGACCTTAAAATTTGGGTCGTTACAATATACATATGCTAGAGAAAGGTTCTAGGGGATTTTTTATGGATTTTAAATGTTACTCCCTGATCCTTTTTTAGAACCGATTGCATTTCTTCTTCCTTGAATTGGAAATTGTGATTCTTGGTTTGATCAGGATTTATTCCATCTTTGGGTAAGTATTATAACTTTGCATGTTAAATTCGAAAGGAGTAAGTCGGTAAAGAATGTATAAACAGTAAGATCTAAGTAAAAAGATTTACATGATGGTTGTCAATGCTTGAGATGATGGTAAATTGTATATGAATAGTATTTTTATGTTCTCTAAACAGTGGTTGTTGTTGTTTCATGATGGATATTTAGGTTTGGAGCTTCAAGCTGTTGTAGTTGAGTCTCCATCCTGACTATTCTATATGAATTGTTCAAATCAGAAGTATATATATATATAATACATGCACATAATTGGGATGATGTTGTCTACAGAAAATGGGAAGGGTATGGGTATAGTAAAAATGAGAGATGTGTTGTAATAATATGTATAAGTTCTGTTAAAAGAATGGTGTTTGATAAGCATGCAAGTAATGTCTGGTATACGAGGTATATGAGTTAGTAAGAAGGTGATTATCTAGGTAATGTTTCATTGTGAAGCCTCTAGTAGGGCAATTTTATTGCTAACCAGACTAGTATGTCACGAATTGAACACGAGTGTAAGACTATGTGGTAGAGGCCCATGGCAGCTTGGTATGATTTGGAAATATTCATGGTGTAGCTTTTAGTGAGATGAAGACTAGATTGGCAGAACACGATACATGAATGTATGTAAAACCATGTGGTTAAAACCCATGACATGATATGATATGTTTTTATGTATGTTCATAGTGTAGCCTTCGGTAATGTGTAAATCGAAATGGTAGATCATGATACATGAAATTCTGTGAAGTCCGTTGGGACAGTAAAAACGAGATTTCTGTATGATACCTTTATGGCGTATTTTGTTTGGCTATTGTGGAGTGATCTATCATGTATGTCTAGTAAGATATGAATATCAGTTTTTATGGTAAATTGTGGACTAATTCTGTTAGTTTTGTAAAATATATGGCTAAGATAAGGAATTAATATACTTAAGGTTAAGAGTTAAATAAAATTTCTAATATAGTTGAATAAGTCTTAGGGGTTTTTGTGAAAAGAGATGTGTATTTGCATGTTAAGAAGGGTATTCGCCATGATGATCTATAAATATTGAAAATTAGTGTATTTTTAGTTATGAGAGACTTAAGAAATTATTAATATGAGCTCATCCGTGTTATGTAAGGGTTGAATCCAAGTTATGTAGAATCCACTATATATGAGTTGTATTGTATCTTCTACTAAAATTATTCTAAATTTGAGTCAGTGTTATCTTAGGTTTATGGGGTTCTAAAAAAAATTGATGTGGAATTCATCTAAATGGTCTATGTAGCACATTACTAGTATGGGTTTGTGTAGTATTGAGCCAAGATATGTTTTGAGTGTGAGTTTGATAGTATCTATTCCTGTGAAAATATTTGCCAAACGTATACATATCTGCCCATTATGAATGCCTGTGAATAACTGTTTGAGATAAATTAGAGGTGTGCATGGGTCGGGCCTGGCCCGGGCCTAGCAAACGGGCTTAAATTTTTAGTTGGGCCTGACCCGAACCTAGCTCGGCCAGGCCCATGTACACCTATAAGATAAATGTACGTGTTAAGGTAAGATTAGTTTAAGGTGGGCTCTGTGGGTATGTTCTGTAGAGAAGTACATATGTAATAAAGAGATTTGTGAAATGTTTGGAACAATATCCAGTTAGTTAGATAAGGAAGATATGGGTATGATAAGAGTATGGTAGTTGGAGGGTAAGGGTATGCTAGAACTGTAGCGGTATCCGCCCAAAATAAATAGTTTAGAAGAATGGTTGGCGCACAGAAGTTTCTATAAAAATAAAAAGTATCCACCGGGGTAATTCTGTGTTAAAGCTCACTAAGTTCTCTTGAACTTATTTATGTTATGTTTATGTTTTACGTTTCAATGTTAAGAGATTGCGCTTGGAGGGACGATGCCGGGACTACGTCAATGATGTGGCTGAGTGAAATATTATGCATACAATGGAAATCTAACGTAGGTTTAGAATATGCCTTAAGTGTCTATTATTAGTAAAACTTGTATAATGTAATGATCTATATGACGTCTGATGTAATAAGTTATTTTAAAAGTTTCCCTTGTTTTTTTAGATTTTAAGTTTTTTTGATAAAAATGTTAAATAAAATATTCAAAGGAATGAGAAATTGTAATCTATTTTATTAAATTGTTAAGTATTGAGTGTTGTAACGCTCGAAATTTGGACTCGGTGAATTGGGTCGAGCTGAGGGCATAACAACTATAGTGGTGCTTGGTAGAGTTTCAATAAAAGGTTAGAGTGCTTGTTTCCTCTTGAAAATAGAGCTAATTTATATAAAGTGTAAGGTTAATGTAGGCCCCTTATGACAGGTGCCCTATTTTGTGCAGTTGGTAATAAAAATTTTATGAAGTGCTAACAATATGGTCATGGAATGCCCTACTTAAATGTGACCCAGCTATACTTTGTAGAGATTGTGGTAAAGTTATAAAAGACTTTATTAGACATAACATATGAAGTTACGAGTAGACTTTGATGAGATAAGATGACAGTTTACGTGGCAAATGTAAAATTATTTCCCATTAGATGAGCCCTTCTATAGGTGAACCCTTCCTTAACTTAAGTGATTGACTCGATTGACTCATCGAGATACTATATATAAGAAAATTAGGTATAACAATTTTTAAAACCTTTAAAAAAGTTATTTACCCCAAGCTTTATTCACCCAGCAGAATGAGATGTCATTGACTTATACATAGTTATTATATAATTAATGAGAATGTGTTAAATATTAATCATTTAATTTTTCATTTAAAAATGGAATTATTAGTCAATTGTATGAAATTGGTTTTGTGGGATTAAATATTGGCTTGTCCAGCTCTCACTCTTAATAACGCTTGACCTAACTTGCGTCATACTGTAATCTCCTTTTGGGATTATTCTTTTCTAAATAAATTAAGCACAAATATAGTAAAAAAAAATATAAAATCTTTGAAAAGAGAAAATGGCGATTACACCCTTGACGATTGTCACTTTGGTGAAACCGTGATGAAGTGCTTCCGTCCGTTTCAGACACTAGGTGGATGCTTACGTGGAGGTTGTGATAAGCCAGACTCTGTCCTTAAAACGCTCTCACGTGCTTTTCACACTTGTCAAACAATTGCCTTAGCCATCCTTTTCGACGAGAAGATTTGCCGAGTGCCGTCCTTTCGTTTATTCACTCACAAATTCCATCGTGTAATAATAACACAAATGCCATTATATCATATAAAATAAATGCTATTAGTTTTTAAGAAATTTATTTATTTTTCTTATACTATACTATGATAGGAAAGGTTTTATGGATTTATTTTATCCTAATAATAATATTTAGCTTTTTTATATTTTAATTTATGGAAATTGGTATCTAATAATGACAAAAAAAGGAGAATATAATAGTACTTGTTGTACTAAAATTTAATTTATTTAAGTAGCAGGATTTTTTTTATCTAAATAAATTAGGAACTCAGAATATTTTAGTATTTGTATTTGGAATTATTTTTATCCCACGCCTGCCATCATGCATCTATTCTCTAATTATCAACCTATTTTAATATCTAATACATTCTAATTTTATGTGCTAATTACACATCATTAGAATAGAATTTTAAAATCACTAATAATGCATTAAATATTACTTTTATGACTAAAAAAATGCCATATTAGTTAATTATTTTGCTAATATAAAATTTCTACATTATTCACTATTGTAGTAATATTTAGAAACAAATACTATGGTAGTTTTTTCTTTTTCATTAGGTTTCCACTAAATTTGAAATTGAAGTGAGTTTCACTCACAATACTTTCTTAAACTATTTTTCATTCCAACTCGAGATCTTACTTAAAAACTATCTAATTTTTTATCTCTTGATAAAAAGTTTTAATATTTTAATATTTTTATTTTGAAAGTAAAAAATGGTTAAAATATACCTTAAATCTCTTAATTATTCCTAAATTTAAAATCTAATCACTACTTTTCGATTTTAAAAATTCCCATCAAATTATTAATATTATTGTATTACATTCACTGATCTAATATTTTAAAATAAATCTTGTCAAGAGTAGTAATTAAAACTTTTGTTAAAAACTCATTTGATACGGATTCAAATAATGTTATTATCGTCTCTTACTCTAATATTGTATAAAAAATATTTTATATAAAAATATTTAATACCTTAGAATAAAAAATAATATTATAATAAACCCGAATTTATAATAAAACAAGAAATTACCTTTTTAGAATGGAAACTAAAATTTGAGAAAATAAAATTCAAAATCCAGTCACCTATTTTAAGGGTAGAAAAATTCTCTTCTTCATCTACCGCATTGATTAAAACACATTCTTCTGGCTAACAAAGAGGGAGAAAGAGAAGGAAAAATAAAGGGGCAAAATTACAAAAATATATATAAAAGAAGAAAGTTTCACATTCTTCTTTACTCCCCACAAACACAAAACATTAAAGCAAAGGAAGAAAAAAAAGAAAAAAGAAAAAGAAAGAAAAGGCTATGAAATGAAATCTCCAAATTGTATGAACAGGCAAAAGATCTAGTAGAGCTTTTGGAAATCTGAATCGGAAACCACGTCGAAGTTCTCTTTAATGGCGACCCCATTCTCGAGCTTAGAACCCGGAGGAGGAGGAGGAGGAGGTATAGCAATAATGGCAGGTCCTCTGAATCCAATCGATCCATCCACTCCTTCCAAATCTTGCTTGAAAAACTCCGCCTCTAAATCTCCCATTCTTATCTTCCAATTTTTTCACAAGGCCATCAAGGCTGAGCTCGACGCCCTCCACCGAGCTGCCATGGCTTTTGCCACCAACCACCACGACTCTGATCTTACTTCTTTGTTGGAGAGATGCCATTTCCTTCGTACTATATATAAGCACCATTGCCACGCCGAAGATGAGGTTCATGCGTTGTCGTTTTCCTTCTTGTTCTCCTTTATCTCTTTTTTTTCTTCCTTGTTTTTTAAACATTAGTTTTGGCTTTATTTTGCCCCTTCCTTTGAATCCCTTTACTTTTTTTAGAAAATTCTAAATCCCATACTCAGAATTAGCTTTCCCGAATTGTTAGTAAATTCATAAATTTGTGATGCTTTTGTCATGTTTTAAGGGTTATTGTTTGAGGAAGGATAGAACTTGATTGAATTTGATTCTAGAAACTTGAATTTATCACTATATTTAGATATGGGGTAATCTCTGTAAAACTCGCTGTCGTAGCCTTATACTTAGATGGCTCAAAAGACTTGTGAAAACCCCTGTGAAAGAGATTGCCTTGTTGTAACTTAAAAGTAATATTGTAATTAAAATAAACATAGTCTCTCCAAGGGTTTTTTTTAATCCTTCCTTTTTCCTATGAGATTCTTGTTGGCTGCATCATCACCTTAGATTTGTCTGATATTTGTGACTGATTACTGAATTCAAAACTACCTTATGTGTAGGTTATCTTTCCGGCTCTTGATATACGCGTGAAGAATGTGGCTCCAACATACTCACTTGAACATGAAGGTGAAAGTGTCCTTTTTGATCAGTTGTTTGCATTGCTGACTTCAGATATGCAGAATGAAGAAAGCTATAGGAGAGAATTAGCCTCTTGCACTGGGGCCCTTCAGACATCAATTACTCAGCATATGTCCAAGGAAGAGGAACAGGTTGGTTAGATATTTGAGGCAAATGCTGCAAATCAAAAATTAAACCAGAAGCCAGATGAAAAATTTATTTTCTAAAATATTGGTTGTTTCGTTCTTGATGTGTTATAGCAATTCTCCTACCTTATTTTGGAGGTGGATGAGGTTGTTGATATACATTGCTGAGATGTTTACTTGATTGATCACTTGTCATGATGCATTCCATTTCAAATTTAGAATAAGGAGTTAAATCTTCTAACTTAAAGTTATCTTTTAGTTTCACATGCTTGCTTTGGAATTGACAGGTGTTTCCCTTGCTTATTGAGAAGTTTACATTTGAAGAGCAGGCGTCATTGGTATGGCAATTTCTTTGCAGCATACCTGTTAATATGATGGCGGAGTTTCTTCCATGGCTTTCCTCCTCTATATCACCTGATGAACATCGAGACATGCGCAAGTGCTTGAGCAAGATAATTCCAAGAGAGAAACTTCTTCATCAGGTGACAGGGCTTCTAGGTTATATAGGATATTGTTATTAGTTATCCAAAACTCACAAGTTCCTTCTAGAATCAAATCTCACATTTTTAGTTCTGTTGTGAAGGTTATTTTCACCTGGATGGAAGGTGTCAAGACAGCTGAGAAATGTAAAAATTGCAAAGGCGAGGCTCGATGTGAAGCTTTTGGAGCTAGTGTCTTACCAAGTCAAACTGAAAGTGGTTACTGTGCATGTGAATCTTCGAAAAGTTGTAAAAGGAAATATATGGAGCTAAGTTCTAGACCTAAGGATTCTACTCTGTCCAGTCCTATAGATGAAATTATGCTTTGGCATAATGCTATCAAACGAGAATTGAGTGATATAGCCAAGGCTGCTAAGAAAATACAAATTTCTGGTGATTTTTCTGATTTATCTGGCTTCAATGAGAGGCTGCAGTTCATAGCTGAAGTATGCATCTTTCACAGGTGTGGATTTTCTCTGTGTTTTCCCTTTTAATAGTAATCTTTGTTGATTAGGGTTGTTTTTACTTCATAGTTAACAAACACTTCCTATCTTTCATGTTATATTGAAGCTAGAGTTTATTGTATGCAGCAAAAGACTTCAATTTTATGATCTGGTGTGATACAGAAAAAAATAAAATTGATGCATGAAATGTATTAGGACAACTTATGATCTACCTTTATGACTGGTTACATACCTGTTATGAAATTAACTTTTCTTCTCTCTTGCTGCAGTATTGCTGAGGATAGAGTTATATTCCCTGCTGTAGATGCAGAACTATCTTTTACTCAGGAGCATGCGGAAGAAGAAATTCAATTTAACAAGCTTCGGCGCCTTATCGAAAATATTCAAAGTGCGGGAGCTGACTCAACTTCTGCTGAATTCTATGCAAATTTGTGCTCACAGGCTGATCAAATAATGGATAGTATACAGAAGCATTTCCATAGTGAAGAAGCACAGGCAAGTATTTTATTGCTTTAATTGATGAGTGTCTGTCTGCTTTTTATAATTACATTACATGTTTCTGTATTTCTTGACATTTGTATAACGTTTGTACCAAATTATCAAGTTTACCGGAATGTATCACTTGAAACCATGTTTCTCATCTCTTTTTGCCCCTAGTGCTCTCCTTATGGTATGCTGGACTGCTTTTGTAGGTACTTCCACTTGCTCGGAAGCACTTTAGCCCCCAAAGACAGAGAGAACTTCTTTATCAGAGCTTGTGTGTGATGCCCTTGAAATTAATTGAGTGCGTCTTACCATGGTTGGTAGGATCATTAAGTGAAGAAGAAGCTAGGTCTTTCCTTCAAAATATGAATTTGGCAGGTTTGACTTTTATTGACCGAGTGCTTTAAGTTATTTTTTCCCCTCTTTTTGTCTGTTTTTAACTCTCAGATTATATGGTCAGCGCCACCATCCAACTCTGCATTGGTTACACTATTTTCTGGTTGGGTGTGCAAAGGTCACTCTGCAGATATTTGTCTTTCTTCTGGTGCAATTGGTGCCTGTCCTGCAAGAATACTTACTAGAACCCAGAAGGATATTGACCAACCATTCTGTGCATGCACCTCTGTCTGTTCCACTGAGGAAAGGGCAGATGATAATAGAAGGCCGGTAAAGCGTGGAAATATAATTTTATCAGAAGAAACGGATTCTTTTCAGTTGACAGGAACAATAAATAACCATAAATTATCATGCAGTGATCAGTCTTGTTGTGTCCCAGCTTTAGGAGTGAATAGCAGTAAGCTGGGCATGAGTTCTCTGGCTGCAGCAAAATCTTTGCGGTCATTATCTTTTACTCCATCTGCCCCCTCGCTTAACTCCAGTCTTTTTAACTGGGAAACAGATATTAGCTCCAGCGATGTCGGAAGCTTACGGCCTATTGATAATATATTCAAATTTCATAAAGCCATCCGTAAAGATCTGGAATATTTGGATATTGAATCTGGAAAGCTAAATGATTGCAATGAGACTTTTCTTAGGCAGTTCACTGGCAGATTTCGGTTGTTGTGGGGTTTATATAGAGCTCACAGTAATGCTGAAGATGATATAGTATTTCCAGCACTAGAATCTAAGGAGACTCTTCATAATGTTAGCCACTCTTATACTCTGGATCACAAGCAGGAGGAGAGACTTTTTGAAGATATTTCATCTGCACTTTCCGAGCTTACGCAGCTTTGTGAATACTTGAACGATAGCAATATGAATCGTAACTTGAATGAAATTAACTCAGATTCTTCTGAACAAAATGATACAATGCAGAAGTACATTCAGAAAGCCACAGAGCTGCAGGGCATGTGTAAATCCATTAGAGTAACACTGGATCAACATGTGTTCCGAGAAGAACTTGAGCTCTGGCCGTTGTTTGACAGGCATTTTTCTGTGGAGGAGCAGGACAAGATTGTTGGTCGAATTATTGGTACTACAGGTGCAGAGGTGCTCCAGTCAATGTTGCCATGGGTAACTTCTGCTCTTACTCAAGAGGAGCAGAACAAAATGATGGACACATGGAAACAGGCAACTAAGAACACAATGTTCAGTGAGTGGCTTAATGAGTGGTGGGAAGGAAATGATGTATCTTCACCCACATCAACATCTGGAAGTTGTATTTCACTTGGTTTGTTTAACTCTAGTGCCCATGCTTTATATTATTTTATTTATGTCTTTTGGTCTGGTTTGGTTGTTGGGTTACTGAATTCAAACTGTTAGTTCTTCAAATTTCTAGATATCTGAATTTAAGGATTTTAAGATATAATCTCTTCCTAATGAAATTGAAAATTTCTCTTTTAAGGCACTGATGTACATGAGAGTCTCGACCAGAGTGATCTCAATTTTAAGCCTGGGTGGAAGGATATCTTTCGTATGAATCAGAATGAGCTTGAAGCTGAGATCAGAAAAGTTTCTCGGGATTCAACCCTTGATCCAAGGAGAAAAGCTTATCTTATTCAAAATCTTATGACCAGGTTCAATCTGCCCATAATACAATCTTATGAGCCCTAAGAGTGTGTGTGTATCATTGCTTCATTCTAATCAATTTGTTGGTTATGCCAGTCGCTGGATAGCTGCACAGCAGAAGTCTCCTCAAACCTCAGCAATTGAATGTTCAAATGATGAAGACTTATATGGATGCTCTCCATCTTTTAGAGATCTAGAGAAACAGGAATTTGGATGTGAACATTACAAAAGAAATTGTAAACTCCGTGCTGCTTGCTGTGGAAAACTATATACCTGTAGGTTTTGCCATGATAAAGTCAGTGACCATTCAATGGATAGGTAATATTATCATTCTTACTTTCTTGGTCTAGGACCAACTTCTATAAACTTGATTCTTTCTTTGTTAAATTGCAGGAAGGCTACAACTGATATGATGTGCATGAGCTGCCTGAAAATCCAGCCTGTTGGACCAGTTTGCACGACACCTTCATGTGGCGAGCTCTCAATGGCAAAGTACTACTGCAACATCTGCAAATTTTTTGATGATGAAAGGTGCTACCCATTTCTTTAGATTTTTTTTTTCTGAGTTTCTTAATGCATCTAAAGAGCATTTCAATACTATTATGAAGAATATTATAAATGTTGAGTAAATTTGAAAGTTGTTAATGAGTCTTTTCTGTCTCATCATCTGGAGCACTAAAGAAACCTCTCAAAACAATGGAGAACGCTTGTACCTGATTTGCTCCATTCCCAGCTTGGTTTATTCGGTAGAATTTCTAAGTCTGTCTTGGTCCCATTGGTTGTAGAAAGACTGAGTTATTTTTAGAAAGCAGTTTTTGTGAGAACTCTGAACAGGTTCTTATCAGTCTGGAAACTTTTGATAGTTTTGTAACAAAAGCTGTTGTTTGCTGTTGCTGTTCTATAAGTATTCATCTTGTATGTCTCTTCCATTTATTTCAGGAATGTCTATCACTGCCCATTTTGCAATTTATGTCGTGTTGGAAAGGGACTTGGTGATGATTTCTTTCATTGTATGGTGTGTAATTGCTGTCTGGCCAAGAAGTTGGTTGACCACAAGTGTCGAGAAAAAGGTCTAGAAATAAACTGTCCTATATGCTGTGATTTTTTATTCACATCAAGTGAAAGCGTAAGAGCACTTCCATGTGGTCATTTCATGCATTCAGCATGTTTTCAGGTCTATTCAGTATTCCTTACTTTATCGTTTCCAGCTATTTTACTCTCATTCAACCAACGTTTTCTTTCTGGCCAAAAAAAAAAAACCAACGTTTTCTTTGATGTAGTGAGAACTATATTGTAGCGTGCTTAATAATAAATTCTGCACTTTGTTTTGTCAGGCATATGCATGCAGTCATTACATCTGCCCAATTTGTAGCAAATCGATGGGAGATATGGCGGTAAGAAAATTATTTTTAAAAGCATATTACTGTTTTAAGTTATGATTACATATAAAATTGTTTTAGCACTTGTAGAAAATTGATGGGAGATATGGCGGTAAGAAAATTCTTTTAAAGGCATACTACTGTTTTAAGTTATGACTACATGCAAGATTGTTTTAGGGGATAGGCAGGTTGATTTTTCTCAGGTTTAGGCATTTTTATTTTCATGCGTAACTTATATGATTATCATCAAAGTAACCTTCATTTATACTGTTTTCGTTGTCTCTTCAAATTCCAATAAAATTTTATTCTAAGTGATGGATTATCCAAATAATATATTTAGAAATGCTATAATTTAAGTTGATTTTGAGAATAATTTCATTCAAAATTCTCAACAAAACACACCTTTTGAAACTCGTTGATAAAAGTTATATTTAAACTGAAAAATTTACCGCCTTTATGGATATTGTTAACACTCATGTCATTGCTATCATGAAGTTGAGGGATCAGGGATGTCATTTAATACTTCTTTTCACTTGATCCCTTTACATTGTTGTAGCTTCTCTTGTGGGTTGGAATCTACTAGTTGAAAACTAAACATGACACAAAGGAATTGTATTGACGTGTAGATGAGAGGTTAGATTTGTTTAGGCTTTGTTTGGTTCATATAGCATGTTGGAGAAGTTAGGAAAAGAAAATGGGGGAGCATGGATGTCCTTAGTTTTGTTTGGATTTTATAGTTGAATATATAACGTTTGTTAAGGTGAACCATATGAGTTTATGGCCTATAATATGTGTGGGAAATACTTATCTTTAATTTGGTGCAATTGTATGCATAAAACTTCCATTTTCTAGGCCAAACATAATATATGTGGTTAAGGTGAACAATGAGTTTTCGTAGGCTTAATATGTATATACTATGTTTGGATTTTCTAGTTAAATATATTATGTTTATTTTTCGAATATGAGTTAAAATTTTATATATAAAAAATAATTACTTTATACTTCATTGCTGATGACATAATATTTTAAAATAACTTGGTAAAAACATTTATGGTTGTGTAAGTATTATCAAAATCAAATAATGGTAAATGTGTCAAATATCAAATAAAATATGTTTTTTTTAGCAATTCTTTAGATGCTATGTAATGGAAATGCATTGCTAATGTATCTATTTATATTGCTAAATATTAGTTTTAATTGATACATAATTGTAACACTAATTAAATGGTAATTAATACAAGATAATAAGTGTATATGAATTTAAAGTTAAGTGATAATAGCTAAAACACTAATAATAAAAACATTATTAATAATATTTATTAATTATTTATCATTGGAAATAAACGTAAAACCTATTTATTAGTTTTATATTCCAGATTGTAATAGAAACATTATTGATAGAAATAATTATAATTAGGTTTTATAGATTGAAAAAGTATGAGAAATATAGCTAGTACAAAAAACTTATTTTTAATTGATCTTTTTTTATCTTAATTTCTCAAATAGATATGAATTTTTCTATTTGC
The DNA here is from genome assembly GCF_007990345.1 of Gossypium hirsutum. Classification (NCBI taxonomy): domain Eukaryota; kingdom Viridiplantae; phylum Streptophyta; class Magnoliopsida; order Malvales; family Malvaceae; genus Gossypium; species Gossypium hirsutum. Next base: position 79,359,893 of record NC_053427.1, read on the forward strand.
TGAGTTAGGCAGTGAACTAACTTAATTAAGTGCAATTAGTATTTATAAAAATATAGAATTTATTGTAAAATATATTTTATTTTGAACTTTGACATATAAATTAAGAATAAATAAATAGATTTATGCAATATGTATACTATTAGATTACCAATATATTGATATTATTTTTTATATAAATCTTACTCATTTAATTTCTATTAAGTATAAAAAATTAATTTTAACATGATTTAATTGTTATCATATTTAAAATAAAATCATATTTATAGATAAAAATTATATTTATTCAATTAAAATATTTAATTATAAAAAATATTTCCATTATTTTAAATTTATGCAATTATATTTAAAGATTTTAGAAATTTTAAGTTTTTATTAATTAATAATATATGATGTTATTTTTTAAGTAGAACTATTAAAAAATCCCTTCAAAAAGAATTTTTAAAAAATATGAATTAATTAATTTCACATCAATTTACTATTATGTTAATTAGTAGGTAATTAATATTATTTTTGTTGTTATGACAATAATTATCAATATACTAATAAATTATTTAATGTCAATTGAGTAATATAATGAATGATAAAAAGTATTTTCATCAGTTCAAAAGTTTTCTAAACTTATGATTTTATATATTAATAGCTTTTAAGGTTACATGTGTTGCATGTGATTTTTCTTATTTAATATTTAATTAGTTTTTTAAATATTATATTTTTAGTTGCAATAATTAGAGTAAAATAATATTTCTTATTTGAGTTATTGAATGTAATTAAAATATATTAATTTATCAATTTAAATATTATAATATAAAATTTTCAAATAATAATTAAAGTATTTTTAACATATTTAACCTACAATATAGTTTTAAAGTATTTTTACTTTATGTAAGTGATAATTAAGATGCTTAGAATTCTAATTAAGTAATAAATCTATTTTAAAATTAGTAGAACTCTTTTTAACTAATAATTGTAATTTAAGTTCTAATTATTTTTAAATGTGTAATTATCATAACTTTTATTAAATTATAATTGTTTTTAAATTTATAATTATCACAACTTCTATTTTATTCAAAATTTAAAACTAGTAATTCTAAATTAAATATTATAATTATTTTTAAATGTGAATTTAGTAATATAATGAAAAATAAAAGGGTACTTTGTCAGTTTAGAAGTTTTTCTAACCTCGTGCTTTTATATATATTAGATTATAGATATTTCCTCGCTTTTAATAAAAATCCATTTAGAAGAATAAAAAATTAAAAAAAAATTGAAAAATGATTGTTCTTTAATCCATGTAAGTATTTGAGGTCTATTTTAGTTTTATGTGTACAGTTATTCTAAATCAAAGTTTTCATATCATATTGTACATTGAATTAAAGTCCATAGGCAGCAGTTTTAGGATTTATATATTTAAACATAATCATCTTAAGTGCCCAACACATACTAAATGGTTGGTAGCTGGTTGATGGCTTGTTTCATTCATCACCCAGCTTTGCTTTTCATATATTGTTATCCTGACAGAACATGTGCCAAGAAGCTTCTACATAGAGTAATTAGCTACCTGAGACATTCCACTTATTCTCAAGCTTTTCTACTACCCCTTTTCAGGTTTACTTTGGCATGCTTGATGCCCTTTTGGCTTCTGAGCAGCTTCCTGAAGAATACAGGAACCGGTGTCAGGTAAACCATCCGTAACCTTTTATGTGTTTTCAAGTTCTTCTCTTTTAGGAATACCAACACACATGTGTTGTTTAACCAGGACATACTGTGCAATGACTGTGATAAGAAGGGAACTGCAGCATTTCACTGGCTGTATCATAAGTGTGGTTATTGTGGTTCATACAATACCAGGGTAATCAAGGTTGAATCTGCAAATACCATCTGCTCAACCTCAAATGTCTGAGGTATCTTCTGTCATGTTATTTTAGGTATGCAAACACCTCAGAGCGTCCCCTTACGTGTAAGGCTGATAGTCTAAATCCAATTTTATCTATTTTCGTCCCAATAGATGGAAGAAATTAGCCCTTTTTTTTTTCCTTTTTCTTTTTTGGATGTATGTTCATTGTTGTTGAAAGGCAGAGAAACTTTTACTTTGCCTATTGTGCATATTGTTTATATTGCTACCTTGTAAGGGCAGAGAGGTTTTTGGTCGAAAAAGAAAAGTAGGGGAATTCTTCTGTAAGAAAACGAAAGGGCTATGTTGTTTTCACACTTGCAAATTGCAATCCCGAAATTTCTTTACTTAATCGACTATTATATGCAGAGTGATAAGAATTTTGTTGTTTACTGGCTGCACTGACCAACTAATCTTTGTTTCCCTCCTAAAGACCCTAGACTCAAGACATTTCAAAGCCCTTTTTTCATATATTTAAAGAACACTGTTCTGATATCCATGTCTGAATACCGTAAATACTTTTGAAGAAGGAAAAAGCATAGGGTAAGGCTAAGTTATTTAGATAGTAGTTTGGTTGTTATATCGAGAAGAAGTAGATATTATGCTATTTGGCAATTAAAAGAATGCGATTGGAGTGAGAAACTTGGTAGAGTTGCAGCCACCTGGAGAGATGCAAACAGCCCTTGGCCCCTATTTTGGAACTCTTCTATTGCAGAGGAAATTCAGGAGCCAACGCTTTCCACTCTATATCGCCGTTCCCAAACAATATTTGTTGAAACCTTCGTGCTATTGTGTATCCATTAAACTTCTAAAAACATTTCTTCATTGACAAAGCTGGTGCAGTTCATCATTGCAACTGTAGTTAAGTTTGTAGTCAACGGACGGAGACGGGGAGAGTGGTTATTAGGAGAAGCAGAGTCAGGGATTTTAAGGTTGCGCTTGAAACAATGGTGAATTCGATATTGGTGATCATCGCATATGATTTGGTCTATGGGACCCGAGTCAAAAGTGCATTTGTTGGGATGTATTGATTTGGGATTGTATTATTAGGTTCAAATTTGGAGATGTATTATTCCAAGGAACTGTGACAGAAGACATAAATACATTAGAGAAAAATCTCTTACAAATGGTAAAATAGAGATAAATATATTAAAAAAAACAATCTCTTGCCTGCCGACGTTTATGTTCTATCGTTTCCTTAGGAGTGGACTTCCCCGCTAATTAGATTTGTCATTTTCTTGTAATTGATTTGTCTTTCTACTTAACTAGTGTCACGAGTTAGCTTAACACCAATATGATTATAATATTATTGAAATATTTTTACTTTAAAAGATAATTAGTATTATTATAGGGGTATTTTTACTTGAATGATTGAGTTTTAACTCAATTGACATGAGTATTGTTGTCAATATAACAGGACGTGGGTTCGAGCAACTGAAGTATATTATTCTCCTATTTATAACTTGAAGAGAGATTATGGGTAGTTCTAATTATTTTCTTAAAAGAAACATATATGATTTAGATTTATAATAAGATTATTAAAAAAATAATTAAAAAATATTATTTGAGAACCAAATACAAAATCAACAAATTGATATAAAAAGTCTTTACCACTTCACTAATAGTCATTTGTTGATATAGTTTTATGATTATATTTTTTAATTTAAAATATTTTGGTGACGTGAGTGAAATAAAAATAATTTTCAGTAAAATCAAATCATAACCGGCAAGAATCTTCTCAAAGTTATCTTTTTCTTTTTCTAACAAATTGTCGAATTCCCAAAGAAAACTATTTGCTACGTAATATTTATACTAATGTTCTTGCATTAAGGATTAAAATAATAAATAATGATATAAAATCTCCATAGGTAATAACTTAAGTAGGGTAAAATATTTTATAGGGTATGGTAAAATATTAAAAAAAAAGATTTTTTTAAAGAAAAAAGAAATACATGTCAAATTTTAAGGCTGCTTGGAATAGTCACTCTTTCGAAAAAAAAAATTAGAAATTTCATCACAATCGTATGTACATAGAGACTACATTTTTAAAACATAGATGTTATTTTTTTTAAATACAATAAATAATAAAACGTATGATCTGAAACTAATTAATAATAACACACGAAGTATATATGATATTAAAATGACAAAAATAGATTAAATGTGAGTAAAATAAATTTAAACACGTAAATATATCATGTTAATAATACTAAATATATTATAATTGTTTATCATGATGTTGTCACCAATCTTGAGATGGAGTCGAGTTGATTTATGACTTCAACTCAATTAACTGTACATTATTTATATATACAAATGTTGGATGTAATAAAGTGTAATAATAAAATAAAAATGTATAAAAAATATTAAAATAAAAATGTAGTTGAGTGGTAAATTTAAAGTTTTAGTGCAATTAACATGGTTTCAAATCTCACCACATGTAATTCTCCTTTTTGACTTTTTTAAAATAAAAAAAAGTAGCCTAGAATATCATAATTTATTTTAATTATGGAAGGATATTTTCGTAATTTTTTAACCAAATTGATGCATGGTTGACTCATGACACTAATTCAGTTAAGTGATTAAATAATAGTAAGTAAAGATATACAATTTGATGGAATACAATATGAATAATAAAATTAAAATGTAAAAAAATTAAAATATAAATTTGGTTGAGTGGTAAATTGAAGGTTTAACCAATGTAAGGTGTAACACTCCTAACCCACATTCGTCGCCAGAATAAGGTTTCGAACATTACTGAAGCTTATCGATCAAACAGACATAAATTACAAACATTTCTTATCATATTATATTCAGGTTAAAAACCAATTAAACTTATACATACTGTCCCTTATTTGAACCCTCGAGACCCAAAATACGTGTTAGAAATAAATCGGGACTAATTTGGAAACTTAGAAATTTTTTTTCAAAAAATATTAAAAAATTTTCAAAGCTGTAGGATTCATACGGCCATGTGGTCAGGCCGTGTGACTCACACGATCAGGAGACACGCTCGTGTCTTAGATCATGCCTGCATTTGAAATAGGGACACACGGCCGTATCCCAGCTCCTGTCTGTACCCGTGTAACTCTCTAACTTGGGTCACACAGCTGAGCCACACGCCCGTGTGCTAGACTGTATGCCCTTTCGAAATGGCCTCGCACGCCGGTGTGCTAGCCGTGTGTCTCACATGGCCCAGTCACACTCTCGTGTGTCTGGTCGTGTGGACTCAAAATGTACCTTAAACAACAAGATTATCATTCCCTGCAAGCTTGGACATTAAGCAACTCAAAAATCATTTGTTTAACAAATTCAAAACACAATCAAACACATCCAAAACATGTCAAAACAATCATCCTAGGTGCCTAACCAATTTACCCTCATTGGTACCACAATTATATCATCAAAACATATCGTCAAATTATCATTCAAATCCAATTTATAAACATACCTAATTCCATCTATTTTGCACATCAATTTACCATACCATAATATAGCTTCAACACAAACACCTATTTATATGTATATAACTAACTAATATTAAACTTATAGCCTCATTACAATTAATTCACAAAATATTTAATAGTTAGACACCCTAGGTACATGTCGACACAAAAGGATAAACATCACCACGTTTGAGTTCAGGACCGTTGTTGGGTGCTGAATTGACGATCAAAATTAAGTACCTAACCTTCGCACGGAAAACAAAACCATACGTTGAGTAAAACTCAGTGGTATTTCTATAATCTGATTATTTAAAAAAACAATATAACATACATAATTAAATGTTAAGCACAATTACATATTTAGAACCACATTTATTTATACAATAACATTAACCATTCAATACTCAAATCATGAATACATCACTTTATACTCTATTCAATTTCCATCAGTTACTATATAATAGCTTTTCACAATTTGATCCATACATCATTTAACAATAACATTACTCATTTCATATCCAATTCACGAATACATAATTCATGTATTTCATTTGCATATTTCAATTCACTATTTCAATTTCAATTCACATACCTTATTAATCATAATAATGTTTTATTTAATTACCACTATTAACATGCTCGGACTTGGACGGATTCATGGATCCAACCAAACACACCAGTTTGACACCCAGTGCCTCATCGGATAATTTGAAGTAGTAAATTGATACCTAGTGTCTCATTGGTTAAACCGAAGTAAATTGGAACCCAGTGCCTCATCGAATAAATCCGAAGTAATAAATTGACACCTAGTGTCTCATCAACTCGAAGTCAAAGAAATCCCTGAACTCTTCCAATCCTATGGCATGCCATCTATACAGTTAGTAGGGTTTAATTTCACTTTCCAAATACAACAATATTTGCACATATATATTCATTTCAATTCAATAATCATTACATTCATAATATATATATCAATTCAATCCATTCAATCACTTTAATTCAATTCAATGTCAAAGTGCCAAATACTCACCTCAACACTTACCATATGTATTAAATAAAAAATACAACAATTAATAACTAGGTTCAGATCATAAAAATACAAACTAGAAATTCCGAGCTATTCCTCGTCGACTTTATCTTTCCCCTTTTTAGTCAAGATTTCTGGTACGACGTTAGCTACGGAATTAAAACAATTAAAATTTATAAATACAACACAATTAAATTTTATATTGAATATTTCAATTCTTACTCAATGTTTGCCTAAATTCTAATTTAGTCCCTAAACCGATACTAACTTTTAATCTTCACATTTAATTCTTTATTTTCATGCAAATTCCACTTTACACTAAATTTAGCTCCCTATTTTCACTTAAATCAGTAAATTTTTAATTTTTTACAATTTAGTCCCTATTACTTAAAATTTACAATTTATTCTACAATTCAATCTTTTTTCATTTCTAACTTAAAAATCTATCAATTTAGTCCATAATACTAAAATTATTCAATATAGGCAACACTTAAAAACTCAATAATTTCGAAAATTTTGACATGGGTCGGGTAGTACTTAAGATATGGATTCCAAAAACATAAAAATTATAAGAAAAAGGGACTAAATTGACTAACCAATTAAACTTGGAAACTTTGAAACCCCTAGCCTTGTCTTTCTCCTTTCTTTCTTTCTTTTCTTTCTTTCTTCTTTCTGTTTCGTCTCTATCTTTCTTTCTTTCTTTCTTTTTATTAATTATTTTATTGATTTACTTATTATAATATATAATATATATACTTAATAATTAAGATTTAAGATTATAATATTATAATATATATTTTAACTTTAAATTTTATAATAATATACACCTTATGCCGCCTCATTTTAATACAATAGCATAATTGCTTCTTTAGTCCCTTTAAATTTTCTTTAATCTATAATTCAACTTTCACTATTTATGCCATTTAGTCCTTTTACCTAACTACTCTTAATTCATACAAATTCACTTAACCAAAACCTAATTAACTACACAAATAAATTTGTAAATATTTTATTAAAAATATTTATGAGTCCGATTTACGAAAATGGAGTCCCAAAAATATAATTTTCGACACCCGTGGCTATCGGGTCGTTACATGAGGAGTGAGTTTAAATCCCACAATATGCATATTTTTTTTATTTTTTTAAATAAAAAGATAAAAGTACTCTCGAACAATGTAACTTAATTTAAATACAAAAAGATATTTTTATAAATTTTCTAACTGAGTTGGTGCTTGGTTGACTTGTGACATCAATTCAGTCAATGACTTAAACAATATTGTATCTCATCATTAAATTTGTATAGACATATGGAATTGGTTTTTGAGTTACTTCAATTATAGGTTTATTTTTATTTATATTTTTTTTTGTATTTTTCATATTCGTTTTATGATCCATGTTCAAGTTTGTGGTTTTTCTTCCAGCTATGTCGTCTCGAAGTTTGAACCTACATCATCTCTTTGGAGTGCAATATGCCTTACCATTACACTCAACATGTTTGTTACATTATTATATATTAATTTATTTTAAATTTGAGATAATTGGATTTGAAATTTTTATAATACACTCAAATTATTCAAATTTGATGATTTCAATTTCTAATTATTTTGATTTCAAATAAATTGGGTTTGAAATTTGTGTTATTTTAGTTTAATTATTTGGGTATACTTTTAAATTTTAGACTCAAAAACCCCAATATTTGGACCTCTTGATAATAGTTACATATGGGGAGGAGACGATGGTGGAGAAGATTTTTAGTTCACCTAAGTTAGATGGAGAGTTTGTGGAGGGGAATGAGAGGAGGAAAATTATGATGTCTTAGGGCTGGTGTTTAGGTAGGATTCATGCGCTCAAGCTTATATAGGGGCATTGCTTATATTTTAGTGCTATCCAACTGATAGTACAATGTCCTGCATGGTTGTACGAGTCAACCAGATAACAGTGCCGTCAATTGTCTTCATAGAGTGAACTATGTTGTCCTGCTTACCATTCCCATCCTTGAGGTCATACGATGTGGTTACGTCTAGGTGGTCTTAGTGAAGGGCGAGCAATGAATTGTCTAACATCTTTTCATGTGTCACAATTTATTAGGCGTATAACAATTTTTTCATAGTCGAGAGGTAGGTTACAAAGTAGCATGCCTTGAGACCTTCTAGGCAACTACTTTATACAAAAGGTGATATAGATTAGTTGTGCCATGAATGGTTTGGCAGGTGAAGAGTTTCATTGCTAGTGTGTGACAAAGACAATTTAAGGGAAGGAGGATGTACCTATATTCTAGAAGGACCACATTGATGGTGGAGCATTACAACTTAGCATTGAGAAGTGGTGCCAATGATGAGGCAGGTTTTATTTCTTATGGGACACGTGTGTTTAGATTGGTCTATGACCAGTTATGTCTACTGGCTTCATAATGATTGTTTGAAGATAGCCTTTAAATATCTCCAGACTTGTAGCTTTAGCCTAATTTTATTCATTTGAAAATTTTCTCAAGTTTCGAATCAAGTTTTCTTTGTTATCAAAAACTGGTTTCTTTTTTGATTTGCATTGTTCTTTTGTTGTTCTATTCAACCATCTTTTTTTTTTGTTAAGAGTCACGACTTTTGTCAAGGGTAAAAGTCTAGTTTTTCATTTCTTTTTGAAATTTTAAGTTTTTTTTTTAACTCTTAACTATGGCTAGAAAAAAATAAAGGTTGAGAGGATGGTACCTTTAAAGGGGTGACAAAGAAGGGAAAAATGCCTTATAGGCTAGAGAGAGAGGTAGTGGTTGGTGGTACATTTGAGTGTACCATAAGGAAGAATGAAATGCAATGGCTGCTGCATTTTTTTGGGCTAGAACTAGACCATTACCGATAGGATTTCAACATTTTCAAGGGTGAATATGCCCTAAGTGAAGTAAGTAGGCCTGTGCATGAAAATAGAAACCTTGAGTGTTGGATATGGTGCTCTAAGTGTAGTTTTTTTTTGCATACTTGTATTTTTCAAACAAATTGGTTATTTAAATATTCATTGTATAATGTCCTTAATGGTTTTGCACGCAAAGCCAAATGGAAGCAAATATTGACTCACTGATTATCTAATAGTTAATTAATACTAAATAGTATTACATGGTCTGATCGTAATTCATAAAGACAACTTATATTAGTAGATAATTTAGACATGTCATTAATATAATTGAAAATGAGCAAGCCGATTGAAAGACTAATATGTCATCTATCAAGCCCAATTGGGAGATGCTTTGTCTTGAGCATCGGAGTGGATGACTCCTAAAAGATGGAAACATAGATGTGATTAACTGGACATCAGACATGACCCAAGTAGAATAGATCCTAGACCCGTCTATGAATTTACACTTGTGACATTCATAGTGTAGCATACCTTAATCCTGAGTGGATGACAGGCTATGTATGTGTCACTTATATATTTTGATGTAAGTAAAAACCTGAGTTCAAATAGACAAGGAACCGAAAGCTGTTGTGTTGGATATACGACTTTTGTAGTATGTAGCGTTATTCATAATAGTGGAGTTCATAGCCCAACTAATGGGTAAATGGTATCCTCTTATTAGTATTACATGATAGATGAAAAGTAAACGTGGCCACGGGTCGTTTGTCTTTGTGATAAATGACTTGATTACTATTTGATAGTAATTAACTTTTCATGAAAGAAGATGTAATGGTTATCATGAGATAAAATAAGATCATATGAGAGAGCGAATTTATCCTAGAGAGATTAAGGATATCCTATAAAGGTAACACACTAATGACAATGTCATTAGGCGAGTACTAATTAAGTAGCTTTGTAATGGTATGTAATTAGGGAGAGCTCAATTATGATAGTATAGTGAAATGACTTTGTGACTAAATGAGTTTATAATTAATAGACGAAAAGTTGAAATTTAATATGAAACAATTTCTCCACTAGCTCGTTGGAATTAGAAATGAATTGCATGTAGAATCAAATGAATAAAGAAAAGTTGAAATGATGAAGTTATAGAAATGGGTCGCATTCAAAAATGAAAAAGTTTTCTCATTAAGTATAGAAATGACTTGAGAATTAATTTAGGGTTTTTGAATTATTATTTAATTATATTAAATAATTGAAGTTCGAAAATGGAATTAAATTAATTAGTTATTATGAATCCATTGAATATTGAAATTAAATATATTTCCTCATTGATTTTTTTACAGTAAAGTTGTCATGACTTTAACATAATTAGAATTGGGTTGAGAAAACTATTTAATTGAGAAAATAATTTAGTTAATTTGGTTAATTAAATTAATTAAATAATATTTATTTTGAGAAATACAAAACAAATATTGGGTTGGATTAAATTGTAAAGTGTTGGGTCAAAAGTCCAGGAAGAACATAATGTGAACAAATACATGAGAGGTCTAATCCCCCTCATATGATAAGTGAGAGGCGGCAACCCTAGTAATGTTTACTAGGAGAGTATTTCCTATTAAATAAATATTATTTGTGCAACCCTTATTCAACCATAATTCTCCTATCTTTCCCTATAAATAGATGATTTTGTAGAGCTATTTACATATAAGTTTTATATATTTTCTTTTGCCAGAATGTAGTGCGAATTTATTTTCTTAGAATAAATACTATTTTCTAAGAATTACAAAATCTGTTGGTTCCTATTGAGAGAATTGCTTTCCAACTGAAAGTAACTAAAACATTTCTTGTTCTGCGTTTGGTTTGTGTTGCTTGAGCCCACACTTGGTACATGGAACAATGGAAATGTGCAAGTGTACACAATCGCAACATGTAATAAAGTGACAAGTGAAAAAAAATTAAAATACTTATGAACGCAAATGTCAAGTTATCGTACTCGCAGGGACTGTGAAAAAAATATTTATGAATGCAAATTAAAATACTTTGGTGAAGAAAACTATTTTGATTTGAGGAGGTGATTAAAAACTAAGATTTTAACTAATTAAAATACTTTGGTGAAGAAAAATATTTTGATTTGAGGAGGTGATTAAAAACTAAGATTTTAACTAAGTAAAATAAATAGAAAGAAAATAAAAGTTCCAATGCACGATTTCAAAAGATGATTTTAATCAAGATTACATAATTATGCTAGATTAATTACATTTCTTAACTTAGAATTACTAAACTCATGTCCATGTTGCTACGAATAAATTCACGACAACTCGGTAATTTGCTAACTTTTGAACATACTTACCTACCAAAATCCATTTTATCTCTTGACTATATCTCTATGTCAATTCAAACGATTAAATAAATTTTAAAAAGCAAATGTGTTAATTCATATACATACTTATGAAATTAAAATAATCTCTTGTACATATCTCTATGCCAATCCAAACAATTAATTCAATCTCATAAGCACATAAAAATTACGTGAGGTAACAATGTATTCCTACCTTGAAACAGTTTAATCACAATAATCTTGCAAGTTATGCAAGGCTAATGTATCGTTAGATAATGTTGCTAATTTAACCCTCTGCTACCTTAGATGATTAAACATGTATTGATTAAGTATTGTGTCAATTACTTACAATTTCAATCCATTTAAATAATTAATTCATTTGTTACCTTACAATTGTAATGCAAGAATAACCTAGCTATGGTTTTACTTAATCAAACATCTTACCGTGGCCTATATATACACAAACACAATTTTAATAAATTAAGTGGACAAAATGCAATCAACCTAACACTAATTAAATTTAAGCCATATTAATTAAATTAAACATATCAACATCATAATTATTCATAGACATGTTCATAACAACAACAATAAAATTAAATGGATAAGGAACAAGAATCAAATTTGGTGTTTCTCAGAGCCTTGACTAGTTTGCTTCGCTCCTCCTTATCCGCTTGTTCTTGTTGAACCGAGGCTTCCACAAACACTTGAATGCTGCTCCAAATGGTGGTTGAAAGACTCTTTTTCAAGAGGTGAAATTGACAAGGGAATGGAGAAGAAAATGAAGAACAATAAAGAGAGAAAAGTGAGAGAGAAGTGAAGAATGAATGGTTTTGAGATGTGTTTCAAATGAGTAGCCAATGAGGGTTTTTATAGGTTGATTAGGCTGCTAAAAATATAAAAAATCAGCAGCCATAGAGTCCCCTCATGGCCGGCCACACATGTGGTAAGTTTGAAGGTTTCAAACTTGCTATTTAAGGTAGGGGAAAATCTAGAAAGGCATGAACCCTGTGCTGACCCAATCAGCTTGTTTGGACCGTCTTCAGCTGAAAAATTAATTCACCTCGATGCTTCAAAAATCGCTTCTTGGTTTTGTGCTTCTAGCAGTGTCTGCTGAACCAATTTTCGCCCTTTGTGTAAATCTGTTGAAAATGATCAAAATTAATCAAAATTTATTATAAAATTAATTAAAATTCAACATGTTAATAATTTAAGTACAATTTAATTATTTTATAATTATTATATATTTTTTGACAATAATTTTATCAAAATTGCATGAATTTGAGTTAAAAAGGGCATGAAAAAGTGTGTATGTTTTCGTGTTTCTAGTACAATTCAAGGTACAAGGATAAAAGAGAAAGTCGTTCGGTTGAAAGTTGGGAATGATACAGATCCATGCTGTACAAAACATATGTATTTGTCGCAAAAAAGGTTTATTGCTATAAATATCACAAATTACGTTGGTTTTCAAAATTTTTAAACTTCTTCCAACATCGAGTTCTACTTACCACTGTATATCCTAGAGGCAAGGTTCCATTTGCCTACCCAACCTATTGTTTGTGAGGTCCTCAATTACTACAACATAACTCTTGGACAACTCATAATGTCTTCTTGGTGGATCATGATAGAATTCATGATCTTGTGTCTGAAACGGAGGGAGCTGTTTCACTTGAGAACATTCTAGAACTTGTACAGGCTTTCACAACTTAACTAGACTATCCATCCTAAGATACTATACTTTGCAAAACACTGAGGAATCCCTGTTGGAAAAAACAAGTTTGGAAAATGCAGCGGAAAATAAATTTAGGGAAAAACTAGACTTTTAAATTTGTTTCCAAAACAAGATCTTGGCTGTGATATCTAAAGTAATAAACACTTAATCAAAATTGTACCTTTTCGATTCATCAAGGATGAGTGCTTTGACCGAGTAGTCTTTTCCGTTATCCTCAAGCTCATGTCTGCCGAGTACGGGTTCGCTTTGAATAAAAAAAATTTCACAAAAATTACCAATAGGGTAATTTCGTAATTTCTTTAAACTTTTGGGTCAAGTTGTAAATAAAAAAAAATATCTCTAAAAATGTAACACCCCTAACTCATATCTGTCGCCGGATTAGGGTTACCAGGCATTACCAATTCATACATAGCTTTAAAGAGTCAAATATTACTATATGGCCGAATATATCTTTAATACCATTTATAAATAATATACATTTTATCATTCCACTATGAATCATTTAATGAACACAAAATATAACTCATAGTACACCACATTTGCATGCTAGATATTATATATAATTAACTCTTACATAATTTAAGTATACATGATCATATCAATTTAACCATATCATATTCGGCACATATATACTACTATATATAATTTAAATGAATTAAACCATGAGCTAATTTACTATTAAATCAACCAATTTATGCTCATCATTTGACGAATAATCTATACACTATTTAAACATCAATTTTAACCGTAACTAACATATATGCATCATATAACACTCATATTATCAATAGGTATTATCAATAAAAATTTCATTATTCATTTGGTCATTTTTTCTTACATTAGCCGAATATACATGCATATCATTATCAATTCCAAGCAAAACTTACAAGACGATTTATAAATTAAATTATTATATTTAATCCACAAATATGATACATTATCAACTCAATATTGTTAGAATTAAGTGACCCAAATTCTTATTTAAATAAAATACGATGGAAAATAAAATAAAAGTAAAATCCATATAGAACTAAACTTCTTTTATTTTATTTTAGAATAAGGTTTTTAAACCTTATCAAACTCCATCTATTTTATATTGATTAGGATAAGGTGTTTCAATTCTACTAGAATATGGCTTTGCAAGCCTATAAATAGACATAGTCTATTCCTTTTGTATTAGATTCAAATTTTTCGACATAGTGAATTTTCTTCTCTTCTGCCAGTGGTTTTTTTTCCCGAAAGGGTTTCTACGTAAAATTTGTGTGTTCTTTATTTTATTTATTTTATTTTATTTTATTTTTCACAAATTGGTATCAGAGCTTCTGGATTATTCATCTCGATAATGGTAATGGCATCTTTGAAGTATGAAATTCCGCTGTTGGATCGCAACACCAGATTTGCGTTGTGGCAAATTAAGATACAAGCAGTTCTTGCACAGATGGATCTGGAGGATGCCCTGCTAGGGATAAATAAGATGCCTTCGACATTAATAGATGAAAAGAAGAAGCGTAAGGATCGAAAGGCATTAACACAATTACATCTGCATTTGTCTAACGAAATTTTGCAGGATGTGATGAAAGAGAAAACTGCCGTTGCATTATGGAAGAGGCTAGAACAAATATGTATGTCGAAAACTCTAACAAGCAAGTTGCATATGAAGCAGCGTCTTTATGCTCATCGTTTGAAGGAAGGTGCGTCTGTACACGAACACTTAACAGTGTTTAAAGAAATTCTCTCAAACTTGGAGGCCATGGAGGTTCAGTATGATAAGGAAGATCTAGGGTTAATTCTACTTTGTTCGTTGCCCTCATCTTATTCAACCTTAAGAGACACAATTTTATATAGCTGCGAGTCTCTTATAGTTGATGAGGTTTATGATTCTTTAACCTTGTATGATAAGATGAAGCATCTTGTGGTTAAACACGACTCTCTGGGAGAGGGTCTCATTGTTCGTGGGAGACAAGATCGGAATGCTGATGATGATCGTTGTAGGACACAGGAACGAAATCCTCGTGGTAAATCTAAGGGTAGATCGAAGTCTTCAAACAGAGGTAAAACTTGCAACTTCTACAAGAAGAAAGGGCACATTAAATCTGAGTGCTATAAGCTACAAAATAAGATTAAAAGGGAGGCTGCGAATCAAAAGGGAAAACAACTAGAAAATTCCGATGAAGCTGATGTTGTAGAAGACTACAGCGATGGTGAACTTCTAGTCGCTTCTGTCAATGATTCTAAAGTAAGCGAGGAGTGGATACTTGATTCAGACTACACCTTCCACATGAGTCCCAATCGGGATTGGTTTACAACTTACAAAACAGTATCTGAAGGTGTTGTTTTGATGGGAAATAATGCTTCATGTAAAATCGCAGGTGTTGGGACTATTAAAGTTAAGATGTTTGATGGAGTTGTCAGAACACTTAGTGACGTGCGGCATGTTCTAGAATTGAAAAGAAATTTAATTTCATTGAGTACTCTTGATTCAAAAGGGTACAAATACACAGCTGAAAGTGGGGTTTTAAAGATTTCCAAAAGGTCCCTTGTTGTGATGAAAGAGCAGAGAAAGATTGCCAAGTTATATGTTTTACAGGGTTCTACTGTTACTGGTGATGCAGCTGTCGCTTCCTCTTCCTTGTCAGATAATGATATTACTAAACTTTGGCATATGCGCCTAGGGCATATGAGTGAGAATGACATGGCAGAATTAAGCAAAAGAGGACTTCTTAATGGGCAAAGAATTTGCAAACTGAATTTCTGTGAGCACTGTGTTTTTGGGAAGCAAAAGAGAGTTTGATTCACTAGAGGAATCCATAATACGAAGGGAACGTTGGAGTATATTCATTCTGATTTGTGGGGGCCATCCAGAGTGCCTTCGAGAGGTGGAGCTAATTATATGCTAACCTTTATTGATGATTTTTCCAGAAAAGTTTGGGCATTTTTCTTGAAGCAGAAAAGCAATGTGTTTTCCGCATTTAAGTCTTGGAAAATTATGATTGAAAAACATAAGGGAAAGCAGATAAAATACCTCCGCACAGACAATGGCTTAGAGTTTTGTTATGATGAGTTTAATAGATTGTGCAAGTCAGAAGGGATCATGAGACACTTGACAGTTCGTCATACTCCACAGCAAAACGGTGTTGCAGAACGAATGAACAGAACGATCATGGAGAAGGTTCGATGTATGTTGTCAAATGCCAACTTACCGAAGGCATTTTGGGCAGAAGCGACCTCTACTGCATGTTTTTTGATCAACCGATCTCCATCCGTTGCCATTGAGAAAAAGACTCCACAAGAGGTATGGTCTGGTAATCTTGCTAATTATTCTGATTTAAAGATTTTTGGTTGTCCTACGTATGCTCATGTTGATAATGGAAAATTGGAATCGAGATCTATTAAATGCATTTTTCTTAGTTATAAAGCTGGTGTAAAAGGGTATAAGTTATGGTGTCCTGAAAATTGAAAAGTTGTGATTAGCAGAGATGTTGTTTTTGATGAAACTGCTATGCTACCTAACTTATCTCTTATAGAATCTTCCAATAAAGAAAATCAAAAGCAGGTGGAGCATCAGATTAATACAGAGTCAACTCCTCAAGCCAGAACAAAAATTAAGAATAGAGTTGCTTCTTCACCACAATACTCTATCGCTAAAAACAAAACTAGAAGAGAAATTAAACCTCCAAAGAAGTATGCCGAGGTTGATCTAGTTGCTTATGCTTTAAATGTGGCTGAAGATATAGATGCGAATCAAGAGCCATCTAATTATTCTGAGGCGGTTAGCTGTGAAGACTCAGAAAAGTGGATGTTTGCTATGCAAGAAGAGATGGAATCACTCCACAAAAACAGAACATGGGACCTTGTGAAACTTCCTAAAGGTAAAAAGGTTGTTCGTTGTAAATGGGTGTTTAAAAAGAAAGAAGGGACTCTAGGAGTTGAAGAACCCAGATATAAAGCAAAGCTTGTTGCAAAGGGTTACAGTCAAATTCCATGAGTGGACTTCACAGATGTGTTCTCTCCAGTTGTTAAGCATAGTTCGATTCGAGCTTTGCTTGGTATTGTGGCCATGCATGATTTGAAGCTTGAGCAGTTAGATGTAAAAGCTGCATTTCTGCATGGAGAACTTGAGGAAGATATTTACATGCAACAACCAGAGGGTTTTATAGTCTTAGAAAAAGAGGACTATGTTTGCTTGCTGAGAAAGTCCCTTTACGGTTTGAAACAGTCACCAAGACAGTGGTACAAGAGGTTTGATTCCTTTATGACCTTTCATGATTTCAAAAGAAGTAGTTTAGACAGTTGTGTTTACTTTAAGAAAAACAGTGATGGTTCTTTTGTGTATCTACTTCTTTATGTTGATGACATGTTGATAGCAGCAAAAGATAAAGGGAGATGAGAAAGGTTAAAGCCCAACTAAGTGAAGAATTTGAGATGAAAGATTTAGGACTAGCAAAAAAGATACTTGGTATGGAGATTCTCAGAGATAGAAAAGCAAGTAAATTGTACCTAAGTCAGACGGGGTACATTGAGAAAGTTTTTTGCAGGTTCAATATGCAGAGTGCTAAGCCTGTTAGTACTCCTTTAGTAGCCCATTTCAGACTTTCATCGGCCTTGTCTCCTCAATCAGATGATGAGATTGAGTACATGTCACATGTTCCATACTCTAGTGCAGTGGGATCTCTCATGTATGCTATGGTTTGTTCACGTCCAGATTTATCATATGCAGTTAGTGCAGTTAGCAGATATATGGCAAATCCCGGTAAAGAACATTGGAAAGCAGTTCAGTGGATGTTAAGATACTTACGAGGCACTACTGATGTTTGCTTACAGTTTGGAAGAACTAAAGATGGAGTTATAGGGTATGTTGATGTTGATTTTGCTGGAGACCTTGATAGAAGAAGATCTCTCACAAGTTACGTCTTTACAATCGGAGGTTGTGCAATTAGTTGGAAAGCCACTTTGCAAACTACAGTCGCTTTGTCTACCATTGAAGCTGAGTACATGGCGATTACTGAGGCTTGTAAATAAGCTATTTGGTTGAAGGGACTATTTAGTGAACTCAATGAAGACCTTCAAATCAGCACAGTATTTTGTGACAGTCAGAGTGCCATCTTTCTTACAAAAGATCAAATGTTTCATGAGAGAACAAAACACATTGATATTCGGTATCATTTTGTTCGTGATATTATTGCTCGTGGTGATATTGTTGTGAGCAAAATTAGTACTCATGAAAATCCTGCAGATATGATGACTAAGTCACTTTCTATAACCAAGTTTGAGCATTGCTTAGACTTGGTTGGTGTTCATTGTTGAAGTTAAACCCTTAAGGGGTTTTATGGAAGAGGTGGAGAACTTGTTTATTGAAAGCTTGCGATGAAAAACTTGTTCATTGTGAATTTGTGTCAAGGTGGAGATTGTTAGAATTAAGTGACCCAAATTCTTATTTAAATAAAATACGATGGAAAATAAAATAAAAGTAAAATCCATATAGAACTAAACTTCTTTTATTTTATTTTAGAATAAGGTTTTTAAACCTTATTAAACTCTATCTATTTTATATTGATTAGGATAAGGTGTTTCAATCCTACTAGAATATGGCTTTGCAAGCCTATAAATAGACATAGTATATTCCTTTTGTATTAGATTCAAATTTTTCGACATAGTGAATTTTCTTCTCCTCTGCCCGTGGTTTTTTTCCTGAAAGGGTTTCCACGTAAAATTTGTGTGTTCTTTATTTTATTTTATTTTATTTTTCACAAATATATATATAACTCAATATTTGATCTTTTATTACCATACTTTAAACAAAGCATAATAACCAAAACAATCGTATAACATACAAAGTATTTATATTCATCAACCGTACCTAATTTATCAACCAACCGAGCATAATATATACACATACATTTTCATTACAAATTGAATCAAAAAGACTAATACACCCTCAAATATTTACATATAGTTTATATCTAAATCATCAACATTATATTTCATTACTAGCCCAAATTACTAAACCGTTCACACGGTAATACATATCATACTTCAAACTTACCATAATTGATGCTAATTATAAACTATTTGTGTTACTTATCAAAGCTCAACAACCGAATTCATATATATTGTCACTAATGCATATACCATAGACTATTCAATCAAATACATATACATCCAAAATTACCAATCATTTTCAATGTATAAAACTCATATCACAAATACCTTTCATCCATGACACATAACATTATAACCAAAATGAACTTAAACCATAAACAAACATAACCGAATTCAAGCATAGAAGTTAAGCCATTTTCGCATAGCTTAAATTATACATAAACCAAAATCCAACATTTCAAAAGTATAATTCAGCCTATACATGCCATAGATTCAAAAATTCACTTATAAAAATACCGAAGACAGTCGATAGTGTGATAGACTTTGTTGAAGATCCTTGAGCTCGTAACTTAAATCCAAAATCTATAAAACAAAGGTAAGCAAGAACACACAGTAAGCTATTGTAGCTTAGTAAGTTATAAGCAAATAAATATTTAATTAAACATTAGTATTGAATCAACTAAACCAAATCAAGTAATCTATAATCAAATACACATTTTTCATGCTTAAAACTCATATACCATCACAGGAACAATATGTAAATATATTAACTTGGCCGAATAAACATAAATTCATATAAACATATATAATTCTCACTTTCATAATGCATATTTCATTTGTTCATATCAAATATATACTTGTCTTTTAAATCATTTATCTTAACACATACCTGACATTTTAGCTCGATTTCACATTTTATCTTATCTTGATATTGCCCATTGAACCATTAGGGATCGAATAAGATACTCAGATAATCACATATATCAAAAAATGCCAACGTCTCAGACGTGGTCTTACATGCTATCTCATATTGGTGCCACTGTCCCAGACAGGGACTTACACTAATCAAATACGATGCCGATGTCCTAGACATGGTCTTACTCGTAACCACATATATCGATGCCAATGTCCCAGAAGTGGTCTTACACGAAAACAAATATATCAGTACCAACGTCCCAAACGTGGTCTTACACGAAAACACATATATAAATGCCAACGTCCTAGACGTGGTCTTACACGAAAACACATAACATGATCCTATGGTTTGTACGGGGCTTTTGGACGTCGTAACTCGATCGAATCAAACTCGTAAACTTAGTTCTCATATTCGAATTTCACTTATATAAATTCACATAATTCAATTTCAGCATATAAACTCGTAAATAATCAATACTAACAATATTTATTCACTTATAAACTTACTCGGATGATGAAAAACGGAACGGGACGGCCAGTCGACAACTTTAGTTTTCCTCCGATCCAAATATGATTTCTTTGGTTCTTGATCTAAACATATTCAAATTAAACTCATTCAAATATATTTTTACTCAATTTAGTCCACAAACACATAAATGGGAAAATTACTATTTTACCCCGATATTTTACACTTTTTACAATTTAGTCCAAATTGCACAAAACACAAAACATACAAAATTTGCACACACCATGCCTAGGTCGAATGTTCCTAGTGTTCATACAAGTCCATACATTTCATTTATTTCACATTTTAGTACCTCAATTTATTATTTTTGCAATTTAGTCCTAATTACTCAAAATCATCAAAAATTCCAATACAAAACATGTTAATCCAAAACAAATCTTTCATATTTCACCAACTAACATCACAAAACTCAAATATTCATCAATGGCATAACTCAAAATTTTTATCAAAATGAAAAATTCAAGCTTGGGCTTTGTACATAACATAGCAACAATCTCAAAAACGTAAAAATTAACAAAAATTGAGCTAGAACTTACCTTAAATCAAGCTTGAGAATTGCCAAACCTAAGTTTTCTTTTTCTTTTCTTTTGTTTTCGGCAAGAAAAAAGTATGAACAGAAAAATGGCTTTATTTTATTTTTTATGTTTTATGATATATTAACATATTAATTAGTTTACATATTTAACCTTAATGATTTTATAATAAAACTATATATTATATGTCTAATGCCATCCATACATAAAATCAATGGCATAATTACAACATAAGTACTTCCTCTTATAAAGACACATTCGTTTCGGCCCTTTTATAATTAACCATCAAATTTTCATTTTACGTGATTAAGCCCTTTTAATTATTCGGGCACGCAAATTACAAAATTAAAACACAAAAATTTCACAGATATAATTTTACACATAATAAACACAAAAAATAATTTTTTAATTATTTTTATGACTCGGATTCGTGGTCCCGAAACCACCGTTCTGATTAGGGTCTAAATCAGGCTATTACAACTCTCCCTCCTTGGGAATTTTCGTCACTGAAAATCTTACCGGTGAATAGGTTCGGATAACGCTCTTTCATAGCATCCTTTGGCTCCCATATTGCTTCCTCAACTCTGTGTTTATGCCACAGTACTTTAACTAACAGAATTTTCTTATTTCACAATTCTTTAACCTCGCGAGCTAGAATGCGAATTGGTTCTTCCTCATATGTCATATTGGGCTTAATCTTAATCTCTGACGGATTAATCACATGTGAGGGATCAGATCGATATCTATGAAGCACCGAGACATGGAATACATTATGGATCTTTTCTAACTTAGGTGGCAACAACAATCTGTACGCAATTGGTCCGATACGCTTTATGATCTCATATGGCCCAATAAATCTCAGACTCAATTTTCCTTTATGACCGAATCTAAGTATTTTCTTCCACAGTGAGACTTTCAAAAATACTTTGAGACTTTCAAAAATAATTTTTCCCCGATCTGAAACTCTATATCTTTTCGTTTCAAGTCCGCATACGATTTTTGACGATCTGACGTTGTTTTTAGACTTTCACGGATCACTTTAACTTTCTGTTCAGTCTCTCTAATCAAATCGACCTTGTGTATTTATTTTCACTGAGCTCGGTCCAATACAATGGTGTACGACGTTTACGATCGTACAAAGCCTCGTAAGGTGCTATTTTGATACTCGATTGAAAGCTATTATTGTACGCGAATTCAATCAGAGGTAAGTATCGTTCCCACGTACCTTCGAACTCGAGAATGCAACATCTCAACATATCCTCAAGTATCTGAATGATTCGTTCGGACTGACCATGTGTTTGTGGATGGAAAACTGTGCTGAAATATAATTTTGTACCTAATGCATCTTGCAGTTTCTTCCAAAACCGCGATGTAAACCTCAGATCTCTATCCGAAACAATAGATATAGACACACCGTGTAATCTTACAATCTGAGAAACGTAAAAATCAGCAAGCATGTCAAGCGAATGATCTGTACGAACCGGAACAAAATGAGCCAATTTAGTCAATCTATCCACAATAACCCAGATTGCATCTTTCTTGCTCAGTGTCAACAGTAGGCCAGATGCAAAATCCATCGTGACTCTGTCCCGTTTCCATTCAGGTATCATGATCGGCTGAAGCAATCCAGAAGGTACCTGATGCTCGGCTTTTACTTCCTCTTGAATTCAAGTGTGTGTAAAATAATGACACAAGACTCTCTTTATATGGGAAGAGTTTAGAGAGTTCAACTATGATTAAACTTAATCACTTTAATATTAAATTAATATAATATTTATCAAGATAAATATTAGATTAAATTTAATATTAAATCTTATTAAAATAATGTAGATAAACATTAAATTAAATTTAATATTAAGATAATCTTTTTAATATTAAATTAATAATAATCTTTTTAATATTAAATTAATAAAATACTATTAAGATAAGTATTAAATTAAATTTAATATTAAACTATTAAATAATATTATTTTTGAAATAGTTAATTTGAAATCAAATTCTCTGGTAGAGTATCAGTAGGAGTGTAACTCTTCCACTACTCAATCACTGAAGACCAACTACCGTTGGTCATCGGGACATCGTCGTCACAGCCGCCGGCACCGCCGTGTCCGGTAATGCAGGTGCGACACCCTTACAACACCCCGAGTTGGTTCTGTCTGGGTTAGTGACGACTTGACCTTTCCGGTCTAGCCACCGGTTGGACTGTTAGCAAAGATTCACATATCGAGACCGGTTCAACCAGTTTTTAAGTCTTGATCTCGATTTTTTAAGCTCCCAAACCCAATTTACGATCTTAGGTCCAATTTTCAAGTTCAATTACCTATTGGGCCAATTGTCTGACTTGAAAATTAATTTCCAAAAATATCATATTAATTTTATTTAATTTGATTAATTTAATTTTACTTGATCAAAATTATTTTTTCCAAAAATCACTTAGATTTCTAAATTAATTTTTCAAGAAAGTTCTTTAATCAAATTCTCTAGTTGAACAATTCTCACGACCACCTAATTTAATTTCACATCGAATAAATTGACTTAATTAAATTATTTCTAAAGTTTTAGAATTTTCTTTTGATTCAAATGCCGTTTGATCGAGCTTTTGTTGAGCTAGCGGAGGACCAATCAGACATATACAATTAGGTTTTAGCAATTACAATTATGTCCAGAAGTATCGTTCCGATAATTCGCAATTACTTAATCATGGAGTCAGTCCACTAGAAGTACCATGATTGAAAACTCCTTATTGTATACTCTTTATGAAAGTAGTTCATCCAACTGTTTTGTCCAATGACCTCGTCATGTGTGTGTTATACTCATATGATATTGTCAACTGAAAATATATAGGATTTTTCTTATGTAATTTATTACCTTTTTACTTAAATTTGTTGTTAAAACTAAGTAATTGTTTAATAAATTAATAAATATGTGAAAATATGAAATTAGGACATAGAAATTATTAAAATGTGATTTTATGCTTTATTATATAGTTTTCATGCATAAAATGACTTATTTTATATTGATTTGAGATATTATATTTTTAAGACAAAAAATGGGCCATGCATGATTAAATTAAATAATAAAATGTAAAATTATATTTAATAATTCATTTTAAAATATTTCATTAATAATTTAGATTTTAATTAATTATTTAAATTGGTTAAATTTTATTCTTTGGTCTTTTAACTTATTAATTTATTTTGGATAGGTCTGATAGCTTTATTGGATTATAAATCCGTCTAAATTGAAGACCAAGTCAACCCAAATTAGGCTAGTGGCTGTTCTTTTAAGCCACTTTTTGGTTTAATTACACAAGGTCCTTGTATTGTTGAAGAAATTAGAGATTTGCCCAGAGATTTACGATTGACTGAGTCTTAGTCCTGAGTTATTATGACATTTAATTTGCTTAAAAATCAAGCAAAAATCAGCTCAAATTCCACTAATTGTGGCCGGCCATCCAAGGAAGAGATTTGAAGAGACTTAACCTAGCTATTTTTAGCAAATTACCCACCTCTCTTCACCTATAAATATGATCCCTTCATTCCCTTATTCATCATCCCTCATCCCTCATCATTCATCATTCTCTCTTCTCTCCAAATTCTCTTAGCTTTTCCATTCCCCACGCCTAGCATCATCTCTTCATAGAGATTTTAGCAATTAAGCCTCTTAAAGAGCCCTTGGTCGGCCACCTTGGAGAGCCATTAGCAAAGGAGCAAAGCAAAGAAGCGAAGGAGCCTAGTCAGTCAGAGTCTTGGGTGATAGCTAATTTGATTTGGGTTTTAATCTTTCCTTTCTTTAATTTAATCTAAAAATGTTTGCTATGTGTTCTTTGTTCTTGTTTACAACAATGTTAGCTTAATTTTATTTAAGCTAGGATGATTGCTTTGATTAAATAATATTTATTTGACTCATGCTTATAATGTTTGTGCCTCAATTGATCATGTTTTCAATTAAAATCAAGTTTTTATTTTGTTCATACGTGATTGAATTGCACCTGAATTAGCTGAACGATCCTAATCAGACGACGATAATGGACGCATAATTGAAATGTGCATGCTCAATTTAGTTCCTAACCTAATTAAATTGCAGGTTGATTAACAACTCTAACCAAGCTCTGTTATCTGCATAGTTTTTAGATTTGTGTGATTAAACTGTTTCAAACCTAACACGTCCCTGTTACCTCACATGAATACTAAGAAACCCTTAGTAAATAAGGATTAGTAAAATGCGTATTTACTAAGTAAAAGATTCCGAATGGACCTAATGTGGTTTCCAAACTCATGAAAGATCGAGTTGCCATGGAATGTTTTTCCAAATGTTATTAAGCATCTTGATAATAAGTTGAGTTTAATTAAAGTAATTTTCCTAGTTTATTTATGTTATAATTGTTGCAAATTGTGTTTAATTTTGTTAAAATCTATTTCATTCATATAGTTTGCATACTTAGGATAATTTGCATTAGGGATCATTGCATTTAGTTTAATATATTTTAATAATCACTTCAAAACTATATTGTATTTTTATTTACCAAATTGTTAATATAATTTTACAAATTAGGTGACTTAGCACAAATAAAATCCCTGTGGAGACGATAACTCAATACTTACTTATTACTTGATAATGATTATTTACACTTGTACAAACCTACGCGTTACAGATATCCTTGGTTCTTTCGAGTTAAATCCGTTCATTCAATACAATCCTATTTTATCTCATTGTCGCCATTGTGTCTTCTTAATGATTAATGTGATCACTGTCAACAAATGATTGTGATAAATTGCTCATTCGAGAACAAGCAACTTGTGGCCATGTTCCATATTTATCAATCCACACAATACTAATAAGATGATATCATTAGCTCTATAATTGAGCTATGAATTCCATTGTTTCTAGTAAAGCCATGCCATACATAAGTCATGTACTCAACATACCGGCTATGGGCTTGATCATCTTTAGAGCATAAGCCTCCACTTATATCAAAGCACATGACTTGCATACACATGTGTTAAACTAAACCTTATTGGATAATATGTTTTGATATAACAAATTAAAGTGTTTTTGAATAAAAGTAAAGTTGAGCAATTTCATAAAAATCAAGTTGAAATGGTTATTGAGTCAAACATTTTCAAATATGTTTTAACCATTTTCAAAAAAGCTAGAATTGCTCCAGGACAAAAAAGTATCAATACTTTTTGTCTAAGTATCGATATTTTACAAGATATTGATACCCCTCCGATAATCAATTCCAAATTGACATTCTTCCATTTCAAACCCTGGTAAGTATCGTTCCAGTATCGATATTTTTCTTAAGGTATCGATATTCCTGCTCCAACGGTCATTGAAATCAGCATTAATTACAAAAAATATCGATACCCTTTTAGTAGGTATCAATACTTGTTGCTACAGGTGAAGTTAATAACCTGGTATTTCATCCCTAAAGGCTACATTCACTTGTACAACAACCACAACAGTTGGAAATCAATTAGAGGGTATAAATACCATCTTCTAAAGGTTTAGCAACAATAAGAGACATGTGCAAAGCTTAAAGATCAAACAAAACAACTTAGAGTTTAATTCTTTCAGACCTTTTCTTATAAACACTTGTAAGCTTTCATTATATTCATTTAGCTCAAGTGTTCTTCTTTGTATTTGTTCTTAATTGGAAAACATCCTAATCTTGTAAGGATTGTTTTTTTGTTTGCTTATTTTTTTTATCTTTGAGAGAGGGTTTGTAACTTAAGGTTTGGGTAGAAACCTTAAGAGAGTTGTATCTTAAGATTTGAGGCATAAATCTTAAGAGAGATTGTAAGGTTAAACCTTATCATCAAAGGTTGCCAAATTAGTGAATTTGGGGAAATCCTTAGTTGTGGTAAGCTAAGGTAATGGAGTAGGCAATTGGGGCCGGACCACTATAAATCATTGTGTTATTTGTTATAGATTTTTCATTGCTTCCACCACAATTTCTCAAAGGCCAATTCAACCTCCCTATCGACAATTTCGAGTTGATCCTTCTGAGTGAACAATTGGTATCAGAGCTACCCTCTAAAGAGGGTTTAAAAAATAAGATAAGATCCTCGAAAAAGCTCAAAATGATCATCAACTCATTCGACAACAATGACATCTACTTTCATGTCAATATTCCTTGGTGAGTCTCAATCTATCAATAGACTTCCTTATTTCAATGATGCAAATTATTCTTATTGGAAGACTAGAATGACCTTGTTTATACAAGCTAATAATTATGCCATGTGGGACATCATCACGGATGGTCCAACCATACCTCAAAAGAAAGAATCAAAGATTTTTGTTCCAAAGAGCAATAATGAATGGAATGATGAAGATAGGAAGAACATGCAACAAAATGCTAAGGCAATGCATACTCTATTTTGTGCACTTGGTCTGGATGAGTATAGTAGATTTTTTTTCTTGTTCAAACGCCAATGAGATATGGGACAAGCTTGAATTCACCATGAAGGCACTAGCCAAGTGAAGAAGTCTAAACTTGGTATCCTTACTCTCGACAATGAAACTTTTAAGATGAAGCCTAAAGAAGATATCAAGGAGATGTCTGATCGATTTACAATGATCATAAATGTATTGAGGTCTTATGGGAAGACTTATCCAAATGAAGAGGTGGTAAGGAAGGTGCTTCATAGCTTACCTACATCATGGGACACCAAGGTGACCGTAATTGAAGATGAAAAGAATTTGGAAATTTTGTCATTGGATGAGCTTATCGGTTCTTTGTTTACACATGAGATGAGGCTTAACAAAGGGAGCGAAGAAGAAAGAGTTATGAATAAGAATGTTGGAAAAGCTCTAAAATCCACCACTAATAACGATAGTGAATCAAGTGAAGAGGTGGATAAAGATAAAGTGATAGGGATGTTTGCTAGAAGATTCAAGAGATTCATGAGGTCCAACAAAGAAAGAGAATTTCAAAAGAAGGAAAGACCCAAGCTTGAATCTACCAAGGAGAAAGATCCTATTAAAGATCCTATTATTTGCTATGAGTACAACAAACCGGGACATATCAAGTATGATTGTCCTCAACTTAAAAAGAAGGGGTCTAGCAAACGAAAGGCCTATATTGCTGCTTGGAGTGATGAAGATTCACCTGATGATGAATTAGCCAACTTATGCCTTATGGCCATCAATGATCCTAAGGTAACTTCTAACTCATCTACTTTAAATGATTATTCTTTTGACAAGTTGCAAGATGCCTATGATGAATTGGGTTTGGAATTTAAAGTCATGATGTCAAAACACAAGAAAAATGTTTCAAAATTGAGAAATGAAAATGACTTACTTTCCAAAACCAATCATGAACTTGAAGAGAAAGTAAAAAAATTGAAGAAATTATTAATGACTTTGAAAAGAAAAATTTTGACTTGCATAATTTACTTTCGAAAGTTCATAAGGATCATCAAAAGCAACTTGAGTTGCTTAAGAGTGAAAAAGCTCACTTTAACAAAGTTTTTGAAAAAGGAGAAAATTCAAAACGAAAATTTGTTAAAAATAGCTCAACTTTCTATAAACATAGAGGCCCCTCAAGATTTTACAAGGGAAAACTTGTTAAAAGTGTATGGGTACCTAAAGGACTTAGTGTTACTCAAGACAACGTAGCTCTTTCAAAATGGATACCTAAAGGGAATATGATTTTTAAAAGTAATGATTATGGACCCAAAAGATATTGGGTACCAAAAACTTAATTCTATGTTTGTAACACCCCTCACCCGTATCCAACGTCAGGATAGGGTTCGAGGCGTTAACAGACTTAAACATTCACAACAACACATAACATATTACCAACCATGCATGACAAACAAGCATATGCACATCACCAATATCAAATATAACATAAATAGCTAGATTTATAAGTCAGAATCAATAGCTCACTAAAGACCAATATATTTGGCCAAATTATAATAACAGATGTTATAAAACTAGGTCCCTATACATGCCACTCACTTGATAATTCTAGCATATGTGTCTATACTGTCAAGGTGTTGGCTTGATAATATGATGCTGCCTCTGACGATCTCCAACCCTGAGCTAACCTGACAACACTAAAAGAAATGGAAAGGAGGGGGTAAGCTTTACGCTTAGTAAGCTCGCATGAAATAATAATAAGCAATTTACTAACATGCTTTCCATAGTAAAATTAACCCAATTGTACATTTACACATGTTCTGGTTAAGCTGCTTTCTTGAGTCACAGTCAATAAATCATTTATATCTGGAGTTAAGGAACTCCAAATTAAGATCCGTAAATTTTATAGAAACTATACTCATATATCTTTCTACCATAAAATTTTCAGAATTTTTGGTCCGGCCAATAAATACAGTTTATTATTCAAAGTCTCCCCTGTTTCGCTATTTGACAGCTTCGACCTTTCTTCACTAAAATTTATTTTTCTCATAGTACGAGACTCAGATAATGTTCCAATTTGTTTCTATTAAAAGTATACTCATAAAAGATTCTAAGAATATAAATTATAACCCATAATTATTTTTCTACAATTTTTAACAATTTTTCCAAGTCAGAATAGGGGATCTCGAATTCATTCTAACACCATCTCACAAAAATTATAATATCACATAATATACAACTCTTTTTCTCCCCCTATTTCTTTTATATGAAAATATACTTATTAAGATTTAATTCCATAATTTATTTGAAATTTAATTCAACTTACACAATTTTTGGTGAATTTTAAAAATCACATAACTACTGCTGTCCAACACTGTTTTACTACTAAAATTCACTCTTACATAATTTCACTTAATCCATTTTGTCTTATCGAAGTTCACTCAAATATCAAGCATATTGCTCAAAATTTTCTTAAACATATACTTGCACTTATTCATCATATAATCATGTTCACATGTATTTTTACTTAATCGATTTTCCCGTTGAACTCTTCGGAATAATAACTGATACTCAGTTGCCTGCACATATTTTCACACTTGTAGCCAAAGCTATCTGGTACGCATAGTAGCTTGCACTTAGTACTACACACGTGATCAAAGTTATCGGGTACGCATAGTAGCCTGCACTTAGTACTACACATGCGACCAATTATCCGGTACACGTAGTAGTCTGTACTTAGTACTACACACGTGACCTCACAATAGATCATTCGTATCATTTCTATTCCGAAGGCTCAACCGGGAAATTCCTCACTTTCCAACATGTTACAATTTATTCATAGTCCTTTTTCAATTTGCAATTTACAACAAATAATCATTCTATAGGCAGTCACATTTCATATGATAACAAAATATAACAAAATAAAAAGAATCGATAAATTATTTACGTACAAACTTACCTCGGATCTAGAAATAGCAATTTACCATTCTAGTCCATAACCTTGTATTTTCCCTATTTAATCCCAAATCTTGATTTCCTTGATCTATAATATCACATTTAGCCTACTAATTAGTCACACTATTCATATGGGTCTAAAAATCATATTTTTACAAATTTTTATTTTGACCCCTAAACTTTTGCATATTTTCTCTTTTGCCTCAAGGTTCGAAAATTAAACATCTTCCTATTTTCTTATTTTTTATGACATGCTGATCATTTTCCCTTCTATGGCAACATCAAATTCTCACTCTAACATGTACTTATGAACATTAGGTATTTTTATCGCTTATATCGTTTTACTCGTTTTCACGTAAAATCGCTTTGCAAAATTTGTTTAACACAATTTCAAGCTTCATATTCTAACATTAAACATCAAAATACATGCATATCATTCATGGGTAAATTTTTAAACATAAATCCTAGCTCAAAATAATGGTAGAAATGAGCAGATCATGTTACCGGGATTTCAAAAATACATAGAACATTAAAAACGGAGCTCGGAATCACTTACTATTAAGCTTGAAAGCTTGGCCAAACCCCAACCATGGCTGCTCTTGGTACATTCTGCTGTAGCAAGAAGAAAGGGACACATTTGGAGTTTAAAATTTGTCTTTTAATTCATTTTACCCCTAAATGACCAAAATGCCCTTTTTGCTATTCTTTCAAATTTTACCCAATCAAGGCCATTTTTGTCCAACAAGTTATACAATGGTTTAAATATCATTTAAGGACCTCCCATTTAAAATTTCATAACAATTTGATACCTCTAACATGTAGAACTCAACTTTTGCACTTTTTACAATTTAGTCCTTTTTACTAAATTGAGTGCCCAAACGTCGAAATTTTTGAACGAAATTTTCACAAAATCATTTCGTGAAATCGTAGATCATAAAAATATAATAAAAATAAAATTTTTCTCATCGGATTTGTGGTCCCAAAACCACTGTTCCGACTAAGCCCAAAATCAGGATGTTACAATGTTTGTAGGTAAGGTGCATTGCTTCAACGTGAACAAATGCAAATTCTATGTGATTGCACCTTAGTTTTATTTGGTATGGTAGTTCATTTGTTCTTTATTTTTAATATATCTATCTTTAGACTAACCACGTTCTTTTCCTCTTAAGTTTTACTTGATTTTTCTTTATATAACAAAAAAAGGGAGAAGAGAAAGGTAAATTTTATGGTTGATTGATTGCTTATATGCCAATTTTAGTGACTATGTTTTCAAAGCAAAATGAATGTCACATTATGCTCCAAATATTTATGCTTTAAATTGAAAATGATTTTTATATTGGGGGAGCTTAAATTCAAAAGGAATTTTATTAAGGGGAGCAATATATTTAAATTTTTTTTTACAAAATGTTGTGTTATATTATAAAAGGGGAGATTGTTAAACTAAGTCTTATTGGATAATATGTTTTGATATAACAAATTGAAGTGTTTTTGAAAAAAAGTAGAGTTGAGAAATTTCATAAAAATCAAGTTGAAATGGTTTTAATTGAGTCAAACATTTTCAAATATATTTTAACCATTTTCAAACAAGATAGAATTGCTCAGGACAAAAAGTATCGATATTTTTTTTCTGAGTATCGATATTTTACAAGATATCAATACCCCTCTGATAATCAATACCAAATTGACATTCTATCATTTTCAAACCCTGGTAGGTATCGATCCAGTATCGATACATATCTTAAGGTATCAATATATTTCCTAAGGTATCGATATTCCTACTCCAACTGTCACTGAAATCAGTATTAATTACAAAAAATATCGATATTTTTTTGTAGGTATTGATACTTGTTGCTGCAGGTGAAGTTAATGACCTGCAAGGGGAAACGCTAATGGGGTGAGCCACACGAGCTTAGTGTGAGTTCAAATCGAGACCAAAAATAGAATTATGGAATTCAATTCAATAATGCAATAGATTTACAGATATTCACTGAGTCAGAAAGTAAACTCGGAACTAACGTCCCAACAGAACATAACACTCAAGCAAACCAAGTCATACACACACAGACAGACAGAATACAGTCAGATAGTCTAGCACCCAAAACTCTCAAACAGATGTGTATGAAATGCATTCAAGTAATAAAACTCACCTATCCAGCCAACACATCTCTCCGTTCCCTGATCACACCCCATAAGAGCTGATTAAGCTCATCCAACCAAAACACACCACATAAGACCACAAAGGGCCCATCCAACTGATAAACCATAATATATACATGTTTTTACCCTATGCTTGGCATATTTTTGGAAGGATTATCATAAGATTTAATGAATTTGATGCTCCTAATCGTTTAATTTCATGTTTTATACTCAGGAGAGCTTAGGATAGCAAAAAGAGCAAGAAATGGGTCAAAAACAGACAAAATGGGCTTATCTCAGTATTCCACACGGCCTAGGCACTTCCATATGGGTAGACTACACACCCGTGTGAGGCACACGGGTAGGCCACACGTCTGTGTGTCATGGCCGTGTCGACTAAAAACCAACTCAGAATTACACACGGCTTGAGCACCTTTATACGGGCGTGGCACACGACCGTGCCCCTGTTGAGCCCAAGTCTAATTCTACTTGAAAAAGGCTAATTTTGAGGGTTTGGAAGCATTCCAAAGTCTATATAAACATCCTAGAAGAGGATTAAAAGAGACACGAGAGTAGAAGGTAGAAAATACTCAAGGACAGCCAACAGAATCAGCTCGGAAGCAGGATCTACTTCAAAACTGAAGATTTCCATTCAATTTCCTTAAAAGTTCTTTGGGTTTCTTTATCTTTTGTTGTTTTCCCAATTTGGAGATGTTTTCCATTATTATGAACTAAACTCCCTAAATACCTAAGGGAGATGAAACCTAAGACGGATCTTATTACTATTTGAATTATATGATAAATACTTGTTCTTATTATTAATTGTGAGTTTTAACCCTTGCTTTAATATTCCAGGATATTAATTCAGGTTTTTGATATGCTTATTCAGTGGAGCACAAGTCCCTGTTTAAGAGTAGATCATTCATAATTAAGCAGAGTTGCATGCAATCCTAGAGATAGGATGACATAAATATGCCAGATTAGAGTCAAATCTAATAAGGGAATCCATAGATAGAGTTAATGCGACAATAGGGGTTTTAATTAGAAAGAGATTTCGATTAATCAACCTAGAGTCAATTGTTCTTAGTCTTGAGAGAGATATTAATATAAATCAGGGATTTCTATGGATTAAGTCAAGTGAATAAATCGTCTAATTCAGAAGAAATAAGTGAAGTCTAAGTGGATTTGTGACAGCCCAAAGTTGACCCTAGTCGGGAAGTGGTTTCGGGACCGCTAAACCGAGTCACCGAAATGTTTGAATGTGATACTTATTGTGTAGAATATGTAATTATGAATGTGTGAAAATTTCAAGCTTCGATTTGATTGATTGCATGTGAATTTAGTCAATAGGACTTATGTGAGAAAATTCAAAAATGTGATAGGTCAATGTGTGAGGACCTATTAGTGCATGTGGACAAAGGGGGGGACTTGCATGTCAAATTTCCCCCCCTAATGAGTAGTGGCCGGCCATGACAAGGAATGATGGGCAAAACATGTCATGAAACATGTTTTGTTAATGGAAGAATAAAATAAGGAGTATGGGTAATAAAGAAATGGAAAACAAAAGAAAAAAAATGTGTGTGTAGTGTTTGTCCCCCCCCATTGCCGTGAGCTAAAGAAGAGAAAGGGGGAATTTTGTTCATCCTTTTCTCATCTTCATGCTTGCCAAAACTAGAAAGAAAAACAAAGAAAAATTTTCTCATCCTTTGGTTCATCCTTGGCCAAAAATTTTAAGGAGGAAAGAAGAAGAAAGGTGAAGAGATTCGGCCATGCATGTAGCTAGGCTAAGGTATGTTTGATGATGTTCCATGAGAGGCATGCATGTTTTAGTTGTTAGCTTGAGTTCTACCTAACCCATGGTCTAAATCTTGCTATGTGATGGAAATGGCACTTGACCATGGATGCATCATTCTTGGTTGAAGTTTGATGTTGTGGTGATGAGGCATGAGGATGAGTTAAGATTCGGCCTAGGTGGAGGTTGTGTTAATGCCATTGCATGCAAAATATGAAGCTTGTTAATGATGCATGTGATGATGGCTTGATGATTCTTGAACCTCCTTTTTAGCATTTTTGTGTGAGCACATATGTGCATTGGTTGCTAAATGGAGAAGAATCGGCTAGCAAGATGTGTGCTAAGGCCGAATGTAACTTTGCATGTTAATGAGCAATGCATGTGTTAAATTGATGAAAAGGGGGAGGATGCTTTACTAGTGTGTATATGTGTGTATTAAGTGTTGAAATCGACCCCAAAAATGGACATGCATATTCGGCCAAGGGGAAAGAAATTAGCTAATATGTTGTGTTGATGCATGATTCTTTTTGCATGTATGAGACTTTAATGTCTAATGTATAAATATGGGCTAAGTGCCTTGTGTTCATCTTTTGATGCCTAAATGATGAAATCAATTTATTTGTTTGATTAAGCTCAAGAGCAAAGGGGAAATAAAACCGATAAAGGGAAGGAAAAAGTGGTTGAATAGCTAGCGGAATCGTTCGACAACACCCGAGGTAAGTTCTTGAGTAAGAGAGCTTAAATTTCGATGTGATTAAATCATGCTCTATGTGTGGCTATTGAGCCGAATGTGCAAGGACAATATGTGCCTTGTGTTTGAGTTTCGTAAACGAAAATGAAATATGAATGTGCCATGAATTATTGTTAGATGTGCATGATTAATTGAATGCTGTCCGGGCTAAGTCCCGAAGGCTTTGTGCTAAGTGAATATATCCGGATTAAGATCCGAAGGCCTTTGTGCGAGATACTAAATCCGGGTTAAGTCCCGAAGGCATTCGTGCGAGTTGTTAAATCCGGGTTAAGTCCCGAAGGCATTCGTGCGAATTGTTAAATCCGGGTTATGTCCCGAAGGCATTGTGTGAATTACTAAATCCGGGCTATGTCCCGAAGGCATTTGAACGAGGAGCTATATCCGGTTAAATCCCGAAGGTACGTGATTTGGTAATGAATGAGCTTGCTGTAAAATTCCAGCGAATACTCGAAAAACATCCCAATATGGGGATATGTTACGTATGTGTTGAATTTAATCGAGCCCTTACAAATAAATGTTCGCTCAGTTGATAAACGAGCTATCGGCCTTCGGCTAAGTTAGTCTATTGTGTATGTGCATAAGGGTTGTTAATGTTGTGAAGCAAGTTTAATATCGATAAATTGCGTATTATGAAATATTCCGTTTAGCTAAATGTGTGATATTCTTTGTTTATGCTGGAATTCCTTGCTCAAACTTACTAAGCATAAATTGCTTACTCGTTACATTGCTCCTCTGTTTTATAGATTTTTGGTTCTCCAGCTATCGGACTCGGGATCTTGAAGTCGAAGTCGCCCACACTATCAAAGGCTCTTTTGGGTACTATTTTGGTTGAATCTTGATATGGCATGTATAGGACTACCCATTGTTGTTTTTCGAGTACTTTATGAAATGTATAAGTGTACAGCCATGCGAAAATGGCTTGTAGAAGTGGAGTATGGCATTAGACCATTCGTGTTTATGAATGTATAGATGGTTTCATGATGTAACTATAGTTGGAATGGAAGTGTTGAGCAAATGATCAGCCACTGGAATGGCTAAGTATGATCATATGTGGGCTTATGTATGACAAGGCCCTAGTTGATCCATGAAACCCCAAATTAGGTAAGGTTTACTTTGAAAACAGAAGCTGATAGCAGCAGTGGTGTGGATTGGAAAAATCACAAGAATTCGTAGGAGTGGAATTAAATAGTGAATAAATTATGTAATCGAACCTTGATGAGTCTACTTTCACATGGAAGTAACGAAACAATCATAGGAACAGTACAGTAAGAGATATTCGGGTTCTTGTGGAACAGGGCCAGAACAGTTTCTGGATTCCCTGTTCCGACTTTGGAAATTCACTATAAATTGAGCAGAGATAATTAGGGGTCATACCATATATGTATGGATTCCTCTCTGAGTCTAGTTTCCATAGAAACAAACGGCATCAGTATTGAAGCTCTGTGCAGAGAGATATCCAAGTCGTAATGGGAAAAGGTCAGTGTAGTCGACTCCTGTAACATGGGAGACTTTGACTAATAAACTGTACTAATTGGCCCGACCAAAAATTCTAGAAAAAAATACATAGGTGGGGACATGAGTCTAGTTTCAGGGAAAAATCACAAAACTGATTTTCGAGTTGTGAAACTCAAGATATGATTTTTGAAGCGACTAGTACTCAGGCTGGGCAGTGTCTGGAAAAATTTTTCAAAGTTTGTTAACATCTCGTGTCCGACTCCGGTGTCGGTCTCGGGTTCGGGGTGTTACATTTTTATTGGTATCAGAGCTACGGTTTAGTCGATTCTAGGACTACCGTAATGTTTTGGGTCTAGCTATACATGCCATTTTATGTGATTACTTGATAGTGTGGTGATTTCTGACAATCGTAAATGTGTTTATTTATAGTAATGGATCCCGATCGTGACCGAGAGGTAGCTGATGATCTTGAGAGTGTAGCGCCTGCTCCCGCACAAGGGACAGTGCCGGCGGACTCTCAACCTAATGCTAGTAATCCGAATGATGAAGCTAGACAAGCATTCTATAGCGTGATGAATGATTGGTTTAACCAATACATTCGAACTAATATGGCTGTTCCACAACCTCCATTCCCGACAAATACTACCCCCGCACCTACAATACCACCGGTAACGGACCAAATAAGGTCAAATAAGCCCCCAGTTGACAGAATCCGAAAACATGGGGCTACTGAATTTAAGGCTATGGATAGCGATGATGCCGAGCAAGCTGAATTTTGGCTGGACAACACTATCCGGGTACTCGATGAGCTATCTTGTACACCCGATGAATGCCTAAAGTGTGCTATCTCCTTGCTACGTGATTCTGCCTACTATTGGTGGAGTACTCTGACTTCTATTGTGCCCCGAGAGCAAGTAACTTGGGAGTTTTTCCAAACTGAGTTTCGGAAAAAGTATATCAGTCAGAGATTTGTTGATCAAAAACGAAAGGAATTTCTTGAGCTTAAGCAAGGCTCCATGTCGGTTACTGATTACGAGCGAAAATTTGTTAAACTTAGCAAATACGCTCGGGAATGTGTTTCGTCCGAAGCTATTATGTGTAAACGCTTCGAGGATGGGCTGAATGAAGATATAAAGATGTTCGTTGGCGTTCTTGAAATACGAGAGTTCGTGGTACTTGTTGAACGAGCTTGTAAAGCCGAAGAGCTTAGAAAAGAAAAGCAAAGAGTTGATGAGGGAACTGGAGAGTTTCGTAAAAGGTCCTCAGGAAGGTCTCTTCAACAGACATCGAAGAGATTTCGAGATGATGCGGGCCAGTTTAGAGGCACTTCGGGCCTTTTTGGACGAGATCGTGATCGACCCCCTGTGGGTACACGAGGCACTTCGGTCGCCAGTGTTGGGAATGAACGTCGAGACAGGACGAAATGCCGATATTGCGATAAATGGCATTCGGGGAGTTGTAGATCTCCTGACCGCTCCTGTTACAAATGCGGATCAGTGGACCACTTCATTAAAGATTGCCCGAGGTTGTTGGGACAGAATGCAAATCAGAGTGGGAGACCGGGTGCTACCACTGCTCGAGGTAGACCATCTGGAAATATGGGCAATGCTGGTGGTGGTCAGAGAGGATCTAGAGATGATATAACCAGATCCGAAGCCCGTGCGCCTGCTAGAGCTTATGCTATACGTGCCCGCGAGGATGCTTCTTCGCCTGATGTTATTACCGGTACATTCACCCTCTTTGATACTAATGTAATTGCTTTGATTGACCCCGGTTCTACTCATTCTTACATATGTGAAACCTTAGCATCCAGTAAGACTTTACCTATTGAGTCTACTGAGTTCGTAATTCGGGTGTCAAATCCCTTGGGTCGTTACGTGCTTGTTGACAAAGTGTGTAAGAAATGTCCCCTGGAAATTCGAGGTTCCTGTTTTCCAGTGGACTTGATGCTTTTGCCGTTTGATGAATTTGATGTTATCCTTGGGTTGGATTGGTTGACCGCGCATGATGCGATTGTGAATTGCAAGAGCAAGACTATTGATTTGAGGTACGCAAATAACGAAGTAGTCTGAATTGAGTCTGCGGACTTGGAGGGGATGCCAGCTGTAATATCAGCAATGTTGGCACAGAAATATGTAAGAAAAGGGTGCGAAGCATACCTTGCATATGTGCTTGATGACAAAGAATTAGAAAAGAAACCCGAATCTGTGCCGGTGGTTTGTGAATACCCGGATGTTTTTCCGGAAGAATTACCGGGTTTACCACCTGTTTGGGAGGTAGAGTTTGGTATTGAGCTTGTACTTGGGACTACGCCGATTTCGATAGCTCCGTATCGTATGGCACCAACTGAGTTAAAGGAGTTGAAAGCTCAGTTGCAAGAACTGACGGATAGAGGTTTCGCTCGACCAAGTTTCTCACCTTGGGGTGCACCAGTATTGTTCGTGAAAAAGAAGGACGGAACCATGAGGTTGTGCATTGACTATCGTCAGCTGAATAAAGTGACGATAAAGAACAAATATCCGTTGCCGCGCATCGATGATTTGTTCGACCAACTGAAGGGAGCCTCGGTGTTGTCAAAAATAGATTTGAGATCGGGCTATTATCAGTTGCGAATTCGAGATCCAGATATTCCCAAAACTGCCTTCAGAACGAGATATGGTCACTACGAATTCTTAGTGATGCCGTTTGGGCTCACTAATGCCCCTGCGGTATTTATGGATTTGATGAATCGGATCTTCAGACCGTATGAGACCGAACATGCTGAGCATCTGAGGCTAGTGCTGCAAATTTTGCGGGATAAGCAGTTATATGCTAAGTTCAGTAAGTGTGAGTTCTGGTTAAGAGAGGTTAGCTTCTTGGGTCATGTGGTATCCGCGTCGGGTATTCGAGTTGACCCGAACAAAATTTCAGCCATACTTGACTGGAAACCTCCGAGAAATATTACTGAAGTTCGGAGCTTTTTGGGGCTCGCCGGTTATTACCGACGATTTGTGAAAGGTTTCTCGATGATAGCCACACCAATGACGAAGCTACTTCAAAAGGATGTTAAGTTCGAGTGGACGGAGAAATGTCAGAAAAGTTTCAACCAACTGAAAACTCATTTGACTGAAGCTCCAATTTTGGTGCAACCCGAATCAGGTAAAGAGTTTGTCATTTATAGTGACGCATCCCTACTTGGGTTGGGTTGCGTATTGATGCAAGAAGGTCGAGTCGTGGCCTATGCGTCGAGACAATTGAAGCCTCACGAGAGGAATTATCCGACCCATGATCTCGAACTAGCTGCCATCGTGTTTGCTTTAAAAATATGGCGACATTATCTGTTTGGTGAGAAGTGCCATGTATTTTCGGATCACAAAAGTCTCAAATATTTGATGACTCAACGAGACTTGAATCTGCGACAAAGACGTTGGCTTGAGTTGTTGAAAGATTACGAGCTTGTCATTGATTACCACCCGGGAAAGGCTAACGTGGTTGCGGACGCCTTAAGCCGGAAGTCATTGTTTGCTTTACGAGCGATGAACGTGCATTTGTCTGTTCTACCAGACAGTGTGTTAGTAGCTGAATTAAAAGCTAAACCATTATTGACTCACCAAATTCGTGAAGCTCAGAAAGTCGATGATGAATTGGTTGCAAAACGGGCTAAGTGTTTTCCGAACGAGGAATCGGAGTTTCAAATTGATGATGATGATTGTTTGAGGTTCAGAAATCGTTTGTGTGTTCCAAGGAATTCGGAACTCATTTCGATGATTCTGAACGAAGCCCATTGTAGCCGAATGTCAATTCACCCGGGGAGTACGAAAATGTACAACGATTTGAAACGTCAATTTTGGTGGCATGGTATGAAACGGGACATCTCTGACTTTGTTTCGAGATGTTTAATATGTCAACAAGTGAAAGCGGAACATCAAGTGCCTTCAGGATTACTCCAGCCGATCATGATACCCGAGTGGAAATGGGATCGAGTCACAATGGACTTTGTGTCCGGACTGCCTTTGTCAGCAAGTAAGAAGGATGCGATATGGGTTATTGTTGATAGACTGACTAAGTCGGCTCATTTCATCCCCGTACGTACGGATTTTTCATTGGATAAACTAGCTGAATTGTACGTTTATCAAATTGTGAGATTACACGGGGTACCTGTTTCTATCGTGTCGGATAGAGATCCGAGATTCACCTCACGATTTTGGAAGAAATTGCAAGAAGCTCTGGGTACCAAGCTGCATTTTAGCACTGCTTTTCACCCCCAAACCGATGGTCAATCCGAGAGGATAATTCAGA
Source organism: Gossypium hirsutum (assembly GCF_007990345.1). Classification (NCBI taxonomy): domain Eukaryota; kingdom Viridiplantae; phylum Streptophyta; class Magnoliopsida; order Malvales; family Malvaceae; genus Gossypium; species Gossypium hirsutum. Next base: position 79,400,761 of record NC_053427.1, read on the forward strand.
TACTTGAGGATATGTTGAGATGTTGCATCCTCGAGTTCAGTAGTTCATGGGAACGGTATTTACCTTTGATTGAATTCGCTTACAACAATAGTTTTCAATCAAGTATTAAGATGGCACCTTACGAGGCTTTGTACGGTCGTAAATGCCGTACACCATTGTTTTGGACCGAGCTCGGTGAAAGTAAAATTTTCGGAGTTGATTTGATTAGAGATGCTGAACAGAAAGTAAAGGTAATCCGTGAAAGTCTGAAGGTAGCCACGGATCGTCAGAAATCGTACGCAGATTTGAAACGAAAAGACATCGAGTATCAGGTGGGAGACAAAGTGTTCCTTAAGGTTTCACCTTGGAAAAAGATACTCAGGTTCGGCCGTAAGGGCAAGTTGAGCCCAAGATTCATTGGGCCGTACAAAATCTCCGAACGAGTTGGTCCGGTTGCGTATAGATTGATTTTGCCCCCGGAGCTTGAAAAGATTCATGACGTCTTTCATGTTTCGATGCTTCGACGCTATCGATCTGATCCATCGCACATAATTAGCCCATCGGAGGTTGAAATTCAAGTCGACATGAGCTATGAAGAAGAACCGATGCGTATCCTAGCTCGTGAAGTGAAGGAGTTGCGAAACAAAAGAGTTCCGCTAGTAAAGGTGTTATGGCTCAAACACGGGATCGAGGAAGCTACTTGGGAGACCGAGAGCTCGATGAAAGAACGATACCCAAACCTATTTACCGGTAAGATTTTCGGGGACGAAAATTTCTTAAGTGGGGGAGAGTTGTGACAGCCCAAAGTTGACCCTAGTCGGGAAGTGGTTTCGGGACCGCTAAACCGAGTCACCGAAATGTTTGAATGTGATACTTATTGTGTAGAATATGTAATTATGAATGTGTGAAAATTTCAAGCTTCGATTTGATTGATTGCATGTGAATTTAGTCAATAGGACTTATGTGAGAAAATTCAAAAATGTGATAGGTCAATGTGTGAGGACCTATTAGTGCATGTGGACAAAGGGGGGACTTGCATGTCAAATTTCCCCCCTAATGAGTAGTGGCCGGCCATGACAAGGAATGATGGGCAAAACATGTCATGAAACATGTTTTGTTAATGGAAGAATAAAATAAGGAGTATGGGTAATAAAGAAATGGAAAACAAAAGAAAAAAAAATGTGTGTGTAGTGTTTGTCCCCCCCCATTGCCGTGAGCTAAAGAAGAGAAAGGGGGAATTTTGTTCATCCTTTTCTCATCTTCATGCTTGCCAAAACTAGAAAGAAAAACAAAGAAAAATTTTCTCATCCTTTGGTTCATCCTTGGCCAAAAATTTTAAGGAGGAAAGAAGAAGAAAGGTGAAGAGATTCAGCCATGCATGTAGCTAGGCTAAGGTATGTTTGATGATGTTCCATGAGAGGCATGCATGTTTTAGTTGTTAGCTTGAGTTCTACCTAACCCATGGTCTAAATCTTGCTATGTGATGGAAATGGCACTTGACCATGGATGCATCATTCTTGGTTGATGTTTGATGTTGTGGTGATGAGGCATGAGGATGAGTTAAGATTCGGCCTAGGTGGAGGTTGTGTTAATGCCATTGCATGCAAAATATGAAGCTTGTTAATGATGCATGTGATGATGGCTTGATGATTCTTGAACCTCCTTTTTAGCATTTTTGTGTGAGCACATATGTGCATTGGTTGCTAAATGGAGAAGAATCGGCTAGCAAGATGTGTGCTAAGGCCGAATGTAACTTTGCATGTTAATGAGCAATGCGTGTGTTAAATTGATGAAAAGGGGGAGGATGCTTTACTAGTGTGTATATGTGTGTATTAAGTGTTGAAATCGACCCCAAAAATGGACATGCATATTCGGCCAAGGGGAAAGAAATTAGCTAATATGTTGTGTTGATGCATGATTTTTTTTGCATGTATGAGACTTTAATGTCTAATGTATAAATATGGGCTAAGTGCCTTGTGTTCATCTTTTGATGCCTAAATGATGAAATCAATTTATTTGTTTGATTAAGCTCAAGAGCAAAGGGGAAATAAAACCGATAAAGGGAAGGAAAAAGTGGTTGAATAGCTAGCGGAATCGTTCGACAACACCCGAGGTAAGTTCTTGAGTAAGAGAGCTTAAATTTCGATGTGATTAAATCATGCTCTATGTGTGGCTATTGAGCCGAATGTGCAAGGACAATATGTGCCTTGTGTTTGAGTTTCGTAAACGAAAATGAAATATGAATGTGCCATGAATTACTGTTAGATGTGCATGATTAATTGAATGCTGTCCGGGCTAAGTCCCGAAGGCTTTGTGCTAAGTGAATATATCCGGATTAAGATCCGAAGGCCTTTGTGCGAGATACTAAATCCGGGTTAAGTCCCGAAGGCATTCGTGCGAGTTGTTAAATCCGGGTTAAGTCCCGAAGGCATTCGTGCGAATTGTTAAATCCGGGTTATGTCCCGAAGGCATTGTGTGAATTACTAAATCCGGGCTATGTCCCGAAGGCATTTGAACGAGGAGCTATATCCGGTTAAATCCCGAAGGTACGTGATTTGGTAATGAATGAGCTTGCTGTAAAATTCCAGCGAATACTCGAAAAACATCCCAATATGGGGATATGTTACGTATGTGTTGAATTTAATCGAGCCCTTACAAATAAATGTTCGCTCAGTTGATAAACGAGCTATCGGCCTTCGGCTAAGTTAGTCTATTGTGTATGTGCATAAGGGTTGTTAATGTTGTGAAGCAAGTTTAATATCAATAAATTGCGTATTATGAAATATTCCGTTTAGCTAAATGTGTGATATTCTTTGTTTATGCTGGAATTCCTTGCTCAAACTTACTAAGCATAAATTGCTTACTCGTTACATTGCTCCTCTGTTTTATAGATTTTTGGTTCTCCAGCTATCGGACTCGGGATCTTGAAGTCGAAGTCGCCCACACTATCAAAGGCTCTTTTGGGTACTATTTTGGTTGAATCTTGATATGGCATGTATAGGACTACCCATTGTTGTTTTTCGAGTACTTTATGAAATGTATAAGTGTACAGCCATGCGAAAATGGCTTGTAGAAGTGGAGTATGGCATTAGACCATTCGTGTTTATGAATGTATAGATGGTTTCATGATGTAACTATAGTTGGAATGGAAGTGTTGAGCAAATGATCAGCCACTGGAATGGCTAAGTATGATCTTATGTGGGCTTATGTATGACAAGGCCCTAGTTGATCCATGAAACCCCAAATTAGGTAAGGTTTACTTTGAAAACAGAAGCTGATAGCAGCAGTGGTGTGGATTGGAAAAAGCACAAGAATTCGTAGGAGTGGAATTAAATAGTGAATAAATTATGTAATCGAACCTTGATGAGTCTACTTTCACATGGAAGTAACGAAACAATCATAGGAACAGTACAGTAAGAGATATTCGGGTTCTTGTGGAACAGGGCCAGAACAGTTTCTGGATTCCCTGTTCCGACTTTGGAAATTCACTATAAATTTACCAGAGATAATTAGGGGTCATACCATATATGTATGGATTCCTCTCTGAGTCTAGTTTCCATAGAAACAAACGGCATCAGTATTGAATCTCTGTGCAGAGAGATATCCAAGTCGTAATGGGAAAAGGTCAGTGTAGTCGACTCCTGTAACATGGGAGACTTTGACTAATAAACTGTACTAATTGGCCCGACCAAAAATTCTAGAAAAAAATACATAGGTGGGGACATGAGTCTAGTTTCAGGGAAAAATCACAAAACTGATTTTCGAGTTGTGAAACTCAAGATATGATTTTTGAAGCGACTAGTACTCAGGCTGGGCAGTGTCTGGAAAAATTTTTCAAAGTTTGTTAACATCTCGTGTCCGACTCCGGTGTCGGTCTCGGGTTCGGGGTGTTACAGGATTCTTCCTTGGGTATTGTCTTCTCCATCGGTTTTCTAAAAATATTTTCCAATTTTTTTCTCTCTCTCGTAATATTAGTTAATTAGATAGTTAGTTTTAGTTAAAAACATTCTCTTAATTTTTAGGCTAGATAATAAAAAGATAGTAATTACTAGTACTTTTAGTCCTTGTGGATACGATATTTCCAGTCTTACCATAACTATACTACTGTTTGATAGGTGCGCTTGCCTTAGTCAAATTTTTAGTTAATTTCACAACCATCACCAACTCTACACACCATATATGTGGACTAAGCCACTCAGACATTAATACGTAGCAGAGCTGGTGTATATGCAGTATAGTGCAATGTGGTAATCCACTGTATGGACATGTTGCAGTTTAAACTTCTAGATCAGATAATAGTATACAGCAAAGCTGACGCACATGCAGTATAGTGCGATAAATCGCTGTACGAATAGGTTGCAGTAAAACTGCCAGATCAGATCAGAATCAGTCTCCCTTCTCTTCGTAATCCCACCCAAAACTTTACTTTATGCAAGTGTTTGTATGCATACAATCTCACAGAACAATGACACATTAATAGACAGTCAGACAGAACAGATATACACACATGCACACACCCAGTTAACCAAGTTTAGAATTAGACATTTCGCACACATCAGTCACAAATTACACATGAACAGAAACCCGTATCAAAGTCTTAACCTTCACTAAAGCCTAGCTAAGAGTCGAAACACATACAAACACGATTTCAGATCTAAACGTACACCGAACCAATATAAGTGACTTAGGGTCACATGCCCGTGTACTCTAGCCATGTGGGAGGTCAAACGCCCATGTGAAGAGGGCACACGACCGTGTGGCTAAGGCACACGCCCGTGTGAAAAGAGGCACTCAGCCATGTGACTGAGGCACATGCCCATGTTGACCAGGGACATGGCCGTGGGAATAGGCCGTTTAACTCATTGTCTAATTGTGCTAAAATAGAGTACAGGGCAGACACGGCCGTGTGTCTAATCACAAGTCTGTGTGGATTCCCTATATCCCCAAATTAGCCACACGCCCGTGTGGCTAGTCCGGGTGACACCACATCACTGAAACCCTAATTCCTAAACATACACGCCGTATGCTTAGAGGAGACGGTCGTGTAAAAATCGATTAGTTTTTCCAATTCAGTCACATGGCCGTGTAGCAACAAAATTTTCCATAAAACCCTAATTCCTAAAAGCACACAGCCGTGTGAACTGACACATGACGGTGTGGCCACCCGTGTGGTCACGGAACCACCTTAAAACAACCCCAAAAATCGTGTTTTCGCCCTCATAGCACTTTCTCACCCTCGATAACTCGAGATTATACCAAAACTAACAGGTTTTAAGCATAAAACAATGGTACCACATCGAAAATAACAAATTGGCGAACACTTACACACCAATTGTCGACTCTTCAAAGAGTCGAATTAAAAGTCGTAAATAAAATAGAAAAAGCACAAAGCCCACACCTGATTCAACGATGGAGGAGAAAAATTCTTCGAAATATGCGCAGCGAAAACCATTTCCCAGGAGAAAGACAACAAAATAAAAGGAAAAGCAAAAAGCAAAAACCAAATAAAAAGGAAAGAAAATAAGAGGAAGAAGAAAAGAACGTTCAGCAAGTTCTAAAAAAAAAATTCCAAATAAAATATAACTAAATGGTTCTATGTTTTAACTTAAACAAAACTATTATTTAACAAAACAAAATTACATAAAAATGTTTTCCCAAAATGCAAACACAGAGACTCGAACCTTGAACCTAAAGGCACACTAACACATAATCTACCACCAGACCACCAGACCCATTTTGACACTTAAATGCACAACTAAATGCAATAGCGTAACCTTCTCACTAACCTCAACCACAAAACTTAAAACTTCTAGCCCCAAAATCCGGGGTGTTACACTTTCATTGTATTCATTTAGCTTAAGTGTTCTTCTTTGTATTTGTGCTTAATTGGCAAACATCCTAATCTTGTAAGGATTATTTCTTTGTTTGCTTATTTATTTCTATTTGAGAGAGGGTTTGTAACTTAAGGTTTGGAAAGAGACCTTAAGAAAGTTGTATCTTACGATTTGAGGCATAAATCTTAAGAGAGATTGTAAGGTTCAAATATTGTGAAATTAGTGAATTTGGGGAAATCCTTAGTTGTGGTAATCTAAGGTAGTGGAGTAGGCAATTACGGTCGAACCACTATAAATCCTTGTGTTCTTTATTGCATATTTATCATTGCTTCCTCCAAAATTTCTCAAAGGCCAATTCAACCTCCATATCGACGATTTTGAGTTGATCCTCCTAAGCTAACAACATGGTAAGTGATTAACTTAGGATTTAAGTAAATCACACCATGAACATCACAAGTGAATTATTTCACAAATGGATTTAGAATTAATTCATCTTGGGTCCAGTCCAATCTATCATTCTACCAATGAATACATCTATGTCTCTACTCGTGGAGTCAATTGCTCCGATAGCCATGACTAGCCATCTCCCCAATTGGAATTGTAGACGACTTAATAATCCTTCTCAGTATTTGAATCAAATGCTCACTTCTTTTACGGGATTACAGACTCATTTAGATTATTTACTAAAGTAAGTTTTCTTTCTTGCAATGTAAACGTTCTTATAAGGCCACTTATCTTCAGTTTGAACTTAGACAATCAATGAGATAATATTTGCTTGTCACAATTTTGCTATGCATGCAAAATATGAAAGACAAAAAATACAAAAGACATAATAGTGAAATGTGAAATTAACTTTATTTATTTAGTCATCGTTCAAATAAATAGAAAATAATTACATGTTTACTACAATATGAGCACATTTCACATTTCCCTACAATCCCCCATGTTGAGAACTTATTATTTGGGAGGGCTAGCATAGACAGACATAAATACACATTGGAGTTAAAGTTTGAGGATAGCTTCGAGTTCACTATACCTCCAAATGAACTTTATAACTTCAAACCCTCTTTAGAGGCGTATGAGGAGTTCCTCGAAGTAGTTTGATGATCTATAAAAGGCGACTCATCATTGTACCTTACGATATCACCCATTAGAAGGTGTGGAAGCACGAGCTATTTGGGATCAACTTAAATGGTTTAAGGAGTAGTGATTTCGTAGAGGGATTGTAAAAAATTATGAGAAGGTACCTTATACCTAAGCTTGGCCAATTGGATATGACGACAAAGTATTTCAAATTTTACTAGGGTTGGCTTTTAAACCCTTAAAGTTCTTAGTACATTTTGGCCTGTTTCCGGATTGTAGATGAGGGTCTTGGAAGGTGTTGCTTATGTGGTGCCCTTAGACCCTCCAAAGGGTGGTGAAGGAGATAATGGGGGTGGTGCCTAAAGGGTGGTGAAGGGGTTTAGGGCATTTGAGTCTGCCAATACTAAAGGTACTAATATTGCTGCTAGTGGTGGTGTAGGGCTTGCTGAACTATCTGTTGTACTTTCTGCTACTCAGCTCTTAGGTGAGAAAATGACTGCTAATAGTTCAACTCCTATGATTGAAATTTCCTCAGACGAAGAGGAGGCTCCTTTGGATGTCCTTCTGATGGAAATGGTCATGGATGCATTACATTATATAGTAGAGGGAGTGGACAAACTTAGGCTGGAGGGATAATTTGGAGGGGGCCAGATGCTTTAGTTATTCTTTTTTCTCCATAGTTATCCTCTTTCATGACTTTCTATTTTGAGTTGTTGTTTCAATTCTAACTATTACTTTGTGTTTTTTTGGCAGATACTTCTAATGCTAACGTAAGAGGGATGGACTCAAATTTTATAGATTCCATATTAAGCAGTGCTGCTGCGGATACAAGCAGGAAAAGGGCTGAAAACTGCACTACTCCAATAGCCATAGGAGCACACTCCTACCATGAACGATAGATTCCTGATTTCTTCCCAATAAAAAACGACATAGAACTTCTCCATCTTCTTCCTCACGTTGATTCATTCCTAAATATCTTTAGACAATTCTAGAGAAAATTCTTCCTGTCTAACAAGCTAACAACGAAGATGAAATGAATTTGTATACAACTATGCTATTTGCTAAGCAATAAGGAAGATGATAAGGGTTGATATCATCAATGGCTTGACGTTGGGAAGGGAAATGGAAAGAAAATATACAGCTGAGGTTGACATTAGGATGGAAAGACCGATTGGATTTTTTTTTTAACACTAACCAATACAAATTAAACATTTTTAGATGGAAAATGAATTTTTTCCATAATACTAAATGCACGATAATTAAGTTTCGATTTATTAAAAGGGTAAATTAATTATTTTACTATCCAAATCCACATTTTGTACATTCAACCTTTTTTCCTATATTGAGTATATGTGTTAATTGACTCGTTCGAGATGATAATCGGCATCAGCATCCCACCAAGTTTCAACGTTAGAGTTCATCAACGATGAGCTCACCTTCCTCATATCGCCAACCGTTAACTTCCCCACTACATCACCCTTGATGTAAACTTGCTCCATGCCTTTGGTATTGATTGTTGTGATTTTTTCAATCGATCTTGTGGGCCTCCATTCTGATAGAATTGCCGGTGAAGAAGAATGAAGTCTCCTATCCCACGCGCTGACGGCTACTCGTGAAGATAACGAGTCAGCGCCAGCAGATACAACGATTGCCGTCGATGAGGACGATATTGAAACCGCATGAATGACGGAATCCCTACCAAAAATTGATGTGAGCTTTGTTTCTTTATTAGCGTCATACATGTTTAAAACGTTGTGATTGTCATCCAGGTCCAAACGGAAACCTATCCCTAGATTGTCCCACAGCTTCACCACGCTATTTCCGCCGGTCACCTCTTCAGCCCAAGAAAACAAACCCCCAATACTGCTTAGTCTCTTTTGTAGGGTAAAATTACGGCTTCCCAATTGGTGGTCGATGAGATAACCCGAGCCTCTAACCCGAAAATTTTCATCAACTTGTTGCCATTCGTGAGATGTCGATGGCTCCTCATATTCTAGTTCGTCATCTGAAGATACGCAGGAAGAATCGGTGCCAGTGTCAAAATCTGTATCATCTAGAAGAGGTTGAGACTGTAAAGAATGACGCCGGCGAGATCTGATTATCAAAATTTTGAGTGTTTTGATTATGGTAGACAACAAGGCTACTAAGACAAGAATCAAAGCTCCCCACTCCCACAAATTGTAAGCTTCGTATATTTCCTCAATGCCAAAAAGCGAATAAACTTGGGAAATGAAAGATGGGTTGTTCAGAGAGTTGATATCCGATTCAAAATCAATGATTCTGTTGATAATCGGGATTTCAATAACTTCCTTCAATCTAACCTATCTGAAACGGAGAAAAATGATTGAACACTTGAAAAAGAATAATAGCACAGCATTGAAAGGAAAAAAAACGGATTATGGGATTTCCAGGTCAAAGGGAGAAAGGAAATGGGGGTGGCTTTATCCGAACAAGAAACTGAATTGGGGATGAGTCGTTAAGGCATCAGCCTAAACGTTTTCAACGATTAATATTAAAAAGATAAAAACTGAAAACGTCCGTTTTAATGTGTCAGGTGTGACGCAGTCATATTTGATGGCGGTGAGTGAACACAGAGCACTGAAAACGAAATAACGGGAAATTTTGTGGTGAGCAGATCAAAGACAGTTATTCCACCACGTTGTATTAGTTCATTCAGTTGTAATATGTGTTTTTTCCCTTTATATATTGGTTTAGTATGGAATTTGATTCTTAACAATGGAATCATGGTATTTGTAGTTAATAAAAGTTTTATATTTTGGTATTTAAAAATAAAAGTGTTAATTTTTTTATTGTTTAATTCGAATTTTAGAATTGATTTGATGAAAGTTAATTGTTAATATTATTATGTTTGAATTTCTCATGATTTTGTTAATAGAATAAATTTAATTTTAATTATGAAATTGTTTAATTTTGCATTTATTTGATCAAATACAATTTAATTGATGCGATTTGATTTGATTTTTAAGGTTTATTTGATGAAAGTTAGTTGCTAATATTAATAGCTAATTATGAATTTTCATCCAATCAGCATTTAAACCCGAATTAAACACTAAAAAATTAACCATGTTACCTTCAAGTGCCAAAATATGTAACATTTATTAAATATTAGACAAAAAAAAAATAAAGAGCATATTAAAAAGTGTCAAATTCAAATATCGTATTAAATATTTTACAAATATTTTTTTTGTTTATTAAAATACTTGAAGTGATCTAAAAGGGGGGGGGCTACGTAAGTTTAAATTCATCATTAAAATGTTATCTAATAATTTTTTATTTGCACATATAATATATCATTTTTATTGAAAGTTGGTTATGAAAATTTTCTAACAAAAAAAATGAGAAGCATAAAGAAATGATGATATTTGTTGTAATTGCTTTTGGTATATAAGATGAAAACAAAGACTAAAAAAAATTAACTACAAACAAATAGCTTTGCCACAAGCATCAGTTTGTAGCAATGACATCGAATTAGCAAAAGGTCTTTGAATACAAAATAACAAATTTTACAAAACATGTGCTTGGTTGATCCGAATAAAAGTAGGAATGAAATATAAAATTAAAATATAATTTGACTTATTGAAGGGAATAAATAAATGATATAGATTTTAACTTTGATGTCTCAAACTTTTAATATAACAATATTTAAGATAAAATTTATTAATTAAGTTACATAGTATTTAAATATTTTCAAAGCATTTCAAAGTATTGCAAAGTGCTCAAAAACATGTTTCAAATGTGATTTAACTTACCCAAATGCTTTTTGAGTTAAAGTATTTTTAAGTGATTAAAAGTGATTTTATGCAAATCTAGATTTAGGTTTTGATACATATCCAAATGTATTATAATCTAGCAAGTCAGTAAGATACTAACTTCAGGGGTATCAGACATTTGGCTTAAGTGTCGATACACATGTTTAAGTATCAAACTCCAGATGTAGTTGTATCAGAACCTAACCAAGAGGTATAAGTACTTGACCTCTAGTTCCGATACATATAGGTCCAACGGGTAGATTCTTTAATGCAGGGCATCGATACCCAGCAAATGTGTATCAAAATATATTGTTATGCAACTGCAATTAATCTCTAAATTAATGATCCAAATGAATCCAAAACATCCCAACGACTACAAATCAATTCCTCGGTATAAACTCGTCAAGAACACTTCAAGATACAATAGATGTACATACAAGCTTACAGATCAAGAGAAAAGCCTTCAATTCTTTATTTCTTGCATTTTCTCTTATACATATCTCTTAAGAGATTAATCTTAGATCTTAGATCTTTTATCATTTGCATTTTCATCTATTTAGTGAGACAAACTTGTAAACACTTATCTTGCTTGAGTTTCATTTGTTTTTTATTTCACCAATTGTATATTGGGATGGTTTCTTGTTGAGCCATAAAAAGTAGAGTGGTTATAGATTAAACTTGAAAATCTTGAAGGTTCTAGTTCAACTTAGCCTTTCAAAAGTTAAGGATTGTAAATGTTATACCTTATCCTTGAAAAGTATCAGTCTTTATAGTGAATTTGAAAATCCTTAGTAGTGGAAAGCTAAGGTAGTAGAGGTAGGTAATTGGAGTCGAACCACTGTAAATCATTTTTGCAAGCTTTTCTTCCTTTGTTTTTTCATGTTAGAAAAGTTTTTAGAAATTTTAAAAAATACCAATTCACCCATTTGGTATTTTTGGACCTAACAATTCAGAACTAGTTCTCCATTGAAGGTTTCACCACCGGGAGAGGTGATCCAATGCATAAATACCATGTTTGAAGATGGCATAAGATTTCTTCTCAACTAGCTTGGGTGAAAGCCAATCCATTTTGAAACATCCCTATTTCAGTGGAGAGAGCTATTCTTATTAGAAGACAATAATGAAGCTATCCAATCAAGAAAATGGTTTTCATGTTTGGAAGATTATCTCAAATGGTGATTTAAAGGTTTCTAAGGATGAAGATGAGTGGAAGAAGGTGACAAGAAGAAGGCTTAACTCAATGCCAAAGCTATGCACACTTTCTTTTGAGCATTAGGGTCTAATAAGTATAATATAATGTCTCAAAGTTAAAGTGTCAAGGAAATTTGGGATAAGCTTACCATCACTCCTGAATGAACAAGCCAAGTCAAGGAATTTGAGCTTGGTGAATTCACACTTGATTATGAGCTTTTCAACATGAAGTTGAAAGAAAGTGTAACGACCTGAAATTCAGTGACGTTGAAAAACACAGTTTGAGGACCCCATTTCTGTAAACCGAAGTTGTAAATGTTTTTATTAAATATTCATGGAGTTATTATATAGGTGAATTGAATTTAGGATAAGTAATTTAGCCGAATTAGTGATTAATTAAGGCTCAGAGACTAAATTGTAAAAAGTCCAATCGGTATAGTTTTTTAATTAGGAAATGAAATGAGGACTTAAACTGCAATTAAATCAAGGCCTAAAATGACAATTAAATCTTGTTAAATCTAATATTAGTGGATGGTAGCATTAAGGGTGGATTAAATAAGCTAATGTTAATTTATTAAATAAAAATGTTAATTAATTAACTAATTACACTTTAACCCATGTATAAAAGACAAAAACTTGGTGTAAGGAGAGATAATTTTATCCTTTCTAACCGACCAAAGAAATAAAAAGAAGAAGAAACCATGGCCAAACCTTTAAGGTTCTAATTCAACAAATTGGTTAGTACACTTTAGTCTTTTTCTTGTAAATTTTATGTTTTTGAGGTCATGGGAGCTTGATTTAACTAACCCATGTAATGACCCATCTTTCAGTGGTATCGAAAATGGTAGTTTTGAAACCTCATTTTTGCCAAGTGATTCTATAAATATTACTATTCATTATTTACAAGGTTGTTATAAGGTTTAATTAAATTTTGGTTCCTTAATTTTGTCAATCTGATAGTTAATTAAGGTATAAAGACTAAATCATAAAAGTGGTAAAAGTTAATCGCTATGGATTTTTAGCTAACCAAAGTACCACTTAAGCAATTGGACCATTTTCTAAATGGATATTTGGTTGTGGGGGCTAGTTGTAGTCCATTTACCTTGTTAATCATGTTTATATTAAATTAATTAATGTTTAATTAGGTTAATTTTACTTAGTTAAAGTTAATCATTAGTATAAATAACAAAATAGTGAAAAAATAGTGCATTTTTCTCCCTTATCCATCAAAATCAACAAATAGGAACCTTAGAAGCCATTGTTGAACCCTTCAAATGTTCGATCGTTGCTTTGGTATGTTAATTAGGTCATTTCCTTGTATTTTTATGTTTTTGATATCTTGAGAGCTTGATTTAGCTAACTCGTGTACCAATTTGCAAAATTTTTAAAGTTTACAAAATTTTCCGTTGTTGAATCTTGAAGATTTTGATACTAAATTGATAGATTTTGAGTTTAGATATGAAAAAGGACTAGTTTGTAAAGTGAAAATTGTTAGATTTGAACTTACAGACTAAAGTGTGAATATTTCAAAATTAGCATGAAAGTACTATAATTATTGTTAATATAGGGCTATAGAAGGATGTAATTGAGATTGGTTTTGAAATTAAAGCTTAAATTTGAAAGTTATAACAATTTCGATTTTAGAGGCTAAATTGAATAATGAAAAACTTTAGGGAACATTCAAAAAATGAAATTGAATTTTCATATGCATAAAATACATGTTATAAAGTATTTTGAATTGATAAATTGAAATGAATTATCGTATAGATCGGGAATTGAACCAATTGGGATATAATTGAAAAAAGGGAAAATTGTAGATTAGTCCCTAACATCGTGTTATTGCAATTTTTGCCAGGTAAGTTTAGAAGGTGCAATAATGTGTCATGGTAATTTAAATATGTTTGAATTATGAAATTTCTTATGTGTAAATGTAATTCTGAATTTGTTACGATTTGGTACAAAAAGGTGAGACATGGATTAAATTGTAAAGAAATGATTTATTATAGGATGATATGCATATGATGACTCTACAATGATTTAAATGATACGAATACATTGTTAATGCTCACATGAACTTAGTAAACGATTAAGATACAGTTGGCATGCCAATAGTGTTAGTTGCATGCTTGTATGAGTTTAGCACTTCTGTCCTTTCTATTTAGTACATCAGTACTCTTTGTTCAGTACTTTGGTACTCTCTAATCTACACTCCGATACTATTTGATTATCACTTCTGTGCTCTCTGCTTAGCACTACAGTGCTCTCTAGTGTGGTGTAGTTACTCGTGTATCCGAGTTTATTTACTAGAGTTCACGGGGCTAAATAATTAATGAAAATAGAAATGGAAATGATATATTATGAGTTTGATGCTCAAATGGTATATGATTATTTGATAATGTATATGGTATTGAATTGTGAATTACTATGTGACTTGATTTATGATAAACTCGCATATTTGTTGTAAATATGCTATGTCAGGTATATTAAATCTCGTTATTTAATTTATTATGATTATTTGTAAATCGAAGTGAATTTTTGTTTATTACCTATGAACTTACTAAGAATTCGAAATGCTTACCTAGTTATTTTTTCCGTTTCTTTAGATTCTTATTTGCGAAACTCGACAACCGGATCTGCTCGAAGATCATACTATCCCTCTATGGACTCGGTAGGTTTTTACTCATTTTAAGCTCAATATTGTGGCATGTACTTAGGTTCTTATATATGTCATAGCTTGTGAATGGATAGCTTGATTGAAACTTTGCTATATGTTTGAATTGTGGAAAGTAAATGTCTATATATATATATGTATAAATTTTTTTTGGCATTATAATAAGCTTCTATATGTGCCTTGCTGAGTGGCTCATTTGAATGTAATTAGGTATGAATTGAGATTGAAATTGGCATGGTTGAAGTTAAGTTGAATTTTTAGAAAGAATGAGAGTTTAATTGGTGTTTTAGATAGTTATATGATGTGTTTTGGTGCCAAAATATGGCCTGATGAATTGGTTGACCTTCTTAAAGGTTAAATGATGAAATGGTATGCATATTTGGTTAGTTTTATGCAGGTTTGTAGTGTGCATAAAAACATCATTTGAAATTGTTATGGTTTGGGCATGAAAATGGACATTTTTGACACTTTGGCTTTAAGGTATCGATTCCCTGGTAAAGGTATTGGTACTTAGTATATTCCAATCAGTTTTCAAGCAAACAAAATGGTATTGATACCGAACTAAAGTATTGGTACTCTAGATCAGGGCATCGATACTTCATAAGGGTATAGATTCACTTAGACTTTGATAAGTTTTTATAAAAGAAACAAAATCTCAAAACGACATTGATTGTAACAACCAGTTTTCAGTGGTGTCGAAAATAATGATTTTGAGACCACGATTCCAACCAACGAGTTAGTATTTCATTATTATTTTAATATCCATAGAATTATTAAAGTGTCATATTAAACTTTGGTTAGAAAATTTTAATGTTTAGATAGTTAATTAAGTGAAAAAAAGGATTAAATCGTAAAAGTTGAAAAAGTTAATAACTATAGGTTTAATTATATTAAATAATTATAAAATCATGAATGAAGGGCTTTATATGGTAAATCTACCAATTTACTTTATGGTGGATGGCTAGGTGATAGTTTTATATGAAATTTAATTAATTAACAAAGGTTAAATGGTAAATTAATAAATAAATTAAAAACAAATGATGACAAAACATGTTATCATCTTCATTTCACCACCACCACCACCACCGATTCTTAAAAGAAAAACACCATTGTTGAGCTCCTTTAGCCAAGCTATTTTCAAGTGCATGGTATGTGTTTTTCATCTGTTTTTAGTGATTTTTATGTTTTTAAAGTGTTGCAACACCAAAGCTAGATTCAAGAAATTGAGCAATTCAGCTCGATGTCGTGACATAGAAGTTAGTATATCTAAGGTTCAAAAATTTCAGGGTTTGAGGTCGCGACATCGGTATTCTGCCAGGGGTGTCACGACATGGAACCCTTGTGTCGTGACATCACTGTAATTTTTTTCAGGTTCGACCTGGCCCATTACGCAACCCACCGTAATTAAACCTAATTTTTACCCGCTTTAAACCTTAATACCCTATTTTAAAACCCCTAAACACTCTTTATTAAAATTTAAACCTTTCTTCACATTTTAATCTTATTAAAAAGCTCTAAAATCCTTAAAACCTTAAAAACCCTTTTTCTACCCAAATTCCTATTTTTGCAATCTTTTTCTTTCTTTTGGTATTCTACTTGGTCCAGAAAGGAAGTAAAACCTTGACAAAGCTACATCAACATAGTCTTTACGAGGAATTTGAAATAAACAAACCAAGGTTAAGGGTTCCTACTTTGTTTTATTGTTCCATTGAATTGTTTCTATTCATAAATTGCTTGAGTATATATAACACCCCTAACTCATATCCAACACCGGAATAGGGTTACAGAGCATTACTGGAGCTTTCAAATCAAACAAACATAAATTTCAAAAATTTCAAAAATCATAACAATAATCATATTAAATCCAATCTAAATCATACATATTGTTCCCTGTACGAACATTTGAGGCCCTAAAAACAAGTTAGAAACAAATCGGGACTAAAACAGAAACTCAGATAAGTTTCAGAATACAAGGAAATTTTTCAAAACTGCAAGGGTCACAGAGCCGTGTGGCCAAGCCGTGTAAGGAGACACACCCGTGTCTCAGGCTGTATGTGTAACCTGCCAAACCTAGCCTAAACATTATGGTCAAATCGGGAAGGCCACATTGGACACCTTAGTGTCGAACCTACCCTAACGATAGTTAAAAAACCTCAAGTACTCCTTTTTATAAAACCAAGGTTTCTATTGTCACTTTTGAAAAACATCCATTTTCTTAGTCCAACCATGCTTAGGTCAAATTAGCGAATTAGGTGAGTTTTTGTAAAACCTTACTGATGGCGTTGCCTTTGAAAAATTATTTTGTTATCTTCTTAGCAGTGGAAATATACCATTACTAGTCAAATTATTAATTTAGCCATATATCATGCATAGTCCATTTCAACATATTTATAAAAACCGTGTATCTATACCAAATATGCATGTCACGCATTCATGAAAAACCCCAAAATCTCAAACATTCCCAAACCAAAGTTTAAAGAAACTTTACAATCCAAAACTGAATAATAATAATAAAATAACCAAAAAAATATAATTAAATTAAAATAATATGATGAAGTAAAGTCTGAAGTTCGTCATATGTTCGCATGCCAATTCCAATCTTAAGTTCGATCATTACATGATAAGTTGAGATAATGGGGTGAGATTAACAAGCTCAGTGTGAGACTAAACGAGTATTAAGCATCCATACTAGCAATTTCATAGTAGTACCAATAGCACAATCAAACACTATCAATAATAATTTCAAATGCACATGGTCATGAAAAAAATGCACATGCGAGATCCTACCTATACCATCCGCTACATACCACGACTTCCCTAGAACCCATCTGCCAAACTCCAACGTATGTGAGTGATGAATGATGTGGTAAAACCACCAATAATCAATAATGCAATGAAACTGCCAAATAAATAATGCGATATAATCGCCAATCCCCTCGGTACTCCAAATGCAGTGCATTGTCTACAAATATATGCGGACTTAATATGCCGCCTGTACTCCACAGAACTCCTTCGTCAACCACAAAATCCCATCCCAATGCACATGCAATATGTCATACAAATTCATACATAATCACATTTTAATATTTTCCACATTTATTTGACATGTTCAACATGTCCTCAATAATCACATACTTTCAGAGAAAGGAAACAGTGTTCCGATTTTCAAATTAGCTTTAAGAAGGTATCTATCAATATTGTTTAATTCATATACTTTACGAATTTCATTGTGCCCTAATAGCAACCTCACGTATATATATCATAGTAAGTATTTCATGCATTTAAATCATGCCCAAACCTAATATCTCAACATTTCATACCATTCAATCAACCATTCTCATGTCACAGAATATAATTATGCATAACAATCTCAATCACATATTCATACAGTCAAACTAGCAATTTTGCCAACACATCAGTCTTTTAAGGCTCAAAACGTACCTAGTTTGGCTACTTGCAAAACTAATATTTTGGCTACTATGCCAAACCAATCAGCTAACCAATTTATCAAATATGACATGATATTTATCATTATCAAACCAATTTTACAAGTTTAGGACCCACACCTTATTTTTCACTTTCTCGCAACACCTTAGTGAATCTTTCAATTTTCCTTAATAAACCTTTATACAATCCTAAACCAAAATTCAGTATAAATTCAATCAATTTACCACTTAACCAAATCCCAATTACCCACTTATGGGGTCAAACCAATTTTTGAATTAATAACTATTTTACGAATTCAACTAGTTCTATTCTTTACCTTTTATCGATGCGAATCTTACGTACGATCATTATTCGGTTTTACAGTTGATTCGAGGCATTTGGATTAGCGCCTGATTCCATAATATACTAGAAAATCAGTAGCTAATAATTATTAAATTTATTCATTTAATAAATCCATAAAATTTACCCTACAACTATGTCGAAACAACAATTAATTTTATGCTTAACTGTACTTATGCTTTCCGATTTGTGAGTTTCAAATGCCGAATCTATCAAGAATGTTTTTCCCTAATTGACATGGGTTTAATAACTGATTAGGAGGTTCAAGAACTAAAATTAAGGCTGGAATTAATTGGGCAAGATTCTAGAAACAAAACATCCCCTATTCTACACATATGGCACGCACCACCACCCATGGTGGCTGAATTTGGGGCTGAATTTTAAAATGGTTTGCGACCTCATTAAAATCTGGAAAAATACCTTTAAAAAAATTTAAAACCCCCTAATTCCAGATCTGAAAATTTAGGTTTTTAATGGACAAGATTAATTAATAAATTGAAGAGAGAAGAGACCTTACACAAGTGAGCCGAGAGAAATGGCAATGACACTTTCTAGGCGATGTTTGGATTGATCTTAGAGTTCAAAATTTCAGATTTGGGGCTGATTTAATTGAGGAAAAATTGCAGCAATATACTAAAGGAGATTGTGCACAATCTTGATGCAAAAAGAAGAAGAAGAAGAAGATGGTAAAAGGGGAGGTGTAGGCAACGGCAACAATGGAGGGAAAAGGGAAAAGAAAAAAAATAAAGGTAAAGAGAGGGAGAGGGAGAGGGAGAGGGAGAGGTGGTTAGGGACGGCTAAGGTAGAAGAAATAGGTTAAAAGGCTGATTTTTTTGATAAAAAACATGTATTTATACCTAGGTTTACTAAGCTTGGATGCCAACACATAAGAAAAAAACAAGGGAATTTGCAAAAAAAATTAATTTATTTTGTAAGAGTTGAGACTTGAACTTGGGACCTCCAACTAACTTTCAATCTTTCATATTTAATGACTAACCATGAGGTCAATTACCTATTTTTGATATATTTCTAAATTTTATAGAGCTAAATTTGTGATGTTACAGTGTGGGCATTCAAAATAGGGACACACAGCCGTGTCTTAGCCCGTTTTCTTGCCTATGTAACTTACTGACCTCGGTCACACGACCAAGCCACACGCCCGTGTGCCAAGCCGTGTACCCTTCGAAATAACCCCACACGCCCATGTGCCAGGCCGTGTGCTAGGCTGTGTAACAGCCTGACTTGTAACCCTTTGAAAGCTACAGGGGGCACACGACCGTGTCACCTAGCCTTGTGTCACAATCGGCTGAGACACATGCCCGTGTCTCTGCCCGTGTGGACAAAAATAGGCCAGTTTACAAGCCATTTTTCTCACCCATCTTGGCATGTACCTACAACCAAAATTTCACATATATACAAGCCATAACAAGGCACCAAAATCATGCATAATCTAGCTATTACAACATGGTATAAGATCATACAACCAATATGCCCTTAGGCACCTCAAATGAAAACATGAAAACATGTATAACCATGCACCCAATTTGGCCAAAATAATCAACTAACTTCTAAGCATAATTGCATCAATACATATCATTGAAATTACTTACCAAAACATACCAAATGGTGCAAAACATGCCATTCAACTGCTAGCATTAACATTCATAAATGTCATTCACAACAAAGTACCTATTCACCATATTTTCAAACATGCCAAACACTTATAAAAAATTAAGCATCATAACTACTTATAACCAAGCTAATTCACATAACATACTTGAAGTATTCAATCATCATCATTTGAAACCAAAAGATTTATACAACCTCTTCTTATATATGTTTCAAAAGGTTTACCTAATTAAGCATACAAGTTCAACTATCTTTACTAGAAACAATCATAACAAGTTACTTCCAATATTTACATCCTTACAAAATATTCAAGTAGAGCCTTTCCTAATACATGCCACTTAAATTAACTAGTAAGAACCAAAATGACTATCGAGATGTTGATGATAGTGTGCGAGCTTCCGAGTCGATCCAGTCAAAGTAATGATTTTAAAGGTCCTATAATAATAAATCAAACTAATAAACATCAACAAGCTTAATAAGTTCGATATAAGTTCCCATTAATAATTAACCAAAGACTATCTGATTAATGCAAATTTTTAATACACCGGCACACAGCTTGCTAGGCACAAAGCTCGAATAATCACCGGCACACCGCCTATTAGGAACATAGCTTGAATAATCACCGGCGCATAGCTTGCTAGGCATATAGCCCGAATAATTACCGGAACATATCTTGCTAGGGACATAGCAGGAATAATCACTGGCACACAGCCTGTTAGGCACATAGCCCGAATAATCATCGGCACATAGCCTGCTATGCACATATCTCGAATAATCACCGTATTTCTAATTTGTTAAGCATAACTCATTAAAATCCATAATTCAACCAATAATGAAATAGTATGGAGTATTCAATAAGATTAATAGTAACAATATAACGAACTTACCTGGATTGAATCGTATAAATTACAGAAGTTCAGGGACTATTTCACTAATTTTCTTTTTCCTCGACTATCTACGGATTCTTAGTCTATAATGTAAAATTCTTAAAATATTAGCATATATATTTAATTTCAAAACCATTTTACAAGTAATACCCTTTTTTATAATTTACACAATTACCCCAAACTTTTATAATTTTTCAATTTAATCTCTTAACTCGAAATTCAACAAATTAACTGATTTTTCTCAAGACAATATTTAATCAAATACACTAGATCCTACAACAGCTCCTCATACACATCAAATTCACTATCATTCAATATTCATCAATGGCAACTTCCAAAATTTTTAACAGAATAAAAAATAAAGGTACGGACTAGCTGAACCTAGTTGCAATGATCCCAAAAACATATAAAGATGATGAAACCAAACTTAAAGCTTCCTCCTATTGTGGTTTCGGCAATGAGAGATTCAAAATGATGGAGAAAGCATTTTTGTTTTACTTAATTTTTGTTTTAATTTCATCTTATTTACAATTTTGCCATTCAATTCACATTAAAATTATTATTATCATAAGTTTAACCGTCCAAGACTAACTGTGAGGGACTAATTATTATATTGGTCCCTCAACATATGATTAATAGGCTATTTAGTCATTTAATTAACTTAATTACTAACTTTTGTACCTTTTTCAATCTAGTCCTTCTTCTTTAATTACCTATCTAAACGTTAATATTTCTAAGCCAAATTTTAATATGACTCTAATGACCACATAAATATTATAAAAATAATATTTACAAGTCGAAACAATGGAAATTTGTGGTCCTGAAACTACTGTTTTGTCACTACTGAAAATCAGGTTGTTACTATATAATTATCTAATTAGAAACTTATTGAAAAATTCCTCCAAGAAAAACTAGAAGAACTAATGAACCCAAACCATTGACGAATCCAAATCCCTTCAACTTTCCAAATCAAAACATCGAATTTTTTTTTAGAAATTCAATGATAGATGTTTATCCAAGAACGGGTATTTGAGCCGTCGATGATTTTATGTTGGGAAATATGGCCTCTTGTCTAATATCATGGAGGGAACATTTTTGTGTTATCCCAAAAGACTCTGTCGTGGTAGTACAGGAATTTTATGCATCTTTTCAGGACCAAGAGTCTAAGAGGACAGAGGGTGCCATGTGGGAAATGGTACCCGTACAAGGCAAAGAAGTGTGAGTCACCCCTCGAGTTATTTGTGAATTTTATAATGCTTTATATTATGAAAAGGATTTTGTGGAAGCAACTTGTTTGGAATACTTTAAAGACATAAATATGGCTAACGTTATAAATTATTTAACAAAGGGTAGGGGCAAATGGAAGTGTTGCCTGGATACTAATATTCCCATGTCATTTAACCAGGCAATTATGTTTCCAGTAGCTAAAATGTTGATACAATTCTTGTGCACACGAGTTGCTTCTACTTTAAATGTTTCTAATGTCAATACTTTTTGAATGATATTGCTTTATGCTATTTTATAGAAAAATAGGCATGCATCGAGACGTGGATCTATCATTACATGAAATGGTGCATTATTGGTCAGGAAGTCGGGGTTTTCTTCCCACACTTAGTGATGGCCCTATACAAGAGAGTCGATGTTCCAATGACAACTATCGAGCAATTTATGAAGCATTCCAAAAGTATCATAGGAGATACACTATGCACGCAATACACGAAGCTTAAAAAAAAAGAAATCAGTGATTGTAAAAAATGTTGGAAAGGAAAGATAGAAGTCCCGAAAGGCAAGACCAACAGTTCAACAAGAAATTGGCGAGAGCAACAATCGGAAACTAGACTGGATGATAAAATCGATCCAAAAGAAAAGCCCGATTTTCCAAGAATATGCATGGCAGAATAATATGAGAGTACCAAATTATTTCTTGGATATGTTCAGTTCAATGTATTCTTAGCTTGAAACAGAGGAGCATGGAAGCAAAAAGGGGGAATAGAGCGAGGATGTGGAAGGAGAAGAGGAGGGAGATGAGATAGATTTCGAGGAAGAAGAGGATGATTGACTAAAACTTTAAAATTTTTTTTTGGATTGTAATTAAGTTAGATAATTTTTAGTTTATTGTTTTAGGAGTAGGATTACCAATAGATCTTTATATATTTGTTTTGTTTTCTGTTTTAAGTATTCTTCATAGGAACCCCACATAAAAGAAGCACAACAATTTTGAGCTTATAACAAACAAGGAAAGAAACACCCACCAGCCAGAGTTTCCATGATTCTATCCTACTAAAAATAAAATTGAAAAAATTACAAAATTCACCCCAAAGCATACTTTGGGTATTGAATTTTTGCCTCCACAGGCTTCCGTTGCAATATTGGTTCATGTTTATGTCATCGTTGTCTTTTTGTTGCCATTTTCATGTCGTTGCCACTGCTAGTTGTCACTAGCCCACCGCTGGCTACCGTCGCTAGACCATCGGCAACCTGTTGTTTGCCCATCGTCAGTCACTGTTCAGTTTGGTTGGGTTGGGTTGGCGTCATCTGGATCGACTTGTATGAGTCTCAATTTTCTAAGTTCCATCGGAAACATATATTACAAAATTATTATGTCCGTTTTTGGTTCACATATTTTATTCTAAAATAAATAATAAAATAAAACCCTACTTGGAGATAATAGTCCACGTTCTAAAATATATGTCACATCTCAAAAATTGGGTTAGTAGAAATTGGATTAATGAACTGAGAGTGGTCATGACTGAACTTTTTTTTTAAAGATGACCTTGGCACATTTGGCAATATATATGTATCAAGTATAGTGATTGAGTAGCGTTGGAGTTTTCTTTGATGATCTGAGTTTGAGTCCCTTCCCTCTCATTTATTTCTATTTGGTGGATATTTTCTTTAAACATTGGTAAAGTTCACACCATGTTTTTAAAATAATTGTTGTAGGAGTGTGAACAAAGAAGTAAGTTGGCTTAATGGTTAAGAGCTTAAATAATTTCCTAAGGGTCCTAGGTTCAAGTCTCTACATTCTCCATATATTTATTTATTTATTTGGTAACTTTTAGCATGGTCAACCCCCATTGCCGTCCAACTAAGTTGTCTTGCATGGGGAGGATTTCTTTCCTTTCTTGCCAAGTCAACATGCCTTATTTTTAAAAACATGATCCCTTTTTTCTTGTTCGTCCACTCAACTTGCCTTTCCTTCACCCTTGCCATGTGAATCGATTTATTGTACCTAGACAAGTACATTTCACCTTTTGATTCATTTTTCCTTACTCTCCTCTTCCCATTGTCGTCCATCTCCTTAGCTCATCCCTTTCTCTCTATTTTTCTTTATTTTGGCCACCCATCCACCACCTTTGCTTTTAGTTCTTCTCTTCTTTTCCACCACCCATTGCAAATTGAACCACCATCGGACCTCCTCATTACCGTCGTTCATCCCATCCATTTTGCTCCAACACCCCCTTACAGCACCACTCACCACCATGGCCACCACCTTACTCCATCGATAATACCATTTTTTCTCTTCACTTCTTTATTATTTTTGTTTTATAATCTTCTCCTTCTCTCAAGCACTACACCCGTTATGTTTCTTCCTCCTCCATTAGATTCATGCTGGATCGTCACTGCCGCTGGGTCTCCACTGACTTGGGTGATTCTTTTTCTTTTCTTCACCATTTTTTGGTCTATATCATTCTATTTAATAACTGAAAATCCTATATCATCTATTTCAATTAGTTTTTAATTTATTCCTAAACGTTGTATTTAGTGACTCACTTTTCAAATGATCCTTTTTCTAGCTTCACGTCCCTTTTCGATTCAAGATCACGGTGGTCTCTAACCCTCTCATTTCAATAAATAAATAGTAAGTGTAGACACTCAATTTTTCCCGGGCCCAGAAATAAGTCCAAAAACAAAAATAATAAACCTAATAAAAATAAAACAAAGTCCAAGTCCAGTACAAAATTACAAACATATAATTTGGCCCAATCAGAATGGCCCATTACATGAAAAGATTTAAGGTCCATCTATGAGCTTGACTCATATGGAAATATAATCTTTAAGGATATGCAATCTTAGATATGATATGCAATCTTAGATGTGATATGCAATCTTAGATATGATATGTAATCTTAGATATGATACAATCTTAGATATGATTGCAATCTTAGATATGATATGCAATCTTAGATGTGATACAATCTTCGATATGATTGCAATCTTAAATATGATATGCAATCTTAGAAGATATGATTTTGTATCTTGGAGATTTAATTTGTAGATATCCTTTAATCTTAACCGTTGATGTAATTGATCTGTACCGTTGGATTTGGGGAGGCTCAACTATAAATAGAGGCCTCTCCCTTCATTGTAAACACACTTGAGTTTTGGGAAGCAATAAGAATTCTTGAGAGCATTCACTCAAATTTCTCTCCCTCTTGCGTTCTTATTTTCTACGGTTTGTTCTTATTTATTCTTTGTTCATCTTCGTTTTCAACCTTTTTTATTTAATCCCTATCTCCTTGATTTTTTAATTCTCTTTTATATTTTATTTTTTAATAATTTTAGTATTATATCAAATTATTTTTTATTAAATTCTATATTATTCATTGTTTTAAAAAATATATTTCATTTAATTGAAAAAGTATTTTCTTAAATAAGGCAACGTTTGGTGTTTAGAAATTCGGAAAATAGTGCCCTAACATGCTGGGTTGCGATTTTTTCGTTTGACTAAATAACCAAATATCCTTTTTAATAAATTTTCAAAATCATGAGATAATTTTAGTTACGAGGATTTAAAACATCGTGTCCTAACATGCTGGATGTGATGTTTGTATACTTTCAGAACAAAGGAATCTCAAGTTTCAACTTTAAATTGTTCAAATTTTAAAATCTTGTCAAATTTTCGACATTAGGACAATAAATAAACAATTCGGTACCAATTTTGGGCGTTATGAGGGTGCTAATCCTTCCTTGTGCGTAACCGACTCCCGAACCTATTTTCTTGAATTTCGTAGACCAAAATGTTTTATAAAGGTGATCCAATCACACCTAAAAAGGTTGGTGGCGACTCCTATTTTCATTTTTCAAAAAGTCGAACCCCGTTTTTCAAACCCCTTTAAAAATGGTTTCGACAGTTTGGCGACTCCACTGGGGACCTATAAGAGAGTCAAGTCGAAAATTGATTATTTTCTGTCTTAATGTCGAAAATTTGGAAAATTTTTAAAATATGTCATTTTTACATGTGTTAGTTGCATATTTTTGTTATTGTTTACGCACACATTGCATTTGCATGACCGTTGTGGTCACACCCTTAAGTGGGAGTGAGAAGCTATGCTTTCGTGAGGTTTTCACCTCCGCATGGGCTAGTGGATTACTTCCGGGATACATCCGTACCTATGTCTTCGTGAGATTTTCATCTCCACATGGCCATAGGGAAATGTATCCCCCTGAATCAAACTTGGTCCATATGAGCCTATAATTGGTGAGGATCGAGGAATCTGCTGGTTCAAGTACCCTTGCTTTAAAACTGAACTACATATAGTGAACTTTAAGTGCTTGCCCTAGGTAGTATGATGATGACCTTTAGTGCCTACCTTTATAAGTTCTTATTTATTATATTTTTTATATATGTGACACTGACTTATTTTTCTTATTTTGCTATCATTGCATGTCATTTATCATTAAAAGGTGTCGATTCAAGGTTCGATTTCTGAGTTAGAAAGTTTTGTAATGGGGAACGAATATCTTAATAAAGTGGAGGACAACTCTTTCTTTTGTGCTTGGTCAGAGAAAACCTAGATATAAAAAGGAAATAGTGTCATCGAAGGATACACATCAGAATTATGGGACTACACTCTCATTAGTGTGATGCAAAATAACCTCCAAGAGTTAAAGGAAATATGGGATTAATGGAGTAACGAAGCCAAGTAGTTGTTCTACAACAGTTATGGGGAATTGCAGTATTTGATTGACATGAAGATAGGTGAACAATTTAAGGTGAGCGTGAGGAGTACTGATGGACACTTCTACCATTACAGATGAAGATAGTCACCTTGTGTATACTAAGGGTATAAGACCTACAAAATTGAATTGGATGGAAAGAATTTTGCTTATGATGGTAGAAAGGCTCATTTACTATAGGATCGCTACCAAACAACAAGCTGGAATTTACTGTGGTACTTTAGGATGTTGTACTTATCAAAAATAATGGAAATGCAAGCCCTGATGGCCAGGACAACCCAAATGAGCATGAAAGAAAGAGATTAACGAAGATCATATCGTTTAAAGACCTTTAAAGTGGAGATTAGCTATGCTACGAAGATACCCATGTAAGCAATTTGAAATGTTCTGTGGAGGCAGAAATTTGAAGACTCTCAAGAAGCACTGAGGATGTTTGATATCATTTTAAGGCAGTATGCTACGAAGCTGGAATGCCTACTTGTTTACCAATCTTTCTTTCAAGGTAATCAGAGCAACTTCACAGACATTGGAGGAGATGTCTTTGGTTGTAGAGCTTACTTCATAGGTGAAGCCGTAATTCAAATTCAAAAGATAGCTGATCATTTACAGATACTGGTAGAAAGGGCAAGCACATTGAGCACCAAGATGAGCTACAATCAGACCGTGGTCGAAAGTTAGCTTTGTTATTAGATAGGGTTAAGATTCTGGGCCTACGGGCGAAAGCGTATTTGTAATTCGTTTTATGAAAAGATTTTTGTTCCTTAAATAACATTTTCTAAAATGAAACTGAATCAGAATTGATATCATGCATTTGCATTACATTACATCAAAGAAAAGAAGGCGTTGATTCGAAATTCGATTCTTAAATAGAATAGTTTGTCACAAGGAAACGA
This sequence comes from Gossypium hirsutum, assembly GCF_007990345.1. Taxonomy (NCBI): domain Eukaryota; kingdom Viridiplantae; phylum Streptophyta; class Magnoliopsida; order Malvales; family Malvaceae; genus Gossypium; species Gossypium hirsutum. The sequence goes on from NC_053427.1 coordinate 79,428,445, forward strand.
ATTTCTTGATAAAGTAGATTATAGTGCGGTCGTCTGAATATAGTCCAAGTAAACACGACGAGAGAAAGCTGGTAGTCCACAGAGGAATACATGATGTAATTGCCAGAGATTCAAGCCAACAAAGGTTATCCAAGAGCATGACGAGAGAAAGCCGGAAGTCCACGAAGGAATACATGACTTGATTTAATTGCCAACAAAGATTATCCAAGAGTCGGCACTTTTTGATGAGTATCATGGAGATAAGCGAGCAAGAGATCGAGGCTCAGATTAAGCAGCAAGGAGCTAGCAAAGGCATCTTTTGGAGAATTTACAGGATTCGACCATGAAGAAAAGATCAGTGTTTACTTGGACTATGAAGGGCAAGATTGCATATGTAATCTATTTTCATGTAAAGAAATCTGTTTTCTAGAAAAGTTATTCTAATGGAATTGAATTCAAGATCAACATCTCATTTTCTTTTGCATTCATGCATTTGCATTGCATCACTTCACATGCATTTAAATCAATAAAAAGACCCTAATAAGTTAAAGTTATTAAAAAGAGAAAGAAAAAGAGAGAGAGAGAGAGAAGAGGGTCACGGCTGAGTGAAAAAGAAGTTGAATGAGAATTAACGATGTTCCCTTACATATCCTCGACTTTTGTGTTAGGAGGGATAGCTTACCCAGAAAAAGGGGTGTTTGGAAATGAAAATCATCCCATCAATGTCATACATGAGGAAGGGACTAAACAAAGAAACCTTGAGGGTATTCGCCCTTACGAACCGGGAAGTTCTTTAAACAATTGGACTGCAGAAGAACTTCCTGTAATCTTTAGGAATTTTACGGAGTAATATTCAGAACACTCTTATTGCTCTAAAGCCTAGGAGTAATGAGATTTCTTTTAAGAAGTGGGCTTATGTTCAGACATTTTTATTTCAATAAAACATACTTTTATTATTTATCCGAGTAAATACTCTTTCATTCTGATTCTTTTGACCTTTGGCATTATTTATAAATTTTCATTTCATGTAAATAGTCATTTTTGAATTCATTTATTCCTTGTATATTCTTTTGTGTGCCTATCATAGATCCCTAGATATCAATGACATGGGCAACGATACTACAGATTCAGAGTTCCTTTTAAGTGCGATATGTGTTTAGAGGAATCTCAGTACTTTAAAGGTAACAGAAATTGTGACTTGTTTCTGAATTTGTTGAAAATGGTTTTTACCCCATGAAGTGGTGGTAGGAAATATAACCTTAGAGGAAGGAAGGATTGCGAAATTGGAATTAGCTGAGAAGACAAAACAAGACCTTGTTGAGACTATTATAGGAATTTAAAAATGTGGTCCAAAGACGCATGTAGGAGGATTTGCAATTGCCAGGATAAACATGAGGTTTTAGGGCACTGTTAGTCCACCATGGAAAGGGATCGCATCAGTTGTACAATGAATGCCAAATTTAAAGGAGTCAAGACTTATGGGGCATGTATGTTATGGGCCCGAGCTCGTTAAAAGTTTCAAGCTGACAATGACTCATCTTTGTGGACGTCAACTACTCCATTAAGAGGGGAGATAGCTTCATATGCCAATATTACAAGGTCAAAAGTCATTCACTTCATAAAAAAAGAAGAAGATTATATATAACTGCACAATGCCAAAAGTTTGCAGTCTTTTCAAATATAATGCGCCATACCACAGTACAACAAAGGTTGCCAAAAGAAAAGAAAAAGAAGAAAAAACAAATTACAGAAGATGACCGAGACTGATAAAAATTGGCATAAGAAACTATCGTCTACTCTCTATGCTTACGCTGGGGCAAACAACTTCAATTTCAGTTGTTTCAAAGGTTCCAACCATCATCCTTGGAATGAGTGCATTGTTTGGCTTTCCTGAGCAGTCTGATGTGCCGTCAATAGCTGCGATGGTTAGCTCCAGGCGGTGGCCATTGATTTCCAGCTATGGGGCATCAGGCCGTACGCAGTCTCTAAAGCTTAAAATGATAGATTCTTTCTTCAAAACCAGTTTTTAACAAAGTGGACGACAGTATCATGAAGGAAGCTCTCTTAGACTTCTATACAAGTTCAGGGAAGAGGAAACCTAATCAAATCATTTTTTCAGGGATGGGGTTAGCGAGTCTCAATTCAATCAAGTTTTGATTAAGTTGTTGAGGCTTGCAAGTTCCTTGACGAGAAGTGGAACCCTAAAGATTGTGGTTATTGTTGTACAAAAAACCATCATACCAAGTTTTTTTCAGCAGGGATCTCCTGACAATGTGCTACATGGTACTGTCATTGACAACAAAGTATGCCATCCAAAGAACAATGATTTTTACCTTGGTACCCATGCTGGAATGATTGGAATCACGAGGCAGACCCACTATCATGTTCTCTTAGACCAGGCTGGGTTTTTGGCTGATGATTTGCAAGAGTTTGTTCATTCTCTATCCTATATGTATCAAAGGAGCACCACAGCCATATTTGTTGCGGCTCCTATTTGCTACACTCATTTGGCAGCTTCACAGTTGGGGGCAATTTATGAAGATTAGGGATGCTTTAGAAACATCATCAAGTCACGGTGAGATGTATGCTCCGGGAGTAATCTCTGTACCTCAGCTTTCCAGGTTGAAGGATAAAGTCAGCAACTCATTCTTGTCTGCTGAGAATCATTGAACCATGTTTTTGTAGGGTTTGACAAACAACAGCTAGGACTGCTGCTGGGGCAATCCCTTTCTCATGGGTTTATGAATCAAGATTTTTCCTCCAAGCTTTGATGGAGTCAAGAATTGAATACCTCTAGTAAACTTAACTTGAAAGTATTCATCCTAAGCAAATGTACCAAAAATGGATGACACAGACTTATGACAAAGAAGGTTCGTCCAAAAGAATTTCACAAAGGAAACCTTGTGCTGATAGATATCCTTCCCATGCAAAAGGATGTCGAATTGGAAAGGGCCATATGTTGCGAAGAGGGCTTTCTCTAGAGGTGCACTGATTTTGACAAGAAATGGATAGGAAGAATTTATCTGATCCAGTGAATTCGGATTCGGTCAAGGAGTACTTTGTCTGAAGGAGAAGGGAAGCTAAGGTGAAAACCCGCAAAGGGCACTTTGTGACTTCTATTTCAAAAAAAAAAGAGAAAAAAATAAAAACAAAAAACAAAAAAAAAATAGAGAGGCCAAGGTGAAAACCCGCAAAGGGCGCCTTGAGACCAAAGGGGTTTTGAGTTGAAAACCCGAAAGGGCAGCTCAAATTTGGAAAGTCATGCAGTGACCTTGTTATACCGGATTCGATGAGAAGTGAAGTATGTTACATATCGAGGCATCAACGAATTACTTTGGATCTTTTAAATACATGTTGAACTCAAAAAAAAAGTCTTCATGGAATTGGTATATAGACGCTCAAGCGGCGATATCTAGGGCATCTAACTTTTGTCCTGCTTGCTATCTTTAGATTCTCTTTCTTCTCAAAGATAAGCTATCAGATTAATTTCCTTTTTAATTTTGGACAAATTCATTCAAATTTAATTATCCTCTGGATCTATTTATTCGCCCTCTATTATTCATAAAGTGTGTTGCACAGAAATAATGATTGATGAACTAAATATCTTTACAAACGAAGTTTTGCATATTACTCTGGAAATTTCTATATAATACAAGAAACTGAAACAGGACAATTGTTTAAGAAATTCCTATATGTGAGGGTCGGATGTACTTGGGGAAATTGAAATTTCTTCTTCAGTATAAATGATGATTGGATAAATCAAACGATTCGATCAGAGGATCATCTTACAGACATTTTCGATGGGTCATAATATTTGGAGGCTAAGTAGGAGTGATATTTTGAGAGAAACAAGGATGAGCTATGACGAATGAATGAGTAGTGACGTCTAGAATAGGGGTCATATTCATATACATTTTGCATTATAACAGGTTTAATTAGGAGCATTTGACTCATTTCGATCATAGCATCCTAATCATTAGGCATGAACTCATACATATTATACAGGTCATATCCTTCAAAGGGACAATAAAGATTAGTGCGCCTTAACCCCTTAAGCAGTAGGGTAATAGGCTAAAGCATAGCAGATCTAACCTTCAAGTATTTACACTGAAGCAGATCTAAGATGATTTGGCGTCTCTGTATTGTCATGGAGCAGATCGAAGATACCAGATTTGGCGTCTCTGTATTGGCAGGGAGCAGATCAAAGACATAGCTGATTTGGCTTTCACGTGTTTACGTTGAAGCAAATCTAAGATGATTTAGCGTCTCTGTATTGGCAGAGAGTAGATCGAAGATGACTGATTTGGCATCTCTGTATTCGGCGGAGAGCAGATCGAAGACATAGCTGATTTGGCTTTCATGTGTTTACGTTGAAGCAAATCTAAGATGATTTGGCATCTCTGTATTGGCAGAGAGCAGATCGAAGATAACAGATTTGGCATCTCTGTATTAGTAGAGAGCAGATCAAAGATGATATATTTGGCATCTCTGTATTCGATGGAGAGCAGATCGAAGACATAGCTGATTTGGCTTCCACGTGTTTACGTTGAAGCAAGTCTAAGATGATTTGGCATCTCTGTATTGGCAAAGAGCAGATCGAAGATAGTAGATTTGGCATCTCTGTATTGGCAGAGAGTAGATCAAAGATGACAGATTTGGCATCTCTGTATTCGGCAGAGAGCAGATCGAAGACATAGCTGATTTGGCTTCCACGTGTTTACGTTGAAGCAAGTCTAAAATGATTTGGCATCTCTGTATTGGCAGAGAGCAGATCGAAGATAACAGATTTGAAATCTCTGTATTGGCAGAGAGCAGATCGAAGATAATAGATTTGGAGTCTCTGTATTGGCAGAGAGTAGATCGAAGATAGAAGTTTTGGCATCTCCGTATTTGACGGGGAGCAGATTCAAGATGATTTGGCATTCCTGTGTTTACAGGGAACAGATCGAAGACATAGCAGATCTGACATTCCTGTGTTTATAGCGAAGCAGATCAAAGATTTTAACATGGCATCCCTGTGTTTATAGGGAACAAGTTGAAGATAGCAGATTTGTCATCCCTGTGTTTACAGGGAACAGATGGAAGACATAGCAGATCTGACATTCCTATGCTTACAGCGAAGTAGATTGAAGATTTCAGCATGGCATCCCTGTGTTTATATGGAACAAGTTGAAGATAGTAGATTTGGCGTCTCTGCATTAGACAGGGAGCAGATTGAAGAAGCAAATTTGGCGTCTCTATATTAGACGGGGAGCAGATCAAAGATAGTAGACATCGCCTTCCTGAGTTTCAGTGAAGCAGATTGAAGCCGTCAAGAGGCCATTTAAAGAAGATCAAGGATTAAGAACTCAAGACTAGGCGAGCCCGGGCAAAATTGGTCCTTTTATAGTCTTTACTCTATTCCTGTTACATAGCAATGAGCAAAGAGGGGCAGCTGTAGACACTCAATTTTGCCCGGGCCTAGAAATAAGTCCAAAAACAAAAATAATAAACCCAATAAAAATAAAACAAAGTCCAAGTCTAGTACAAAATTACAAACATATAATTTGGCCCAATCAGAATGGCCCATTACATGAAAAGATTTAAGGTCCATCTATGAGCTTGACTCATATGGAAATATAATCTTTAAGGATATGCAATCTTAGATATGATATGCAATCTTAGATGTGATATGCAATCTTAGATATGATATGCAATCTTAGATATGATACAATCTTAGATATGATTGAAATCTTAGATATGATATACAATCTTAGCTGTGATACAATCTTCGATATGATATGGAATCTTAGAAGATATGATTTTGTAATCTTGGAGATTTAATTTGTAGATATCCTTTAATCTTAACCGTTGATGTAATTGATTTGTACCGTTGGATTTGGGGAGGCTCAACTATAAATAGAGGCCTCTCCTTTCATTGTAAACACACTTGAGTTTTGGGAAGCAATAAGAATTCTTGAGAGCATTCACTCAAATTTCTCTCCCTCTTGCGTTCTTACTTTCTATGGTTTGTTCTTATTTATTCTTTGTTCATCTTTGTTTTCAACCTTTTTTATTTAATCCCTATCTCCTTGATTTTTTTAATTCTCTTTTATATTTTATTTTTTAATAATTTTAGTATTATATCAAATTATTTTTTATTAAATTCTATATTATTCATTGTTTTAAAAAAATATATTTCATTTAATTGAATTTTTTTTTCTTAAACAGGGCAATGTTTGGTGTTTAGAAATTCGGAAAATAGTGCCCTAACATGCTGGGTTGCGATTTTTTCGTTTGACTAAATAACCAAATATCATTTTTAATAAATTTTCAAAATCATGAGATAATTTTAGTTACGAGGATTTAAAACATCGTGTCCTAACATACTGGATGTGATGTTTGTAGACTTTCGGAACAAAGGAATCTCAAGTTTCAACTTTAAATTGTTCAAATTTTAAAATCTTTTCAAATTTTTGACATTAGGACAATAAATAATCAATTCGGTACCAATTTTGGGCGTTACAAGGGTGCTAATCCTTCCTTGTGCATAACTGACTCCCGAACCTGTTTTCTTGAATTTCGTAGACCAAAATGTTTTATAAAGGTGATCCAATCACACCTAAAAAGGTGTGTGACAACTCCCATTATCATTTTTCAAAAAGTCAAACCCCGTTTTTCAAACCCCTTTAAAAATGGTTTCGACAGTAAGTTTAGTGGTCGAATGAGAAACCACTCCTTCCTCTCTTTTTTTACTTTAAGCCGAATGTATATAGAGACCATAGTGTATTTTTCCTTCAAATATTAACATATTGTATTCTACTTTATGTTGAAGGGCCAAACGATACCAAATTGAAAAGTCACTAACATTGGAAACGAGATCACATTTCGATTGATTTTTTTATAAGACTAAGTACTGATGGGAGTTTTTATTAAATTGGCTTATTCCGGAAAACATTAAACAACCTCTCTAATAAGAAATCACCTTTGTTGATAAGTAGGTGACCTATCGATTAGATCCAAGTGTGAGTGTTATTTAGAGAGGTGATTCGCTTTGGATTTACTATTAGGTGTAGGTCTAATCTAAGATCAAAATAGATATACATTAATTCTAGTATTTAAATAAATATTATTTTTATATTGTGTTTTATGTGAATACTTAATGTATTCCAAAAAAGGAGATTAAACCCATTGATGTGTATTATACCAAGTAAGTGACCCAAACCAACTAGCTTATGAAAAGTATGTTATGTGGTTATCATTTTCACTGCTTAAAAAGCATGTTATTATCATTCTCATATTATGTGATATTATGACATAATTGATTTTCAATGACAAATAAATTGTGATATTTCAAAATCTTGAAACAATTCATGAAACGCATGTTAAACATGCCCTACATGATATTATATATTAAGAAATTCGATTAGAATATTTCAACATGCCTAATGTGATAAGTGATATCTTGAAATGAAAATATATATATGTTCATTGTGACCATATCACATGCATGGGGAGGAACATTGTAAGGAGGAAGAATTAGTGTCTTCGTACCCACAACCTACATGGCATCTTGTCTGCGGATATTGGTGGTTTTGCCCATAACCTACATCGAAACTTGTCTGATAATATTGGTGTATTCGTCCACAACCTACATGGCAGCTTATTTACAAATTTGGTGGTTTATCCACAACCTAAATGGCAGCTATCTGAAAATATTGGTGGCTTCGACCACATATTTTGTAGTGATTAGATGGATGAGTTTTGGGGAACTCATTTTGGAGTGTCGTGGTGATGGGTAGGATGTTTTATAAAAATTTGTATAATTTTTTTTTACAAAAATTGCACTATCATGATCATGTGCATAAAAGTGATTAAGTGTATGATAAGAATGTACTTATTTTTATTTAACTTGTTAGAAGATTCACACTGGGCTTTAAAAGCTCACCCCTTTATTTTCATAATCTCTCAAGTGATACACAGACTTAGGGCTTGGAATTGGTATTTGGAGGAGCTTCTTGGACGGATTTTGATGACTCAATGAAGCAAATTGAAAATACCAAGATGGGGGTGAATTGGCCTTTAAAAAAGTTGGTGAAAGCAAAGGAAAAAATGAAATAAAGAACACAAAGAATTTAGAGTGGTTCGACTCCAATTGCCTACTCCACAACCTAAGCTTTCCACCACTAAGGATTTTCCGAAATTCACTAATTTGTTCAACCTTTGAGGACAATGTTTAACCTTACAACTCATTAAGATTTCTACCCCAAATCTTAAATTTCAAACCCTTTCAAAGAGATACAAATGAGAAAACAAAGAAATAATACTTACAACATAATTTTTTTTGCAAACTGAAGTACAAATGCAATGAGATACACTTGAGCAAAAGAATAAAGATAAAGCTCACAAGTGTATGTAAGAAGAATATGAAAATTTTAAGCTCTAAGGTTGTTTGATTGATGATTTTTGCTTGAAAGTGCTTTCTTGGGTGTTGTAGGACTTTGAAAGTTGGTATTTATACCATCTTAATAGATTTCCAACCATTAAGGTTGTTGATGAAGTTAATATGGCCGTTGGGGATGTAAAATCAAAGCATTTATTTCACCTACAACTGCGAGTACCGATACCTTCAAAAAGGGTATCGATATTTTTTATCATAAATGCTAATTCAGTGACTGTTGGAATGAAATAATCGATACTTAAAAAATATTTTATCGATACTTCCTGAATTAGGTTTCGATACTGGATCGATACTTCGTAAGGTTTATGAGAAACATAATACTATTTTAGTATCATTTTTAAGAAAAAATCTATCATTTTCAAAAAGTATCGATGTTTTTGGTATCAATAATTTTTAGGGTTTTTGAAAACAAAATGTGTTTTTGGTCTTGATTTTTTTAAGGGTATCTATATTTCCAAAATTATCAATACATGTCCATAAGGTATCAATACCTTTTCTCCTGGAGCAATTTTGACTTGTTTGAAAATCATTTAAAATGATTTTAACTTGATTGAAATCATTTAAAATGATTTTAATTGGATTTAAATCATTTTGACTTGGTTAAAATTATTTGCACTTGATTTTAAAATTGTTTCAAAGTTTTATCTTTTATACTTCAAGTTTAAAAATTATTTTTTTCAATTTTAGCTTATATTCAAAAACACTTTTAATTTGTTATATCAAAATCTTTTCTCAAATAAAGCTTAGTTTAACAGATTTTTAACAATGAGTTTAAAATCTATTTTGGATGTTATTCTGGACATTGGACATGGGATTTTTATTGAGTTGTTTCTTTATTTTACAAATTTAAATTGTCATGCATGCATGCTTGATGAGTTTACAAATATTTTAAATTATTGAAATCTTTTAAATTATTTATGATTTTTACTTTATTTTAAACAAACTTATATAATTGTATTTTTCTAAATATTTTCAGAAGTCTGCTGCAAAATATTTTTATCAAAATCATTTTAAAGAAACAATTAAGAATATTACAAAACCTTTGCTTAAATTATTTAAGATAATATCTTGATATAATAGTAAACTTCTCAAATATTCATGCTTTAATAAGTGTTTTCCAAAAACAAAATTAATCGATATTTAAATTTTTGAGTTTTCGTAAAAACAATCAAAACATAGCTACCTTCAACAAGTAAATGGTTTCCAATGGTTTTAATGTTATTCGATTATAATATCTAAACCTAGTTTTTGGGGTTACAATATATATGCCTGAGAAATTAATATATTACAATTAATTTTCTAGGAATCACAATTTTGACAAAATTATTTTATCATCCATAATAATAAAAATAATTATATACATTCATTCGTATACATTCCTCTAAACATGCATACAGTTACAAGAATGTCACATAATATTAAATATCATCATACATGAAGAAGAGAAAGAATTTTAGTCTCGGTTTATACTATAAACATAGAACAACCTGACGCTCCGGTATCAATTGTTGGAAAAAATTCGATTCGAAAACGATTTTCTTGCATAATAAAAAATAAAAATTTTGAAAACCGACCCAGTTTGTGATATTTATAACAATAAACCCTAGACCGAATTCACACTTGTGTTTTCAAATGGATAGATCTTTGTCGTTCCTAGTTTTCAACCAAACAATCTTTTCCTCTATTCTCGTACCACTAGCTGCTTTCGTATGTAGGCTTGAACAATTCGAATCAAAACACAGAACTAAAAATAGTTTTCTTATATTTTGTGTGAAAAGGAAAAATATCTTCTTAAATAGAAACTGACAGAATTGCTATTCCAAAAAATAGATTTAATAGTTGAGAATTAATTCTCTCTATTTACGAGCAGAGTAACAATATTTTAAAGTTGGTAAATAACCCTACTAGTGTCATCTATTTATAGGGAGAGGAGGTAGAACCCTTATTGAATTATAGAAGTTTATTTCAATTAGAAAAACAAACTCCTAGTCTATCTAAGAGTGTAGGGGCGACAACTCTAGTTAATATTATTAGAGTTTGTTGTCCACCCCTTTAACATGAGGGGATTTTGTGACTCTCCCATATCGGGTCCAATTACAAGTACTTCCTGGGCTTTTAACCCAATACATTATAATTTGATCCAACCTGATATTTATTTTTCTATCTCGCAATATAAATTTCTTAATATATTTTCAATTAAATAATTTTCTCAACCCAATTCTAATTCTGTTACAATCATGATGACTTTACCGTAAAAGAATCTATGAGAAAATATATTTAATTTTCCTGTATTCAGTAGTTCACTATGACCAAATGATTTATTTTGATTTTCGAACTTCATTTAATTTGAAAAAACATAAATTCAATTTTCTTTTTCTTTTTCATTTTCATTTTGGAGCACTGATCGAGTTACTTTCGTAATGGTATATCATTCAGTAGAGCTCAATCACAATACTAATTAAGTGGAATGACTTTGTGACAAAATGAGATTATAATTAATAAGTGAAAATCTAAAATTTAATTATAAATCATTTGAGTCCTAATCACATATGTCCAATCGGTCCCTCTGCTAACTTGTTAAACCAGAAATGGGAAACATTTGAAAAGAAATGTGGTTTTCTCACTAAATGGAATTGACTTGTAAAATTAGTTTATGTTTTTTAAATTATGATTTAACTAATTAAATAATTGAAGTTTGAAAATGAAATTAAGTTAATTGGTTATAGTGAATCCGTTGAATGTAGAAATATTAAATATATTTTCACATAAATTCTTTTACGGTAAAGTTGCAATAATTTAACAAAATTAAAATCGGGTTGAGAAAATTATCTAATTGGAAAATTAATTAATTAATTAATTAAAATTAATTTATGATGTATATTTTGGAAAATAGAAAAACTTGTATTAGGTTGGATTGGATTATAAAGTGCTGGGTTAAAAGTCTAGTAAGTACTTATAATTGGACCCGATACAGGAGAGGCACAAAAGCACCTCTTGTTAATACATGGGACGATAAACCTTAATATATTTAACTAGGGTTGCCTCCGCTCTCTTTCCTAGTTAGACTAAGATTTTGTTTTTCTATTGAAATGTACTTCTACTAATTTAACAAGGGTTTCACTTCTTCTCCGTATAAATAAATGACACCAATAGGGCTAAAAATACAATTTTGAGATATTATTAGTCTAAAAATAGTGAGAATTTTGTTTTCTAAATATAGATTCTATTTTCCAGAATATTAATTCTACCGATTTCTATTATATAGAGAATTTTTCTTTCCCACTGAAAGCAAAGTAAATAATTTATAGTTTTGTATTTGATTCAAATTTGTTCGAGCCCACACTCGAAGTAGTTCATGGTATGAGAATAGTGGAGAAGGTCATTCAATTGAAAGACGTGAATGATAACGATCCATTTAGCCGAAAAAACAAGTGCGATTTCGGGTAAAGTTCATTGCTATAAATATCACAAATTGGCTTGGTTTTCAAATTTTTAATTTTCCATTGTACAAGAAAACTTTTTTCAAACCTGATTTTTTTCCAAAATTTTCCATAATGAACATCCTCGGCCAGCTTGATTGTCGATAGTACCTTAGTTCCACCTTTCTTATCACGACTCACCGACACAAAAGATTGTCGTTGACGAATATCCAAGATACATATACAATCAACAAAAGGAACCGAAATAGCATTAATATTGTCAAGGAAATTCAAGCCAAACATGTAGTCGTAATCTTCTACATGAATTACCTTAAAGTCTTCCTTCCCTTTCCACTCGCCAATTTGTAGCTCCAATCATTGTGCTACTCCAATAGTTGGGACCTCTTTGGAATTAACCGTCTTGATCCTCTTAGTCGATTTGGTAACTGAGAGACCAAGTTTGCCCACAAATTTCTACGATATGAATGAATCAAATGCCTCCGTATTAGTAAGAACACTCCTTCTTTGGCTTAGGATGTTGATATCCACAAATATCAACCATTTTTGCTTGCGATCCCTCTTCACTTTAACAAAATTGAGTATCATTAATCAAAGCTTCAATAGCCTTTCCTTATCGGGCTCTTCTTTATCTTTTTGGTTGATCGTGGCGAAATCGAATCACTATGGATGATCTCACACCCTATGCGGACCACAATATAAGAAGCATTGTATCTCACTTTTCTTTTCGTTCAGATAGTTTTTGGGTTTTCTTTTCCCTTTTTGTAATTTCCCATTGCCACCATTATGTTGTTATATTCAACTTTTCTTTCGTCATCTCCCTCATCAATGCCCTTATCTTTGGGCTTGGAAGAGTCAAATTTGTCTTTCCACGAAATAAGCTTAATTAAAGACTCTGCCATGATCGTGGATCTTTCCAGTTCTTGGACCCCTTAACGTTCCAATTCTTATTTAACCCATAAATTCAACCTATCAACTTGTTTATCACTCAAATTTGTGATTTGGAGAATCAATTCATTAAACTCATTCACATACCCCTTAATTGTGCTATGTTGCGAAAATCGATGAAACTTAGACTAAGTCTCTTTCTTAGCATATTGTGGGTAAAACTGCACCTTGAACTCTTTTTGGAACTCTTCCCAAGTCCCAATTATGACCTAACTACGCCTCTGATTTGTGGACCTACGTCACCACCACAAAAGAGTGAAATCATTAAAAGATCTAGCAGCAGTATTTACCTTGGCATCGTCATCCTTAATTCTCATGGCATATAAGTATTGCTCCATCTCCCACAAGAAGTTTTCCACTTCCCTTGCGAAGCTTACCGCTTTCAACTTCTCTCATTTAGGGACATATATCTTGTGTTTTTGTGTTGTACCCAACACCTTTTTACCCACGATGGCTTGACACACAACAGCTTTCCTTCAAGCTCCTCTATTCTCATGCTCAAAGCCTTCATTATGGCCTTATTTTCCTCCTTCAAAGCCATCATCATGGCCTCGAGTGCATCCTCCCTCACTATTAGCATATCCATAGTAGAATTAAGCACCCATTGCATCGCTTCCACATTGGAACCAAGAGACTCCCATTCAAATTCCCTGAGTTTCTCTTTGAGTCCAACTCTGCAATGCGTCCCTCGACTCCCTCGAGTGTTTCCCTCACATCCCTCATGAATTCCTTGAGATTGACCACTTGATTTCCCAAAGCCCCTAGCATATCCCTCGATCGGCTAGCTTTCTTTGTCCCCTCACAGATTTCCATTGGCTTAATTTGATTGTTTACTCCTTTTGTCATCTTAACTGGCACATTCAAATCTTAGCTTAGATATCAACTTTTATGAGGCTAGAACTTTAATCTTTCAATCTGTGTGGCCTTAGACAATTTCTTGGTTTCAAATCCGCCTAGGTCAACCTAACTTTCAAAAAGTGAAAATTCTCAAAGGAAATTCTCAAAGGCACCAAAAATAAAATGAAAGCAACTCAAAGACAAAAAAAGAAAGAATAGAAAAGTCACAAGAAAGTAATAGCACGTCAAGTGTTTAAGTAAATGCTCTCAAAAGTATTTGATTACTTTGAATGAGATAAAATGAGATGGTTACAAATGATTAGGAATGCCTTTATTCATAGTTAAACTCCTACAAATCCAACAATACAATTTACTTTACATCTACAGTTGAAATCGAAGTCAATCTATAATTGAGATTCTTAAGGGATTTACATGATCCCGCTAAGATTACAAGATCAAATCTTATAATATTAGTTTTCATATTTACCAAGGCAACCCAGACCTTAAGTGCTTCACTAGGCTACCAAGGCTTGGAGTAGATAGACTTCTCCACATGTTCCATGAATCAGGCAAGTTCAAGTTGGTCAAATGAGCTCTATTAATCAATTGACTTCCATGAGATTCTCTTTGTGCATTAGTCACTGATTTTGATCCGCGGCTCATGACACTAACACATTCCATGACCCTTTCCACCCAAAACTCGCAAAAAACCAAATTTTTTGAGTTTCCTAAGAAAGCTTCGCTCGATTTTATCATAAGCTTTGGCTAGATCGAGTTATCTAAAGCTCATTTTTCTCCTAATTTTGTCTTTTTCAAATCAAAGCATTCTATTATATTGTCTTGGATTTGCCTTCTAGTGAAGAAAGTCGATTGATCGAGGAGAATAATTCCATCCAACAAAGGCTTTAAGCAAGTTGTCATCAATCTAGGGATGATCCCCTAACTAAAGTTATAGTAAATTTTAACACCATACATGTTCAAAATTTGGATATGTTTAATAACTTTTGTTGCAATTACGGTTGGGAAATTCCCAAAAACCGAAAGCAGCTATATCTACTCAAATCTTGTGAATCAACAATTTATTGGTTCACAGAAGGTCCAAGTTTCCTCACATGCTCTCCTAACTCATCGCCAAATGCAATTGTTTGCCCAACAAAATGAAACTCTGTAGTGTAATCTTTAAAGTAATTGCCTGTAGGAAAAGGCAAGCAAGCAATTCCTGAACATCTCTAAGTTTGGCTTTTGTGGACGATTTCAGCAGCGAGTTAAATCATGATTTCAAACGAGTTGGAGTAGAGTTATATAAGTGAAGGTTGAAAGAGAGCAAGATGGGACAGAGGTAAACTCCAACAGATTTTCCCTCATTTTTCTTTTCTTTGTTTTTTTTTAAAAAAAAAGATTAAAAAGAACAAAAAGGACAAGGATATTGATCAAGCTTTCTACATTTTATTATTATTATCTTAAAATTTATAAGAATCATCAATGAAAATAGCTTAAAAAAGAAAATGATTTTTTTTATATTCATTGAAATGGTTCAAATGAGATTCAAACCCCATAATAATCTATCTGGTAGCTTATTTTTATTTGGATACATATCCATCTATTTACAACCTTAATTAAATCCTCAAACATATTGAACAAAATATGAAGGAAACACAAGTTTTTTTCACTTAAAAAACACTAAATTGGTAATCAATCATAGCAAATAGAGACTTCACTTGATATCAAACAGTAGACTAATCTTTCCAATCTGGTTTCCTTACCACAAGAACAGGGCACTTAGCATTGTGAACACAGTGGTTACTGACACTTCCCAGAAAAGCCCTGTTTCCAACAATATTTTTACATTTATTCAGTCTGCAGTACAAGCCTTTATACAATTAAGATACTTGCACACTGTGGACTAACCTCTGTATTGCTCCTCGACCATGGCTTCCCAATATAAGCAACTCAATGTTGAGCTTTTCCACAGCTTCACATATTTTCTCTTTAGGGTCCCCAACTTCTGTCATAGTTTCTGCATCAACCTGCACCGGGGAAACTAAAACTTAATCCTCTTCTGACATCTAGTAGATTTGTCTGCTGTGTTTGGTCAATAACCCTTTAAATTCTGTATATATATATATATATAGAAATCAGACAAATTAAGAATGATTGAAAGAAAGAAATTAAATAATTATTATACCCCACGATTGGCGCAGATGCCCTTGGCTTTCTCCAACAAAGCTAAAGCGAGCTTCTTCTGGTTTTCTTGCACGGTGTTGATCAAATCCACAGCTGTGGCTCATCACATATTAAGTATTTGTGATTAATATGCAGCTGATGGTTTGATTATCGAATAGATTAAAACTAGAAAAAGGAATTAAAAACCCAAACGCAAAAGAAGAGAAGAGAAACATACGAGGAGCACCGTAGGTGGAAGCAGAGAGGTAAGCAAAATTGGGCAAAGGCTGAGCGTTAAAGATGAAAAGCTGAGAAGCAGAGATGGTGTGACCGAGGTTTTCAAGAGCCCACTGGAGAGCCCAGTGGCTGCACTCGCTCTCATCTATTGCCACCATCACTTTCTTCTTCATCTTGTTTTCCTCCATTTTCCTCTTCTCTTTTTCAAGGCCTCAAGCTACACTCGAGAATGATCTTTTAAATAAATGGTAGAAAAGCCTTCTGTTTGCAGCTGTTTTTATACTTTATTTTTTTGGGTAAACTTCCCTCAAAACACTAAATTATTAATAAATTTACATTTGGTTACTCAATTTTAAAAAGTTACAAAATAGTCAATGAACTATTTAAAAGTTCTCATTTTAGTCATTGTTAAGTTTATATATATATATAAAGTTCTGGTAGTAAGCCCCAAGCGACAATTTGAAGATCAATATTGGAGATTCAAATCGATGTGATGGTCAGTATTGAAGACCGGAGAAGAAAGTTGTTTGGATTTTAATTCGCAAATTTGTTATGTTCAAAGTTGGAGACCAGAGAAAAAATTGAGTTGTAGAAGAGAAAGAGAATGAGAGCCTTAGATTGATGCTAACAGTGTGAAAAAGAGAAGGTTATATATTAGTAATTTTAACAACCAAGTGACTTAAATGAAAACTTTCGAATAGTTCAGTAATCATTTTATAACTTTTTGAAGTTAAGTGACCAAAATATAAGTTTACTAATAATTTAGTGACCTTTGGTATAATTTACCCTTAATTTTTAACTACAGTTGTTCCTAATAATTCTACAATGGTCCAAAATTGGTATTTTTTTCTCATTACATTTTTTTGAAATTGAAGCTTTTTTTTTATTAATTTAAAGTTTTAGCTCAATTTATAATAGTTGATGTGGCGTTGTACAGCTAATTTAAGTAAATATGCTAGAAAAAATAACATTTGAGAAACTATTTTGATTTTCAAAAAATTTATTAATCTATGCTATTTTTGAAGAAAAAAAGGAAAACACGTCATACAGGGCGTCTTTTCACTTAGCTAAATATTATTTTTTTCTCTTTTTTTCTTGGGGTTGGAAATTAGAAGTTTGTATATTTATTTTTGTTTCGCGTTTGAGATAAACATTATTATAGTTTTAAGGAATGTTTGAATTTACAATGAAGTTGGGTGACCTACAAATTTCATATGACATATGAGTATGGTGCCATCACCCAAGAAGTCGGATCGCGTTGCAACTCAAGGTCCTAGTTGATGGTAATTATACAGTATCGGGTTGAATTGTAACTGGGGCTTCATGTTTACAAAGGCTATGTTGTTAATGGATAGAGCATAAATGGGGTCGTAGCTGACCGTGGTTATACAAGCACGACAACGAGTTCTTCTCATCAGAAAAGGATGCTTTATAAAACTCAAACACAAATATGAGAAAGAAAAACATTGTGGCATTTTAGTATAATCAAGTAATGTGTCTTATCTATCACCACTGAAGGCGATGACCCCATTATTATAACCTGTGACAGAATTGAGGTGTAATAGGTTATACTGACAAGGTTACCACCTTTGGTGTAGATAGACAACACAAATTACTTAATTATACTGGAAGACCCCTTACATTTTTCTTCCTCGCACTTCTGTATGGGTTTTATGAAGCATGCTCCTCTGATGAGGAGAAACTCGTTGTGGTGCCCACATTAGCACCGTCAAATATGACCCCGGTTATGCTCTATCCTTTGACAGCATAACCTTTGTAAACTTGAAGCCTTAGTTACATTTCGACCTGAGACGGTATAATCACCGCTAACTTGAACCTTGAGTTGCAAAGTGATCTTAACTTCACAAGTGATGGTTTCACACTCACACGACAAGTGAAATTTGTAGGTTACTTAGCTCCACGACATCACCGTGAACCCAAACATGACTTAAAAGTACAACTATGTCACACTCAAAATGAAAGACAAATAAATCTTTAAACCTAAAAAAATTGAACACTCAAGAAAAAGAAAAAAAAAGAACAAATTAAAGGACACCGATATATAATGAGTATGGGATAGGAATATGCATTTATATAGGGGATGGGGCGGGGTAAAAATGGAAAAAATTTATCCCGAGAATCCGTGGTTGCAATGCATGAAATTTATCATGGGAATCCGGTTTGTAGGGGCTAAGAGGCAGAAGCAATCAAGTTGGCCTAAGAGTTGAAATGGGCAGAGAGAAAATCCTCCTTACAATGGGTGTTTTCATCTAACATGTGACTGGAAAACGTGTCTTACAAGGAGGATTTTCATCTAAAATGGCAGATGAAAACGCCACCCGCAGGGGGTGTTTTCTCTAGGTGTTTCAACCATCAAACTTAATTGCTTCTGAGCCCCTATAACTCGAGATTCCTAGGATAAATTTCATGATTCTCGAAAAAAACCACTACAAGGGAGTGTTTTCTCCCCCACAAATTTCATATGCATCGAGGTAAGAGCTCTATAGAAAGAACTCAATACAATAGAATTTCCATATTTACTATTGAAGTAGATCGGTGATCCTAATGATACTTGGCATTAGGAGTAATCGACATTGTCGTGAAAACTTGAATTCCGTTCCTACATTGTTTTTGAATAAAAGGTAATTCGCTCAATTAAGTGTAGGTTTAGGGTTTTAGGTGATGAGAACTACATTTTTTGCTATTTTTTGGGTTTCAAATATATGGAACAGGCTATTTGGTTAAAGACGAACATGCGAGTCAGAGATGTTATCCATTACAATGGTCAAATTTGTAAGGTTAAAATTTTACCTATTTTTGTATCAACACAATTTGAATATCTGATATTCAACTAGAGTGTAACATTAAAAGAGCTTCGAATAGGGATTGGGCACAAAGTGGGGATCCAAAGAAGAATTTCAAGCTTCAAATGTAAATATCTTTTGTCAAAGGACCTCACTAGATATGTCATTTTTTAGATCACTAGGGACAACGATTTGGAGCAGGCGGTCGAATCTCATTGCTCAAGTGGGAATGTGGTACTTAAGTTATATGTCGACTTCATTGAAGAGAACGAAAGTGGCCCGAGCTCAATTACACCGTGCCATCAAATTTCATGCTAGATCAAGAAGTTGAAAGTTCCATCGCACGGGTGTGAGTTGGATTTACATCATTGCTGTAAAGGTCATACCAAGACCCACCAGAACTATCATTAATGGCAAGGCATTCATCAATTTCACACATTGATTTCAACTTCAGGGGACAGTCGGACATATTTGGCCTCCGATCCTACGACACATTCGCATAGCATTCTGTCAATGCCTTTGATTTTAACTTCGACATGCCAATGTTCAACACCAATAACACTCATATGGGTACGCCATCAAATTACTGGGGTGGGCCAAACAAAAGTGATTTTGGGATTGACTTTGAATTTACAAAAATGGATGATCTACTCCCGACAACCTCAATCGGAAAGGACACATGTAACACCCGAACCCGAAACCGACACCGGAGTCGAACACGAGGTGTTAACTGACTTTAACCCCTTATAAAATTTATTTTCCAGACACTGCCCAATCTGTGTACTAGTCGTTTTAAAAAATCATATCTTGAGTTTTGTAACTCGAAAATCAGTTTCGTAATTTTTCCCAGAAACTAGACTCATGTGCCCATCTATGTATTTTTTTCTAGAATTTTTGGTCGGGCCAATTAGTACAGTTTATTAGTCAAAGTCTCCCATGTTGCAGGGGTCGACTACACTGACCTTTGCCCATTACGACTTGGATATCTCCCTGCACAGGGCTTCAATACTTATGCCGTTTGTTTCTATGAAAACTAGACTCAGAGAGGAATCTGTACATATATGGTACGACCCCTAATTATCTCTGGTTAATTTATAATGAATTTCCAAAGTCGGAGCAGGGAATCCAGAAACCGTTCTGGCCCTGTCCCACAAAAATCTGTGTATCTCTTAATATACTGCCCATATGATCTTTTTGTTACTTCCTCATGAAAACAGACTCATCGAGCTTCGATTACATAATTTATTCATCAATTAATTCCACTCCTACTATTTTTAGTGATTTTTCAATCTCATGACACTGCTGCTGCCAGCATCTGTTACGAAAGTAACTAGGTCCATTTCATGCCTACCCTTGATCCAACTCAATCGAACATTCGTGCCATTTTCGCATGGCTTAAAGTTTACATGCCAAAGTTCAAACACAACGTAATAGCTTATACATGCCAAAATGTTCTTCTAAGCCAACTAAGAAGAAAGTACCAAAACTTGCTATCCGGTGTGATGACTTCGATGACGGCCTGACCCCGCAAAAATAGATGAGTCCAAGCAACCTATAATGGGTGACAAGGAAACACCGAGTGAGTTTATAACTCAGTAAGTCATAAGCAATGCACTACCATCCATCAATAACATTATCACAAGAGGAAACAAAATGGAACGAGACAATTTACTCCATCCATACCGAACCATACCATAGTTCCTCCAACCTATCGATTCAGTTTCATATCAATTCATGCATTCACATTCCATATACTCATCAATAGGACATTGAAGCATTTTCATAAATCAATTTATTTTCGTTACAATCAAACGACTAAACGGCCTTTCACCCATCCTACGATAAATTTTATGTACGTGACTTCAAGTATATTTATCACATAGGTTCAAACTTACCGAGCTCAACACCAAGTATAAGCATAGCACCTATTAGCCATGTACTCAAGACACTTACCCGATCCGCTGTCCGCGATCGACTCAATAGTGTCGCACACATAGTGTCCATAATGATTCACGAATGTATATTGAGTCCGCACACTCAGTGCTATATAATCAACTCGCACACTTAGTGCTACGTAATCAAATCGCACACTTAGTGCTACATAGTCAAACTCGCACACTTAGTGCCGCATGGTCAATTCGCACACTTAGTGCATCATATTCATTTCGCACACTTAGTGCAACATAGTCAAATCGCACACTTAGTGCTGTACAATTTAATCCCGCGCACTTAGCGCCAATCTCATGGTCATAAATGGTTATACCCGCACGTTTAGTGCCGAGATCAACAACTCAGTACATCTTACCTCTTTTCTTTTCATTCAACAATTTCATCATCACATACGTACATGCATATATATATGTATATTTATTCATTCCATTCAGCATCAATACATAAACATTATGACCATTTGAAATACTACCAACTACATGCTTAATGACTTACCTTGTGTTGGGTAAGACGGTTCCAACTCGGCTACTCAGTGATCTTTTCTTTGCCTTTGCTTGATTCTCCTCCTTTAGCTCCTTGAGCTTAATCAATAATTCACTAGTTTAACCATCTTGTTAAACATTCATAATTCAATTACACATGCTTATGTATGTTTGTATATTCGGCAACCATCCTCACTAATTACTCATGTTGATGGCCGAATGGATGTATGTGTGTACAATGTCAACTATAACATCATGTAATTCCACATATGACTACATTTCTTAAGTTCCACATCTTAATGCCCATTATACATAATCAAATTTAACATCATATATATATTTACTCATGTGGCCGAATATACATACTCCCATATAATATCAAGTACTCACTTTAAGTATATTGCCGAATATACTTAATCATACACACACCTAACCAAAATAATTTCTAAAATCTTTATATCATTTATAATACATCTAATTATCCTTTTTCACATTATCAACTCAAATCACATACATTATTTACTATAACATCTTTACATTCGGCATTGGTGTCAACCATAGTAGCCGATTCTTCCTACTTTGTACCCATGCATCTATTAATCCTTAGTTGGTTCAAACACTTCACACACTAGGATTCATCAAATTTTTAACAAGAAATAAAATCTCTAATCCTCAAACTACCATGGCCGAACCTTCATGGAGTTGCTAAGACTCCTCATTTCTACTTCTCACACACTCTCACATCCAAACCCTTTTATTAAACACCCAAAGTCAACCATCTCCTTACCTCATCACCAAAGACATCAAAATACCAACCAAGAACGTAACATTCATGGCCGAATGTCATCTCCATCATTTAACAAAGTTTGAACCATGGCTAGGTAGATTTTGAACTTACAACTTAAAATATACATGAATCTCAAAGAATAACATTAAACATACCTCAATCTAGTTACATGCATGGCCAAACTTCCTCCTAATCCTCTTCCTTAGGATTTTCGGTCAAAAGAGGTTGAAAAAGGATGAACAAAACCTTTCTTTTTCCTTCCTTTAGCTCACGGCAATGGGGTGTATGCATGAGACCATTATTATTTTTTTTCTTTTTTTTCATCACCCTTCCTTTCATTATTTAATTATCATGCTTATTATTTTATTTTCCTTACCATACATCACTAACACAACATGTTGGTGACATGTTTCCACCCATAGCATGGCCGGCCACTACATATTAGGGAAGGGGAATTTGACATGCAAGTCCCCTTTTTCTTCCACATGCACTAATAGGTCCTCATGCATTGACCTATCACATTTTAAATTTTCTCATATAAGTCCTATTGACTAAATTCACATGCAATCGACTAAATCGAAGCTTGAAATTTTCACACATTCATGATTACATATTCTAGACAATAAACATCACATTCAAACCTTTCGGTGACTCGGTTTAGCGGTCCCGAAACCACTTCCCGACTAGGGTCAATTTTGGGCTGTCACAACACATCCAACCTTAGACTTGCAACCAGGGTTGATATCGAAGAGGGAAAAGAGAACAAAGAAACAAATAATGACCTAACAGAGGAGGCCAGACCTGATGGTGGGGAAATTGCAATAATTTCTTAAATGTATCACATTCCTACTAAACCAAGATGGTGGATTTGATGGTGAAGTTTCAAAAATTGCTCAATGGGATGACCTAGGTTTCACGGTGTATGAACCCCTGCCTCACATGCGAACTCTCAATCTTGCTGCTGAAGGAGGTTTAGATTTCCCATACCTCACTCATAGAATACCAGGACATGTGTCTTCATCAACAAATTTCGGCCTTTTTAGAGGTTAGGATGGAGTTTGACTCCAAAAATGCTTTTGTAGTTGTTGTCAAGTGGTGCAACATACAACTTGGCGTCAACTTCACCGTTACATGCTATCGGTCTAAGAAATATAAGGCAAAGTGCACAATGCATGGAACGGGATGTCCATGGAAAACCCTGGCATCTGTGAGGAAGAAGTCCGCAATCTGGATGGTCAGGAAGTTTACTGTGCCACATACTTGTGTTGTAGCTGGTATGTACCATGATTAACAACATCGAATCAAATTTGAATTTTTTTCGACATTCCATTATGTATGGTGACCCAATTTATTATTTTTTAGATGTGTCAAACGATCATTTGAAATTGGATTCAGACATGATATCCGACTTTGTATTACTTGTGGTCAAAATAAGTCATAGGATTTCGATCCTAATCTTGATCACACATATCTATAGCAAGTTCGATTAGACCATTTTTTACAATAAGGCATGGTTGCAAAAATAGAAGGCATTGGAAAAGATGTATAGCGAGTGAGAGAAATCCTATAATGAATTGTGGAAATGATGCCAGGTACTGGAGCAGTACGTACCATGTGTCGTAATTGAGCTACAAGAGGAGCCCTCGTATTATGGTGATTTTTGGTCCTTGGAAAAGGAGTTTTCCACCATTTTTTCTGAACTTTCAAGTAATGCATAACTGCATTCCAATACTATAAGTCACTTGTCCAAATTGACTGTACATTCTTGTATAGAAGATACGAGCATAAGTTGTTATTAGTTGTTTCACAGTATAGCAACCGAAGAATCCTACCAATAGCTTTTGCAGTAACTTTGGAAAAATTCGAGGATGACTCGGATATTTTCTTAACTAACCTAAGAAGGCATGTTGTGTCACAACCTAATGTATGCATCATTTCCAACAAGGGCACCAGAGTACAGACTGCATTCAATTGATGTTCAAGCCTATGAAATGGGTACATTGTGCATAGAATTTCTTTCTTGTAGAATAGTTTAACACATATATTCGGGTTGCTTTTCTTGAATGCAATATTTATTGTCATTGACAGGGCATGAGCTCATCCAACATCAGTTCCATGGAGAGATTACAACAGTAAATTAACTGGGTATGGAGTACTTCAATGGGATACAGAAGGAGTAGCGAACGTAGTCCTATGATAGTGGAATACGATATGTGCATATAACCATGAACCTAGAGGAATGCATTAATTTCATACTGAAGGGGACGTGTCGTTTTTCGGTAACCTCGGTGGTCAAGGAAACGTATTTTTGATTGGTGGCCTTATTCCCAAAGCGGGCTGACACATATGCAGGACAGATAAAAGGTGATCACATTTGGTGCGAGTCAGTGTTGAAAGATATTGGGGAAATTATAGAAATCACAAACTCAATGACTTCAGTGTGTCACTCACGACCAAATCTAGTATTCTGGGTTATCCTGCCCGACAAACTCGACCAAGGAGTTTTCGGTAGAGCGTACAGCATAGACCTAAGACAAATGACCTGTGACTATGAGAGATTTCAAGCACTTCATTATCCATGCACACATGCAATTTCGACATGTGCCTCGGCATGTATAGATTGTTTGACCTATATTGACGAAACTTACAAACTTAAACGCATGTATAATGTTGGCAAATATGAATTCCTACCTACCCCGAGTGAAAGAATGTGGCCGCCTACCTTTCATGCTCCTTTCGAGTTGGTACCTGATAATAACTTACAATGCAAGCCGAAAGGTTGGTCAAACTTAACTTGGATACGAGACAATATGGATATTCAGGAGTAAGGACACATATTGAAGTTATGCAGTTACTATAGGAACCTAGGGTATACGAAACCCACATGTCCACATAACATGGGATCATCGAGGAAAGAGCTAAATAAAACACAAACTCATGCAATGAAAAAATTAACTTATTCATTTATTCATTAATTTTTTTTATATAAGTGTTAATTATTGAAGTAAGATATATTATAATACTTAAGCCAAAGTTTTAATCTATTTCTGAACATTCTGAGTATTTTTTTGCTTTCTCAAAATATTGTTTGTAAGAAATGGACATAGAAAAACTTAAATGAAAAAGTAACAGAAATAATTGTAAATTTTAAACTCACAATATAAGGTACAAAGGAAACCAATTTAATAGATCTGTTTTGAATATTGTAAATAAGTTTACATTTTAGATGTAAAACAAAGTATACAATTTAGGAAAATTACAAATAATGTAATCATCGACATCCCGAATGTGTGCCACAACCCGGTAGGCGTCAGACATGCCTAGGGTTCCGTTTCACTATTTGGGTTGGCGACTCCTCATCGACTTCTCTTTCATCTTCACGCGCACATCAGGATTGGATGTTGGAATCCTTTTAGCTATTGGAAAATTTACCGCTGGAATAGTAAGGAAAACATGTCATTCATCTTCATCTTCATCGAATTTGTCTTCGTCTTCACATACAATATACCTTACCATAATATCCATATCTACGTTTCACACTTATTGATTTCAGTGTTTCCATTTGGGAGCCATATGGAATGTGCAGAGTACTTAGAATAGAGTCTGTCGCAAAAACATCCTTCATGGTTCATCATTGAGATCCTTTTAGAACACACCACAAGAGCAGCACATCCTGAGTACACCATAAAAACTTTACTTGCAAGATTCTCCATAGAAACTGTTCCTTCAAAGTCCACCACAAGGCTATTTCTTTTTGTATTTTGTAACAAAACTTGCCCTTCAGAGTTCGCCGTACATACCATTTCTTTAGAGTTCATAACAAAGATGTTTCGTTCATTTGGTTGCCACAATGGTCATTCTTTCGAGTACATCATGAAGGCATTCCTTATAAATTTTGCCATAAAGGCATCTCATTTCATCATGTGTCACAAACGATTTCCTTTCTTGACGTGTTTACAATATGGATTTGCCTAGACTCACATTTTGTGAGGTTTACCCACCATCGTCCTAGGACATACAGGGAACCCCATTGGGTAATCAACTTCTTTTGGTTCCTTTCAAAAATTGCCATTGCAATGGGCTTTTCCTTTCAGAGATCGTGTTTAAAGTCTTAGCGGACCCATTAGACTCTACTGCGGTGTATAGATACAGACTTACGCGACAGACTCTTCATACATTGCATCATTCTATACTCAATACTTGATTTATATAGATACCTAAATTGTTTCACATCCCATCGCATATTTCTTGACATACCCATACAACCATGCTTTAACTACATAATTTACATCATCTACTTAACTCATCGGATTTCATACATGCTATACATACAAGGAGCATCGAACATACATACTATAGCATCATTATCATACCATACATTTCTAACTTCAGGTTCATAGTTCAATCACCTAACACAAAAGCTCTCACATGAACATTATACAAGTAAGAGTCGGCTTAGGGACTCACCTGATTCTCACCTTCTACAGCTCCAAACTCCAGATCCAGGCTTCTATCCTGCAAACAGAAACAACTATTGCTACAGGACATGTAAACTTATTAGGATCTATTTGAATACCCCCACCTTTTTTCCAACATTTCTAACACTGAAAATCCCCAAGCAGGGTCTTACATTATTTACCTTATTGATTTACGAAATCTAATAGATCTATTCTTTCCCAACACAAAATGTAAAGCCATAAATCTTACCTTGACAATGAGTAATCACCGGAAAAGATCCAGATCTACAATTAAAGCTCAAGTGAAAGAAGGAAATACTCTGAGTTCCTTAAAATCTAGACAAAAATACTTCATGAAGAAGAGAGAGGAAAAACTCCCCTTTTCCTATCCTAATCATCTAGATTTACAACTTCTATCCCTATGGAAATTTGACACACATCATATCCTTTTTAATCTGTTGTGTAAGTGGTTTACAACTTTAAAGAAACAAGTATGAAAATTCAATATTTTATATTCATATATATATTTGGGTCAATTCCATCATTTGTTCCTAACCACCCCGTTAGAACATAATCAATACCATAACTAACCAAACTTGGCGTACAATACTATTCGACAATAACTCAATTACCCGAAATTTCCTTAATACTTTACCAGGCTCCTCTTCTTGACAAATTATCACTTTCTGAGACAATTTCTCGTAGTATTCCAATGCTTGCTATTCGCCCACTTCTACACGCCAAGAGCAGTAGTTGGGCGGATAACACTACGCTGTTCAGCTTACTTTTTAATTTACTATCCAAATTCAAAACCTGCCAAAATCGAGTGTTACAACTCTCCTCCCCATAACAAAAATTTTGTTCTTGAAATTTCTAACTTGAAATATTACAATCTTATATCTTATGTCTGATCTTCACACCAAGCGTGCACTATGAGTTGGGTACTTTTGAATTTTAACCGTTGCCACAAGATTTCTAAAAATTACACTTACCTCATTATAATAGATGTCATGTAACACCCCAAAATCGGCCTAGACGTTATGACCGGATCCGACGTGCCACATTAAAGCGTTAAAACATTTTTCCATTCTTAGTCCAGAAAATCGTACTTGATGTTCCAAGGATTAATTCATTAAGGGTTAAAGTGAATGGAAGCTGTGCACCAGGTAGGAAATCGGAAAAGAGGAGGTGAGTCCATCGGACTACTTAAGTACCAAGCTCTTTCTGATCTAGTCCTAAACATGCACACCGCCATTGTCACACTCTAACATCGTGTATTCCTTTAGGTTACCATTGTAATTATGTTCATTTTAAAATAAAACATATTTAATTTGGGGAAACGTTATCATAATAGAAGCCTTGTTCGAGATCGTGTTACTTTGAAATCAATTTATGTTTTTGAAAACGAACCCTAGATCTAGCCCATTTTGATAGTTAATATAAATTAAGTTCATCATAATAAAATATAAACCAAACCCATAAAAAATAATAGAGCGGCCTTATTACATAATAAAACCCAAATCATCAAAGTAAATGAAAAATGAAGTCCAATTCACCAGAAAACCATAGTGCAGAACGAGTGGCCACTCCGAATCCCTCGCAGCTCCAAGCCCACTATGGTTGGGGATTACCTGCATGGATGAAAATAGGGGATGATTTTGGGGAAACTCAATGTGTAAAATTAACCCAACCATAGCCCATATCAGCTTAACCCATAGAAACAGAATAAATCGGCCTTAGCCCAGAACATAATACAGAATTAAGCCCATAGGCCCATAACAGATCAGATCAGATATTTCATGTATATGCAAAACAAAACCCATAACCAACCACATGCACCCCCTTACCAACCTTTCACCATGTGGGGAGACTACTCGACCCACCCAACTGCTACACGCCTCAGAAATATTCAGCATGGCTACCAGAACAGATAATGTGACAGAGTCACCAGATACAAATAATCGTGGCAGAGCCATCAGAACAGAAATATGTGGCAGAGCCACCAGATCAGATAATTGTGGCATAGCCACTAGGACGCTTCCTCCAAAATATAACCCATGTCCCCATGCAACAAAGATATATTCATGGCATACAACATACAGATTTAAATCAACATGCTTTTCAGACAAAATTAACCCTAGGGGCATATCGGTCATTTACACCTAGGGGTATCATGATAATTTTCCATACATAAGGGTATTATAGTAATTTAGCTACTTTTAGGGTTTTCATTCATATCCTAACCATTTACGTACCATCAGAACACTTACCACGCATACTTACCGAATTGGGCCCGTTGGCCCATGATCCCGATTTTTGGCCCATTAAGCCCAAATTATCAAAATGCACGAAATTATACAAGCACTACCCTAGCCGAATTTCCCATGCTAAAGTCCCTTGGCCAGCCACCTCTTGTTCCTTGATCAGCTCCTAGATTTCCTCCCTTATCTTTATCCTTACTCAATCCCCTTATCATCTTCAACTCTCCCTAACAGAGTTCCCCATTGAATTCCATTACCTCTCTTTTTTGTGCACAAAAAAATAAACACCTTATTTGCTTGTCTTGCGGCTCGAACCTGGGCTCTTCCTACCCTTCTACACGCCACTTTTATAGCCTTCCCAGTGGCGCCACATGCCACTTTTCCACTTGCTTCCTTA
Source organism: Gossypium hirsutum (assembly GCF_007990345.1). Classification (NCBI taxonomy): domain Eukaryota; kingdom Viridiplantae; phylum Streptophyta; class Magnoliopsida; order Malvales; family Malvaceae; genus Gossypium; species Gossypium hirsutum. The sequence continues at coordinate 79,457,624 of NC_053427.1, forward strand.
TGTCTTATTTTACCCAAATAATATTTAAGGCCCCTGCTAACCAGAACCCCCTTTTCCTCTTATGGATTAAAATTACACAAAGTTACTGGGTTTTACCTTAAGCTTGGGCCTTCTAGAGGCCCCCTATCATAAATAAACCTTCATCAAGCAGACAGAACACAAAATTTTAAATTTTACCAAACAATCACAGAATTTCCAAAAATTGGGGCGTTACATGTCAATCTTACATTAGAGAATTTAAACTGTCCCATTTTGAAATAAACTCCTCGAGGAAGTTTGTTTATATGAAACAGGTACTCGAATGTTTCATCAGTTGCTTTGCAAAATCAGTTGGAATCCTAACTTTCCTTTACTTAGCCTTTCTGCAATATTCATCTTCCGTTTTTGATTTCTCTCAAGGTAACTCTTTTCTTCTTTAAATTTTAACTTTTCATCCCAACCATGAGAAGAACTACCATCAGAGGAAGAAGTCATGACCAAACTATTCGAGTCATCACTCACAAAACTTCACCATACATGAAGATCGATATTTGTGACTACAATACCACTCGGGAATAAATGAATAAATACTTAGGAGCCTGGGGTCTCTGAAACCCAAACTTTGCTTACGATTTCAAACTTCCCAATCGATGCCGTCTTAGCGACAATTATTTGGGTTTCATCTTACTACTCATTTTGTTGAAGCTTGGGTTCCATCTGCCTCTCAACCCTTTCTTTTGTATTGTACTCAACAGTTATAGAATTGTACCATGTCAGTTATCGGTTGTATCCTTGTGGACATTGATGGCGTTTTACATTGATTTTTGCATACATAGCGAGCATCAACTATTGGACGTGTTCTAGAGATTTTACCAAATCAAAATACAAAGGACTAGAGCTTCTGTTGGTAGTTCTCACTTTAGTGTACGGCCCTCCATAGACCCCTTATTAAGAACAAGATCTCCAATCTTCACCAAAGAAAGGACAAGTATATAAGAGTTGTAAGTAAACTTAGTTTTGGTTTTGGTTCCCCAACCAAATGGTCTCTTTCTCGAGAAAACATCTGTACCATATGCTAATCAGAGGGTACTCATATGGCTAAAAGGCAATACCAAAGGTTGAAGAGGGGTTGAATACTTTATTTGGGGGAGATGATTTCAATTAGAAATATATTTCATCACTGTTTGAGAAATCTAAGTCTAAATGGTTACAGCCCAACTTTTTCACTAGCCAAAGAAACAACCTTTTAGTGCCATCTGCCTTCAAAGCTTGGCCATCCAACTTAGATAGTGAATTGGCGCACATTTTGTGGCGCATCCGAGACATCCATCATACCTTTATCATATATGTAATCTATGCCCAAGAAATTAGATAATTATATTTTTAGATCAAGCTAATTTACCTATTGATGGTGCAAGATCTTTATCACGTTCCCATTTTAAGACATGGACATTTCCTCAATTCTTAAAAGGACTCGTGGCAAGGAGAAGACCATTGCTACTCCACCATGAAAAATAACAATAAGGGAAAGAACCAGATCAAATGAGGGTACTAAAGAATCTGATAGCAGTTAATGCCCTCTCTTAGTGAGGCATAAGACAAAAAAGGATCTTGTTGCAATCATCACTCATTCTCCCCTAATGCCTATTCTTCCCAAGATTCCTTTAGTGCCTCAAGGCTCCGCCCCACCAACAGGCTCTCCTAGGCATGTTTCTGATCCCTCCATGTCAGCTAACCCCTTAGAAATAATTCCTCTTATCTAGTGAACTATTATTCCCTCTCAAGCATATGATTCTCCCCTAGATAAATTAGGTAGCAACTTTCCTTTACATAGTCTTATAGAGTCAGTTCCATCTCCCTCGCATTTCAGTTCTATTTTTCAGCAATAATTGAGCTTGTTAGCGCAATAGTTAAAGGAAGCCTTCTCCTTTAACCTTGTACCCAATCCCTCAGAGGATCCTCTATCCCTCATGGATTGAATCTTAGATATCTCGTCTTTTGAACATGGTTTTTGGAAAGGGGATTTTAGAAAGGCTAATAGGCATTACAATAATGTACTAGTAGATATAGAGAAATCTATGAAATTTGGTGAAAATGTTTTGGCTGTACTTCTCCAAAAATGTCAAGACTTATGCAATTTGATCACAAGGTTGTCTACCCAGATCACAACTCTGAAGAGATGGGTATGTTCAAATAAAAAATAATTAGCTAAAATATGAGATCAACCACTTGAGGGGTGCAAAATCTATCTTTGAAGAGAGGTCTGAGCCTAAAGAGGAGAGACATGCCCAAAGTTGGAGAGGCTACGCCATCCCATGATGAGACCTTAAGGAAATATCAATAGGATACTCAAAAGAATCTCATTGAGGCTCTGCCAATATAGAAATTGAATTTGATCCTCTGCACCTAAATGGCTACGAGTCATCTTGATTTTAGCAAGGTAAACTTCAAGTATCTGAAGGACATCACCACAGAGTCACTTAACTTTGACGTCCACCATCCTAAGAGCGAATAATGGGAAGCTCTTCAAGGGGAGTGGAAACAATCAGTCACATTTTCCTTTCCCACCACGCCAAGATCTAAAGATAACGACGAGAACATGACAGATGTAGACCAAAACCCTAAAGGCCGTCCTCAAAATATAAGGCTTCTATTGAGCCTATAGATCAGTCCAACAAAGGGGATAATTAAGTATTCCTTTTTATTTTCCTTGTACCACTCTTTCTGTTATTTGTGTAACATTTTACCCCTTTTCATAAATAAAGCATCATTTTGTTTTACCATTCTTATCTTAATATCTTTAAACATAACTAAACAAAATACATACAAGCACGAGTTTAATTCACTTTAGAGAAAAATTCAGGTTTGGTTTACTATGCATACAAGGCTTCTTTATCTTCATGATCTGAAAACTGACTAAATCGAACTCTGATACCAAACTGGTAATACCCTAAACTCAATTTGATGAACTAAATTCGAATCTCAGGGGTTACCAATCAAATACATATGTAACTCAATTCTATTTATGCAAATTACATTCAATTACAACTACTTAATTACAAAACTTCTTAACAAAGTACGTAAGTGTAAACAATGGAGAATCTTGATTGTTATTCCTAGAGAATTTAACCATAACTGAATTGAAGTCCTGGTCTAATATAGTTATTCCATGTAAATGATTTCTATAAATCAACTCATACAACTCCCCACCGACAAAATTGCTCTGTATGTATGATAGCCCAATATGCCACTCCCTCAACTTAGTCCTAGTGTGATCCCTCTTGATGCAAGCCCTTAAAAGCTTACTTGAAACATAACACACAAAGGTAAGTTTTAAAGAACTTAGTGAGGCAAACTCCAATTACCTAAATTATACTTGTACATTGCATCAGACATTTCAATAACTATCTTGTTGCTCTTATCTTTCGGTTTATCTCTGACGAATACTTCCTCGAATTCTATTCTTTTATACATGTTCATTACCAGACATTAATCTCAAACCATTTCCATCTCTTTGGTGCCTTTGAGACCTTACTTACATTCTTCAATCATTGAGCCATAACTTCATAGAGTTTCAGGAAAAGTCCCTTACATGGTAACTGATACTTCCTGTCAAGTGTACAATGCTTATGTCCATTTTCATTATATATTCTTACTATCTTTCCATCTCTCTTTAATTTCCTATTTCTATGCGAATCTTAAACAAGCAAAATACCTTACGATAATATCCATATATGCATTTTACACTTACTGGTTTCACCGTTTCTGTTTAGAAGCCATATGGAATACGTCGAGTACTTAGCATAGAGTCCACCGTAAGAGTGTCCTTCATGGTTTATTATTGAGAGCCTTCTAGAGCACACCATAAGAGCAGGACATCCTGAGTACGCCATAAAACTTTCCTTGTAGGATTCGCCATAAAAGTTGTTCCTTCACAATCTGTCGCAAGGGTATTTCCTTTCATATTGTCCGATGAAAACTTGGGCTTCAGAGTTTGCCATACATATTGTTTCTTAAAAGTTCACCAAGAATTCCATTCCTTTAAAGTTCGCCATAGAGGCATTTTATTCATTTGGTTGCCACAATAACCATTCTTTAAAGTATGCCATAAAGGCATCTCCTTTATGCCATAAAGGCATCTCCTTTTATCATGTGCCACAAGGGCTTTCCTTTCCTGAGGTGTTTATGATATGGATTTGCCTAGACTCACATTTCATGAGGTTTGCCGATCACCATCTTGGTACATGTAAGGAACCCCATTGGGTAATAACCTTCCTTTGGTTCTTTTTAGAAATTGCCATGGCCATGAGCTTTTCCTTTTAGAGATCGTGTTTAAAGTCCCAATAAACCCCTTTAGACTCCATCGCGGTGTATAGACACAGAATTACTCGACAAACTCTTCATACATTACATGTAACAGTCTGATTTAGACCCTAATCAGAACAGTGGTTTTGAGACCACGAATCCAATTTAAAAAATATTTAAATATTATTTTTCATGTTTATTATATGTGAATTTGGATGTGTGAAAATTTCGTATGAAAATTTGATTGTTTGTGTGTTTAATTTGATAAAATGACTTAATTGCGTAAGTTATAAAAGTTGCTAACTAATAATTAAAGTACCAAATTGCTTTGTTCTTTTAATATGGGGTCTTTATGATGTAAATAAACCATATGAATTAGTGATGGACGGTTTTAGACATAATATATAATGGTTTCATATTTTATAACAAAGGTTAATTTTGCAAAATATTAAATAATATTAATATAATAAAACATAAAAATAAGTAAAAGCCATGCATTCATACTTTGTTATTGCCGAAAATAAAAGAAGAAAGAAAAGAAAAAGAAACAAGGTATTCGACCATTTTTTATTCAATTTTAAGGTATGTTTTGTATTGGTTTTTGATGATTTTTACGTTTTTAAGATCGTTGCTTCGAATACTACCCGACCCATGCTTGAATTTTTTATTTTGGTAAATATTTTGTGTTGTGCCATTGATGAATATTTGTGTTTTGTGATGTTTGATGATGAAATATCAAAAATATGTTTTAGATTAACATATTTTGTATTGGAATTTTTGATGATTTTGAGTTAATAGGACTAAATTACAAAAATAATAAATTGAAGGAATAAAATGCAAAATAAATGAAATATATGGACTAGTATAAGTATGTTGAAAATTCGGCCCAACTATGTTGTTGTGAGATTTGAAGTATTTTGTGTTTTGTGCAATTAGGACTAAATTGTACAAGTATGAAATATCAGAGGTAAAATGGTAATCTGCCCATTTATGTGTTGTTGGATTAAATTGAATGAAATTGTATTTAAATGAGGTTAATTTGAAATTATATAGATCAAGAACAAAGGAAATTGGACTTGGATCGGGGAAAAACAAAAATAGTTGAATAGCCGATTCATAACGTCTGTCGATATCCGAGGTAAGTCTTTAAGTAATTAAACATGGTTTATTTTGAACATAGGATGATTTACTATGATGATTCAAATTTTATAATGTATTAGTATGTTAGCCGAATGAGAATTATCAATGAAATAATGTGATTGAGTTGTATTTGAATGATATCAAAATCTCTGAAAGTCTGTATGTGTTATATGGAATATTATATGATTTGATATATGAAATGTTGTGGAATGATTTTATGTTTGTGATATTCGGGCCTTGAGCCTAGCAAGCCTTGTGCTGGTGACTTTGATCGGGCTTTGTGCCTAGCAGGCTTAGTGCCGGTGAATAAATATCAAACTTTGAGTCTAGCAGGCCTTGTGCCGGTGTGAAATTCAAACTTATGCCTAGCAGGCTTTATACCGATGATTTGCTTTCAAGTCTATGATTATAAGAGTTCAAGTTACTGTGGATATTGAGCAAGTGTAATTGAGTTAAATGGCATTGTATATGTTCGGCCACATAGGTAAGTATATGTAAGCTTGTATTGAATTTGATTATTCGATTACATGTGAATTATGTTGAACTTATATATTCGGTTTTATGTGAAGTTATTTTGAATGTGCATATTCGGCCATTTGTGATGTTATATTGAAATTGAATTATAGGATACATGTGATGTTTTATTTAACTTCTATATTCGGCCATACATGTAAGTATCTATATAATGATATATTTGATGTTGTATAATCGATTATATAAGAAATATTTACGTGGTAATATGTATTTGATATTGAACATTCGGCCAAGGTATCTTATTGTGTAAAAGTATAATATTATTGATATAATTTGTTTAGTTTGAATGTTTTGATTATTCATTGAGTTGTTAATTTGCTTAAGCTTACTAAGCTAAGTTAGCTTACACTATGTGTTTTTGTTACACTATTTTATAGATTTTGGTTGTAAGTTACGAGCTCGGGGATCGTTATCGAAGTCATCCACACTATCGTCAACTCTCGGTACTTTTAAAAGTTTATTTTCAAACTTTTGGCTTGTATAGGCTAATACGTATTTTGTTCGACCTTGAATATGTATAACTTTAGCCATGCGAAAATGGCTTAATTTCCATGATAGATTCGTTCATACTTGGATATGGTTTGAGCTTACTTTTAGTTGATGTGTTATAAATTATATGTGAATAAAGTATGTGGTATATGTGGTATGTTTGAAAATGGTTTATTGATGTTAGTAAATTTGAATGTTGATTGATGTAATGATCATCATATATGTATATATATATATATAAATTTCATGATATAATTATTTGTTTCGGTTTAGGTTTTTGGTTTGGGTAAAATATATTTGGATAATGAGTTTAGAAAATGTAACGTATAAGATGTTTATACATGTTTTCATGTGCGAATGTATATTTGTTTGTGATGAATTAAAATTGAAAGGAAAATGATGATATGTGGAATTGGCTATGGTTGGTCACTCGGTTTTGATATGTATAAATATAAATAAATATGGTTTGATGATTTAATTTTGAAGTATGTTTATTCATTTATAAACGTGAGCTCAGGTGTTAACATGTTTAATGTATATTAGAAATGCATGATATGAGGCATGCCTATATTCGAATATGTAAAGATTAGTTTATTTCGGTTTGTATGGAAAAATGTATAAGTACTATAATTAGTTATAAGTTTACTAATGGTGAATTATTGAGATTTTATTGTTTAATAATGCTTGTAAGTGAGACATTGATAAATGACCATTTGAATAGTGATTTTATGTAATAGTACACCATGAGCATTATATGCATTTTTGCAAAATTGATAATTATGTGTACGTATATACATGTACTTTGATTGTTAATTCAAATGATGGTTTGGGTATATAATGAAAGTATATGCGTATGTTAATATTTGTTAATGAAAATGTGATTATTTGAAAGGTATAGATTCGGTAGAATTTTGAGGTATGATTCGTAAATGCAATATGATAAATAAAGTATGTTTAATAATTAATTAGTCATGTGCTTAATATATATATATGAATATGACTTGTATGAATATGTGAATGTTTGAAATTATGTTTTTCATTCAGTAGTGCCTCTTAACCCTAGTCTGGCAACTAATACGGGTTGGGGGTGTTACATTTTATTGGTGTTAGAGCTACGGTTTAGTCGATTCTAAGACTAACGTAGCGTGTGTGAGTTTAGCTATACATGCCAAAATTTATACTGCGATAGTGTGATGACTTCAGACATTTGAAAATGAGCTTTCATATGGTAAATGGATCTCGACAGAGCTGTAGCTAATGACGTCGAGAGTGTAGCGCCTGCTCCCGCGCAAGGGACAAAGCCAGTTGAATCTCGACCTATCTTGAGTAGCCATGAGGGGGAGGCTAAGCAAGCCTTCTATCAAATGATGAACGATTGGTTTACTCAGTATATCCGGACTAATCTGGCTGTACAACAACCTCCACCCTTGAATAATCCATCTCCGATACCTATGATACCTCCAATGATTGATTCGATGAGACTTAACAGGCCTCCTGTAGATAAAATCAGAAAACACGGGGCCGAAGAGTTTAAGGCTAATGATGATGATGATGCTGAACGGTCCAAGTTATGGCTCGATAATACTATCTGTGTGTTCGATGAGTTATCATGTACTCCAGATGAATGTTTAAAGTGTGTCATATCTTTATTACGAGACATTGCATATCACTGGTGGAATACACTAGTATCGGTGGTCCCGAAAGAGATAGTGACTTGGGAATTCTTTCAAGCGGAGTTCCGTAAGAAATACATCAGCCAAAGATTTATCCACCAGAAACGCAAAAAATTTCTGGAATTGAAACAGGGTCGTATGACTGTAACCGAGTACGAGCAAAAATTTGTGAGACTTAGTCGATATGCTCGTGAATGTGTTTCAACCGAAGCTATCATGTGTAACAGATTAGAAGACGGTTTAAATGAAGACATTAAATTGCTGGTTGTATACTTGAAATTAAAGAGTTTGTGGTACTTGTTGAGTGAGCATACAAAGCCGAAGAGCTCGAGAAAGAGAAAAGAAAAGCTGATTTTGAAACTAGAGATTCCCCTAAAAGATCACCGAGCAAGACTTTTCAATCAGCATCGAAGAAGTTTAGAGATGTTTCTAGTCGATTTAAAGCTACTTCTGACTTTTCTAGAGACCTCCTGAGAGTTCACGAGCTACTTCGATTGCTAGTGTTGGCAATGATCGAAAAAATAGATCTGAGTGTAAGCATTGTGGTAAATGACATTCTGGAAGCTATAGATTGCATGATCGGTCTTGTTTTAAATGTGGATCGATGGATCATTTCATCTAAGATTGTCTGATGTTAGCCGAACAAAACACTGTTCAGAATGCGAGACCGAGTAACATGTCAGCATGAGGCAGACCACCCAGACATTCAGGTATTGTGAGTGGTAGTCAGAGAGGGACGAAAGATATAGCGGTTCGATCTGAGGCTCATGCACTTGCCAGAGCATATGCTATACGAGCTCGCGAGGAGGCTTCTTCCCCAGATGTTATTACCTGTACTTTCACTCTTTATGATACTAGTGTTATTGCATTGATTGATCCTGGTTCAACTCATTCATATGTGTGTGAAACATTAGTATCCAATAAAACTTTACCTGTTGAGTCTACTGAGTTTGTAATTCGAGTATCAAACCCCTTGGGTCGGTGTGTTCTGGTTGACAAAGTGTGTAAGAATTGCCCTTTGATGATTCGAGATTCATGGTTTTCGGCCGATTTGATGTTGTTACCTTTCAACGAGTTTGATATAATCTTGGGTATGGATTGGCAGACTTTGCATGATGCTATTGTTAATTGCAAAAGAAAGATCATTGATTTGAGATGTCAGAACAACAAGATTATTCGGATTAAATCTAATGATATGAGTGGTTTACCAGTAGTAATATCTTCAATGTTAGCTCGAAAGTATGTGAGAAAAGGTTGTGGAGCTTACTTTGCTTATGTGCTTGATAGTAAAGTGACTGAAAAGAAGATTGAATTCGTACCAGTTGTGTGTGAGTATCTAGATGTGTTTTTTGAAGAATTACCAGGTCTGCCACCTATTCGAGAGGTAGAATTTGGTATTCAGTTAGTACCAGGGATGACTCCTATTTCGATAGCTCTGTATCGGATGGCACCTATAGAATTAAAAGAGTTGAAAGCTCAGTTGCAACAGTTAACAGATAGAGGTTTTGCACGACCGAGTTTCTCTCCCTGGGGTGCGCCAGTTTTATTTGTGAAAAAGAAAGACGGAACTATGAGAATGTGTCTTGATTATCGCCAGTTGAACAAGGTGACTATAAAGAATAAACACTCGTTGCCACGGATTGACTATTTGTTCGATCAGTTGAAAGGGGCTTCAGTGTTTCCGAAGATAGATTTGAGATCGGGTTATTATCAGTTGCAAGTCAGAGACTCCGATTTGCCAAAAACTGCTTTTCGAACGAGGTACGGACATTATGAGTTTCTAGTTATGCCGTTTGGACTTACTAATGCACCTGCAGTTTTTATGGATTTGATGAATCGGATATTCAGGCAGTAATTAGATCGGTTTGTGGTCGTGTTTATTGATGATATACTGATTTACTCTTGTAACGAAACCGAACATGCCGAGCATTTGAGACTTGTGTTATAGACTTTGCGAGACAAACAGTTGTATGCGAAGTTTAGTAAATGCGAGTTCTGGTTACACGAAGTTAGCTTTCTGGGACATGATGTTTCAACATCAGGTATTCAGGTTGATCCGGGTAAGATTTCAGCTATACTCGATTGGAAACCTCCAAGAAAAGTTTCTGAAGTCAGAAGTTTTCTGGGATTTGCAGGTTACTATAGACGGTTGGTGAAAGGTTTCTCTATGATTGCAACTCCGATGACGAAGCTGTTGCAGAAAGATGACAAATTTCAGTGGTCAGAAAAGTGCCAGAAAAGTTTTGATCAGTTGAAAACTCTTTTGACCGAAGCTCCAGTGTTAATTCAGCCAGAGTCGGGTAAAGAATTTGTAATCTATAATGATGCATCTTTAAATGGTTTGGGCTGTGTTTTGATGCAGGAAGGCAAAGGTATAACTTATGCCTCGAGACAGTTAAAAACACATGAAAAGAACTATCTGACACACGATCTAGAATTGGCAGCTATTGTGTTTGCATTGAAGATATGGCGCCATTATTTGTTCGGGGAGAAATGTCATGTTTATTCTGATCATAAAAGTTTGCAGTACTTAATGACTCAGAAAGATCTGAATTTGAGACAACGTCGATGGTTAGAATTATTAAAAGACTATGAACTTGTAATTGACTATCACCCGGGAAAGGCTAATGTGGTTGCTAACGCTTTAAGCCGAAAATCACTATTTTCTTTGCATGAAATGAAAGCACATATAGCTATGTCAGATGATGGTGTGATGATAGCTGAGTTAAAAGCAAGACCGTTATTTATTTAGCAATTTATGAAGCTCAGAAAATCGACAACGATTTGATATTGAAACGGGTTCAATATGATTCAAATGTAGATTCAGAGCTTCGAGTTGATGTTGATGCCTGTTTGAGATTTAGGAACCTAATATGTGTTCCGAGAAATACAGAGTTAACTCAGATGATCTTGAATGAAGCTTACAACAGTTGATTATCTGTTCATCCGGGTAGTATGAAGATGTATAATGACCTGAAACAACATTATTGGTGGCAAGGTATGGAACGAGACATTTCTGACTTTGTATCTAAATGTTTAGTCTGTCAGCAAGTAAAAGCCGAGCATCAGGTACCTTTTGGATTGCTGCAGCCGATTATGATACCTGAATAGAAATGGGATAGGGTCACGATGGATTTCGTATCTGGTTTATCGTTGACACCATGCAAGAAAGATGCAATCTGGGTTATTGTTGATAGGTTGACTAAATCTGCTCACTTTGTTCCGATTTGTACAGATTACACACTTGATAAACTGGCTGAATTGTATGTTTCTCAGATCTTGAGGTTACATGGTGTGCCTATATCTATTGTTTCAGATAAATAACCGAGGTTTACATTGCGGTTTTGGAAGAAACTGCAAGTTGCATTAGGTACTAAACTGTATTTTAGTACTACTTTTCATCCCCAGACAGACGGTCAGTCTAAGCATATTATTCAGATACTTGACGATATGTTGAGATGTTGCATTCTTGAGTTCGAAGGTATGTGGGAACGATATCTACCTCTGATTGAATTTGCATACAATAACAACTTTCAATCGAGTATCAAAATGGCACCTTATGAAGCTTTATACGGTCGAAAATGTCGTACACCTTTGTACTAGACTGAGCTCAGTGAAAATAAGATACACGGGGTCGATTTGATCAAAGAAACCGAACAGAAAGTAAAAGTGATTCGTTAAAGTTTGAAAGCAAGATCAGATCGTCAGAAATCGTATACAGATTTGAAACATAAAGACATAGAGTTTCAGATCGGGGATAGAGTGTTTTTGAAATTTCACCGTGGAAGAAAATACTTAGATTCGGTCGTAAAGGCAAATTGAGTCCGAGATTTATTGGGCCGTATGAGATTATCTAGCGGATTGGGCCGGTTGCGTATAGACTGTTGTTACCACCTAAGCTAGAAAAGATTCACAATGTATTCCATGTCTCGATTCTTTGTAGATATCGATCCGATCCTTTACACATGATTAGTCCGACCGAAGTTGAAATTAAACCCAATATGTCGTACGAGGAAGAACTGATTCGTATATTGGCTCGTGAAAATAAAGAATTAAGAAATAAGAAAATTCTGTTGGTTAAAGTACTGTGGCATAAAAACGGAGTTGAGGAAGCAACGTGGGAGCTAGAGGATACAATGAAAGAGCGTTATCCGAACCTATTCACTGGTAAGATTTTCGGGGATGAAAATCCCTAAGGGAAGAGAGTTGTAACAGTCCGATTTAGACCCTATTCGAAACGGTGGTTTCGGGACCACGAATCCGAGTAAAAAAATATTTAAATATTATTTTTCGTGTTTATTATATGTGAATTTGCATGTGTTAAAATTTCGAATGAAAATTTGATTGTTTGTGTGTTTAATTTGATAAAAGGACTTAATCGCGTAAGTTATAAAAGTTGCTAACTAATTATTAAAGTACCAAATTGCTTTGTTCTTTTAATATGGGTTCTTTATGATGTAAATAAACCATATGAATTAGTGATGGATGGTTTTAGACATAATATATAATGGTTCCATATTTTATAACAAAGGTTAATTTTGTAAAATATTAAATAATATTAACATAATAAAACATAAAAATAAGTAAAAGCCATGCATTCATACTTTGTTATTGCCGAAAATAAAATAAGAAAGAAAAGAAAAAGAAACAAGGTATTCGACCATTTTTTATTCAATTTTAAGGTATGTTTTGTATCAGTTTTTGATGATTTTTACGTTTTTAAGATCGTTGCTTCGAATACTACCCGACCCATGCTTGAATTTTTGATTTTGGTGAATATTTTGTGTTATGCCATTGATGAATATTTGTGTTTTGTGATGTTTGATGATGAAATATCAAAAATATATTTTAGATTAACATGTTTTGTATTGGAGTTTTTGATGATTTTGAGTTAATAGGACTAAATTACAAAAATAATAAATTGAAGGAATAAAATGAAATATATGGACTAGAATGAGTATGTTGAAAATTCGGCCCAACTCTGTTGTTGTGAGATTTGGTGTATTTTGTGTTTTGTGCAATTAGGACTAAATTGTAAAAGTATGAAATATCAGGGGTAAAATGGTAATTTTCCTATTTATATGTTGTTGGATTAAATTGAATGAAATTGTATTTAAATGAGCTTAATTTGAAATTATATAGATCAAGAAAAAAAGAAATCGGACTTGGATCGGGGAAAAACAAAAATAGTCGAATAACCGATTCGTAACGTCCGTCGATATCCGAGGTAAGTCTTTAAGAAATTAAACATGGTTTATTTTGAACATAGAATGATTTACTATGATGACTCAAATTTTATAATGTATTAGTATCTTAGCCGAATGAGAATTATTAATGAATTAATATGATTGAGTTGTATTTGAATGATATTAAAATCTCTGAAAGTGTGTATGTGTTATATGGAATATTATATGATTCGATATATGAAATGTTGTGGAATGATTTTATGTTTTGATATTCGGGCCTTGAGCCTAGCAAGCCTTGTGCTGGTGACTTTGATCGGGCTTTGTGCCTAGCAGGCTTAGTGCCGGTGACTAAATATCAGACTTTGAGTCTAGCAGGGCTTGTGCTGGTGCGAAATTAGGCTTATGCCTAGCAAGTTTTATACCGGTGATTTGCTTTCAAGTCCATGCTTATAAGAGTTTAAGTTATTGTGGATATTGAGCAAGTGTAATTGAGTTAAATGACATTGTATATGTTCGGCCACATAGGTAAGTATATGTAAGCTTATATTGAATTTGATTATTCGATTAGATGTGAATTATATTGAACTTATATATTCAGTTTTATGTGAAGTTATTTTGAATGTGCATATTCGGCCATTTGTGATGTTATATTGAAGTTGAACTATAGGTTACATGTGATGTTTTATTTAACTTCTATATTTGGCCATACATGTAAGTATCTATGTGATGATATATTTGATGTTGTATAATCGGTTATATAGGAAATATTTATGTGGTGTTATGTATTTGATATTGAACATTCGGCCAAGGTATCTCATTGTGTAAAAGTATAATGTTATTGATATAATTTGTTTAGTTTGAATTTTTGATTATTCATTGAGTTGTTTAATTTGCTTAAGGCTTACTAAGCTAAGTTAGCTTACACTGTGTGTTTTTGTTACTCTGTTTTATAGATTTTGGTTGTAAGTTACGAGTTCGGGGATAGTTATCGAAGTCATCCACACTATCGTCAACTCTCGGTACTTTTAAAAGTTTATTTTCAAACTTTTGGCATGTATAGGCTAATACGTATTTTGTTCGACCTTGAATATGTATAACTTTAGCCATGCGAAAATGGCTTAATTTCCATGATAGATTCGTTCATACTTGGATATGGTTTGAGCTTACTTTTAGTTGATGTGTTATAAATTATATGTGAATGAAGTATGTGATATATGTGGTATGTTTGAAAATGGTTTATTGATGTTAGTAAATTTGAAAGTGGATTGATGTAATGATCATTATATATGTATATAAATTTCATGATATAATTATTTGTTTTGGTTTAGGTTTTTGGTTTGGGTAAAATATATTTGGATAATGAGTTTAGAAAATGTAACTTATAAGATGTTTATACATGTTTTCATGTGCGAATGTATATTTGTTTGTGATGAATTAAAATTGAAAGGAAAATGATGATATGTGGAATTGGTTGTGGTTGGTCACTCGGTTTTGATATGTATAAATATAAATAAATATGGTTTGATGATTTAATTTTTAATTATGTTTATTCATTTATAAACATGAGCTCAGGTGTTAGCATGCTTAATGTATATTAAAAATGCATGATATGAGGCATGCCTATATTCGAATATGTAAATATTAGTTTAGTTCGGTTTGTATGGAAAAATGTTTAAGAACTATAATTAGTTATAAGTTTATTAATGGTGAATTATTGAGATTTTATTGTTTAATAATGCTTGTAAGTGAGACATTGATAAATGACCATTTGAATAGTGATTTTATGTAATAGTACACCATGAGCATTATATGCATTTTTGCAAAATTGATAATTATGTGTACGTATATACATGTACTTTGATTGTTAATTCAAATGATGGTTTGGGTATATAATGAAAGTATATGCGTATGTTAATATTTGTTAATGAAAATGTGATTATTTGAAAGGTATAGATTCGGTAGAATTTTGAGGTATGATTCGTAAATGCAATATGATAAATAAAGTATGTTTAATATTTAATTAGTCATGTGCTTAATATATATATGAATATGACTTGTATGAATATGTGAATGTTTGAAATTATGTTTTTCATTCAGTAGTGCCTCTTAACCCTAGTCTGGCAACGAATACGGGTTGGGGGTGTTACATTGCATCATTCGTTCTCAGTACTTGATAAATATAGATACCCAAATTGTTTCACATCTCATCGCATATTTCCAACCATACCCATACAACCATGCTTTAACTATAGAATTCATACCATCCACTTAACTCATCAGATTTCATACATGCTATATATACAAGGACCACCGAACATACATACAATAGCAACATTATCATACCATACATTTCTAAGTTCAGTTTCATAGTTTAATCACCTAACATAGAAGCTCTCACATGAATATTATACAAGCAAGAGTCGGCTTAAGGACTCACCTGATTCTCACCTTCTACATCTCCAAACTTCAAATCCAGATTTTCGTCATGCAAACAGCAGCAACTACTGGTACAGGACATGGAAACTAATTAGGATTTATTCGAATACCCCCCTTTTCCAACATTTCTAGCACTGGAAACCCCCAAGCAAGGTCTTACATCCCTTACCTTATTGATTTACCAAATCTAATAGATCGACTTTTTCCCACCATAAAATGCAAAGCCATAAATCCTTGACAAAGAGTAATCACCGAAAAAGATCCAGATCTACAATTAAAGCTCAAGTGAATGAAGGAAATACTCTAGGTTTCTTAAGGTCTAGACATAAATATTTCTTGAAGAAGGGAGAAGAAAAGTTCCCTTTCCCTTTCCTAATAATCTTGATATACAACTTTTGTCCTTATGGAAAATTGACACACACCATAATCCTCTTCAATTTGTCATATAAGTGGTTTACAACTATAAAGAAACATGTACGAAAATCCAATATTTTATACTTTTATATATTTGGGTTAATTCCATTGTTCGTTCCTAACCACCCTATTAGAACGTAACCAACACCGTAACTAACCAAACTTGCCGTACAATACTATTCAGCAATAACTCAATTACCTCAAATTTCCTTAATACTTTACAAATCTCCTCTTCTTGAAAAATCCTCAAAATATTCCAATGCTTGCTATGCACCCACTTCTACATGCCAAGAGCATTAGTTGGGCGGATAGCGCTTCACCGCTCAAATTACTTTTTAATTTACTCACCAAATTTAGAACCTGCCAAAATCGAGTGTTACAGTAGATCTATAAATTTTAAACTTTCCAGCCTAGTTTCTCAAATGTTTTTTCTTAGCATATGTATAAAAATTAGTTGGCGTTGTACTTACATGATTAATAGAAACATTAATCAGTCAGTTTGATTCATTTTAGAACCAAAGTAACTTTTTAGCTAAAGTACAAAAATAGTCACCTAATTATTGAGCTCGTTTTATTTTAGTCACTCAACTATTTTTTTTTTGTCACTCAAGTTTCTAAATTAAATATTTTAGTCACTCTTCATTTAATTGCCTAACTGAAGTCTAACTTGGGCTTTGTTCTATTGGTCTAATAATAAATTTAGCCCTTCAATGTTATACAATCTACCAATTTGATCCTAAATCTAAAAAAATGAACAAATTCAACCTTTAATGTTTACAAGATTTTTCATTTTAGTCTTAATAATTAAAAAGTAATTTGAAAATCTTAAAAATTTTGAAAAATTAAATATAAAAATAATTCTAAGATTTTTTCACTCAAAGTGACTTTCAACAATATCTTCTGTTTTGTTTTTTTTGTTTTTTTATTCAATTGACGAAGTTGAAAATATCAAATGTTATGGCCTTCACCTACAATCTCTTTTTAATTCTTAAGATGGAAATGATAAAGACACAAAAAAGCTAGAGCTTGAAAACTGATACTATATTTATAGCAAAGAGTAAAGTTGTTGGAGTTGGTGTCATCAACCCCACCATTTTTTTGGGTTCATAAATTTGTTAATTTGTACCTTTTCTTTTTCTAAGTTTTAATTAGGCATTTAAGATTAATAATGTAGCAAAAGAAAAATGGCACTAAATTAAAAGAGATTTAATAAAAAAAAGCTTTAATTTTTGGATTTTTTCGCATGTTCAAGTGATGAATATATGAGAATAGTTGGTGAGAAAAAATAAATATATATTATAAAAAATTAAATATAAATTTTAAAAATTTTAAGAAGTAAATATAAATATTTTAAAGATTTTTTCTAAATATATTTGATAATTTTTATAATTTTGTAAACATTGAGAGCTAATTTTTTTGAATTTTTAGATTTAAGATCAAATTAATAGAAATATAAATATTGGAGGTCAAAATTTATTCTTAGGTCAATAAAAAAACTCACGTTAAACTTCCGTTAATAAGTTAATGAAAAGAGTGACAAAAATATTTAGTTTCAAAAAGTTGAATGAATAAATCGGAAAAGTTAATAGTTGGATGACCAAAATAGGATGAACTAGATAGTTAGGTGACTATTCTTGTACTTTACCCTTTTTTTTGTGACAAGTAAACAATAAATATCTAGTTACAAGACCCTAAGACCTTCCCCTAAATGAGGAAGTCTCAAACATACGCAACTTGTAACTTCTTTCTTCAACCATTTTTACCAATCTATCAGCATCTTGATTATCTTCTCGATGTATGTGACAAATACTCTAGTGACTAAGAAATAACAACAGTTGATGAATTCTTCTGACTAGTGCAGAGTTAAATCCCTCCACAAAACCCTCTTGAATGTCCTTGATCGCTTTAAGACTATTAGACTGGATTATTACATTATCATAACCCCAATCAACTAGACAAATCAATCCATCCAAATGCCCCATAATTCAGCGTAAAAAATGAACAACTTCCCAAATACCTGTTAAAGCCAAATAACCACTTCCCATCATGATCCCGAACAATTCCTCCTATTGCAACAAAGCCATCATCATGTCTAACTGAACCATCAGTATTCAGACAAACCCCATTCTTACTCAGAATTAAGCAAGGTGTCACTCCGCATGCGTCATGCACGTGTCTTCTACTTTTTGATATATAGTAATTAGCCAAAGTGTAGGAAGCTTTAATGATGTTGCTGCTACTCCAAGATTTTTCTTGAAATATGAAGTTTCGATTCTTCCAAATACACCATGTAATAATCCCGAAAAGATATTGTCAATCGACATCCCCCAGGCAATTAAGCAGACAATTTTATAAGTTGACATTAAGCCATTCCTACAAATTCCCACCATAGAACCAATCATGCTCTTCAACAGGATTTAACTAATTCTAAATATCCTGCGTTGCAGGGCAATCTTGAATGGCATGAATTATGTCGAAACCATTTTTTAAAGGGATGTTTGAAAAATAGGGATCGACTTTTGAAAAATGAAAAGGGGAGTCGCCACCAACCTTTTTAGGTGTGATTGGATCACCTTATAAAACGTTTTAGTCTACGAAAATTAAGAAAACAGGTTCGGGAGTTGGTTACATACGAGGAAGGATTAGCACCCTTGCAACGCCCAAAATTGGTACCAAATTGAATAGTTTTCTGTCTTAATGTCAAAATTTTGAAAGGATTTAAAAAATAGGATCCCTTTTTTAAAACCGGAATTATTTAAGTTGAAAAATCGAGATTCCTTAGCTCCGAAAGAATACAAAAATCACATCCAGCATGATAGGACATGATATTCTTAAACTCTCGTAACTGAAATCATCTCGTGATTTACAAAATCTATTTAGAATGATACTTTAGGCATTTAGACAAACGGGAAATCGCAACCTAGCATGGTAGGGCACTATTTCCCGAATTCCTAAATACGAAAAACATTGCCTCATTTTAGAAAAGCTTTAGGAAAAAATATGACAATTAAATGAAATGTGTTTTTTTTTAAATAATGATTTGAGTAAAATTTAAAAAATAATTTACTAAGAGTAATACTAAAAACAATTATTAAAAAATGAAAGAGTTTGATATGATACTAAAATTATTAAAAAATTAAAAAATATATAAAAAAATCAGGGAAACATGGATTAAATCAAAATAAAAAGGGTTGAAAAACGAAGATGAACAAAGAATAAAATAAGAACAAACCGTAGAAAATAAGAACGTAAGAGGGAGAGAAATTTGAGTAAAAGCTCTCAAAAATTTTTATTGTTTCCCAAAACTCCAGTGTGTTTACAATAAAGGAAGAGGCCTCTATTTATAGTTGAACCTCCTCAAATCCAACAGTGTAGATCAATTATATCAATGGTTAAGATTGAAAGGTATCTACAAATTAAATCTCTAAGATTACAAAATCAAATCTTCTAAGATTGCATATCATATCTAAGATTTCAATCATATCTAAGATTGTATCATATCTAAGATTGCATATCATTGAAGATTATATTTCCATATGAGTCAAGCTTGTAGATGGACCTTAAATCTTTTCAAGTAATGGGCCATTCCGATCGGGCCAAATTATATTTGTAATTTTGGAATAAACTTGGACTTCGTTTTTTTTTTGGGTTTATTATTTTTGTTTTTGAACTTATTTCTGTGCCCGGGCAAAATTGAGTGTCTACAGCTGCCCCTCTTTGCTCATTGCTGTGTAACAGGAATAGAGCAAAGACTATAAAAGGACCAATTTTGCCCGGGCTCACCGAGTCTTGAGTTCTTGATCCTTGATCTTCTTTAAATGGCCTCTTGATGGCTTCAATCTGCTTCACTGCAACTCAGGAAGGCGATATTTGCTATCTTCGATCTACTCCCCATCTAATACAGAGACGCCAAATCTGCTTCTTTAATCTGCTCCCCGTCTAATACAAAGATGCCAAATCTGTTATCTCCGATTTGCTCCCCGGCTAATATAGAGATGCCAAATCTGTCATCTTGGATCTGCTTCGATGTAAACACATGAAGGTTAGATCTGTTATGTCTTCGATCTGCTCCCGTCTAATACAGAGATGCCAAATCATTTTGGATCTGCTTCAATGAAGGTCCAATCTGTTATGTCTTTGATCTGCTCCTCGTTTAATACAGAGATGCCAAATCATCTTGGATCTGCTTCAATGAAGGTCAGATCTGTTGTGTCTTCGATCTGCTCCTCGTCTAATACAAAGATGCCAAATCATCTTGGATCTGCTTCCATGAAGGTCAGATTTGCTATGTCTTCGATCTGCTCTCCGTCGAATATGGAGATGCCAAATCTGTTTCTTCGATTTGTTCTCTGACAGTACAGAGATGCCAAATCATCTTAGATCTACTTCAGCGTAAACACGTGAAAGCCAAATCAGCTATGTCTTTGATCTGCTCCTTATAAACGTAGGATGCCAAATCATCTTGGATCTACTTCGATGTGAAAACATCCAAAGGTTAGATCTGCTATGTCTTCGATCTGCTCTCCTTCGAATATGGAGATGCCAAATCTGTTTCTTTGATTTTTTCTTTGACAATACAGAGATGTTAAATCATCTTGGATCTGCTTCAGCGTAAACACCTAAAGGTTAAATCTACTATGCTTTAGCCTGTTACCCTACTGCTTAGGGGGTTAAGGCGCATCAATCTTCATTGTCCCTTGAAGGACATAACCTGTATAATGTGTATGAGTTCATGCCTAATGATTAGGATGCTATGATCGAAGTGAGTCAAATACTCCTAATTAAACCTGTTATAATGCAAAATGTTTATGAATATGACCTCTATTCCAGACGTCACCACTCATTCTTTCGTCGAAGTTTATCCTTATTTCTCTCGAAGTATCATTCCTACTCAGGTTGTGGGTTTGTACCATTCTTCAAATGCTATGACCCACCAAAAATGTCTATAAGATTATCCTCTCTTTGGATCGAATCGTTTGATTTATCCAATCATCATTTTAGACTAAAGAAAGAATTTTCTCAAGTTCTTTCAAACGTCACTTACGTGAATTCTTCGAACAATTATTCTATTTTAGTTTCTTGTATTATCTAGAAATTTCTAGAGTAATGAGCAAAACTTCATTTGTGAAAATTATTTAGTTCATCTATCATTATTTTAATGCAACATACTTTAAGAATAATGGAAGATGAATTTAATCTTGAGAATAATTAGATTTGAATAAATTTGTCAAAAATACAAAGGAAATTAATCTGAAAGCCTATCTTTGAGAAGAAAAAGAATCTAAAGATAGCAAACAGGACAAAAGTTAGATGCCCTAGATATCGCCGCTTGAGCGTTTATATGCCAGCTCCATGAACTCAACATGTGTTTAAAAGATCCAAAGTACTTTGTTGATGCCCCGATATGCAACGTGCTTCACTCTTCGTTGAATCAGATATAGCAAGACTACCGTGTGCTTTTCAAAATTTGAGCTGCCTTTTCGGGTTTTCAACTCAAAACCCCTTTGGTCACAAGGCGCCCTTTGCGAGTTTTCACCTTGGCCTCTCCATTTTTTTTCGAAAACTCAAGGCACCCTTTGCGGGTTTTCACCCTAAATTCTTCTCTCCTTTAGACAAAGTACTTTTTGACTGAGTCTGAATTCACTGGATTAGGCAAACTCTTCCCATCCATTTCCGTTAAGATCAATGCACCCCCAGAGAAGAACTTCTTTACGACATACGGCCTTTCCCAATTTGGCATCCATTTTCCTCTAAAGTCCTTCTAAATAGGGAGGATCTTTTTTAGCACAAGATCCCCCTCGTGGAATTCTCTTGGTCGCACTTTCTTGTCGTAAGCTCACATCATTCGCTTCTGATACATCTGACCATAACGAATGGTCTTTAGCCTCTTTTCCTCAATCAAGTTCAACTGATCATATCGCGATTGTATCCATTTAGCTTCATTCAACTTTATCTCTGACAAGACTTGAAGAGACGGTATTTCCACTTTAATGGGTAACACTGCTTCCATCCTATAAACCAACGAGAAAGGAGTTGCCCCGGTAGAGGTTCTGACAGACATTTGGTAAGCTAAGAGTGCAAATAGTAACTTCTCATACCAGTCTCTGTAGGTTTCAGTCATTTTCCCCACTATCTTCTTGATGTTTTTGTTAGCAGCTTCCACTACCCCATTCATCTTTGGGCGATACAGCGAAGAGTTATGATGCTAAATCCTGAACTGACTGCAAACTTCTGCTATCGTTTTGTTGTTCAAGTTTAGTGCATTGTCTGATATGATCCTTTCAAGCATCCCATACCGACAAATAATCTCTTTCTTCAAGAATCGACTCACAGCCGACTTAGTAACATTCGCATAAGAAGCAGCCTCTACCCATTTCGTGAAGTAATCAATGACCACAAAAATAAAGTGATGCCCATTTGAAGCTTTTGGTGATATTGGCCCAGTGACATCCATGCCCCACATGGAAAAAGGCCATGGAGAAGTCATAACATGTAGAGGTAAAGGTGGTACATGAATCTTGTCTCCATAAATCTGACATTTATGGCATTTTTTGGCGTAGTTGATACAATCCCCTTCCAAAGTAGACCAATAATATCTAAACCTCATGATTTGTCTATACATCGTGAAACCATTAGCGTGCGTCCCACGAACACCCTCGTGAACTTCTTCCAAGATTAACTTAGCTTCCCCGGCGTCAACACATCTCAATAGTACTTGGTCCTTTCTTCTTTTGTACAAGATGTCCCCGTCCAAAATGTAGTCGCAGGCTAATTTCCTTAAAGTTCGCTTATCATTTTCAGTTGGCTGTTCTGGGTATTTACAATCTCTCACACATCGCAATATATCCTGATACCAAGGGTTATCATCCTTTTCTTCTTCCTCAATGTTACAACAGTGAGCTGGAGCCTCAAAGATACTCATCTGAATGGGTCTCATCTCCTCCTCTTTATTCACTTTAATTATTGAAGCCAAGGTTGCTAGAGCATCTGCCATCTAGTTTTCGTCTCGTGGGATATAATTGAAAGTGATGTCATCGAACTCCTCAAGTAACCCCAAAACTACCTTTCGATAATTGATCAATTTAGGATCTCTTGTCTCCCATTCACCTTTAAGCTGGTAAATTACCAACGCGGAGTCTCCATAAACTTCCAAGGTTCTTATTCTTCGCTCTATAACCGCTCGGAGTCCTATGATGCACGCTTCATACTCGGCCATATTGTTTGTGCAATCAAAATCCAATTTGTACGTGAATGGATAATAATCACCATTTGGGGATACCAAGACTGCTCCAATTCCATTTCCCACTGCATTGGATGCCCCATCAAAGCTCAACTTTCAAGGATAATCCTCTGTAGCTGCTACACACATCAACTCCTCATTTGGGAAATCAAAATTCAACAGCTCATAGTCTTCTAGAGCTCTACTAGCTAGAAATTCCGCTATCGCACTTCCTTTTATAGCCTTCTGGCTCACATAAACTATGTCAAACTCTAAAAGTAGAATTTGCCACCTCGCCATTCTTCCATTCAAAGCTGTTGGCTCCATCATATACTTCAGAGGATCAAGTTTTGAAATAAGCCAAGTAGTATGATACAACATATATTACCTCAACCTTCGAGTCATCTAGATTAAAGCATAGCACCAATTTCTCAATTGGCGAATATCTCATCTCACACTCTGTGAATTTCTTGCTGAGGTAGTATATCGCCTTCTCCTTTCTTCCCGAATCGTCATGTTAGCCAAGCACACATCCCATAAAATTGCTAAACACTGATAAGTACAGAATTAATGGTCTACTTGGATTAAGTAGAGATAACACAGGAGCATTTAACAAGTATTGCTTAACCTTATCGAAAGCACTCTGGCATTCATCATCCCAAGTACCTTGGTTGTGTTTTCTAAGGAGGCGAAATATAGGGTCACATTTTTTAGTTAATTGTGAAATAAACCGAGCAATATAATTCAACCTTCCAAGAAAACCCCGAACTTCTTTCTGAGTACGCGGTGAAGGCAAATCTTGTATGGCTCTAACTTTGTCTGAATCAACTTCTATTCCTTTTTCACTGACCACAAAACCTAGTAACTTCCCCGACCTGGCTCCGAAAGTGTATTTTGCCAAATTAAGTTTTAACTGAAACTTCCTTAATCTCAAGAGTAGTTTCTTTAAAACCTCAATATGTTCCTCCTCTGTTCAAGATTTGGCAATCATATCATCAACATACATCTCAATTTCCTTGTGCATCATATCGTGAAATAAGGTCACTATAGCCCTTTAGTATGTTGCCCCTGCATTCTTTAGCCCAAAGGGCATTACCTTGTAACAGAAAGTCCCCCACAAGGTTATGAAGGTGGTTTTGTCCATGTCTTCAAGATGCATCTTTATCTGATTGTACCTTGAAAAACCATCCATGAAGGAGAACAACAAATATCCTGATATGTTGTCTACCAAAGTGTCTATGTGAGGCAGAGGGAAATTATCTTTTGGGCTAGCTTTGTTCAGATCCCTGTAATCAACACACATTCGTACCTTCCCATCCTTCTTAGGAACTGGTACAATGTTAGCTACCCATTCAGAATACTTCACCTCTTGTAAGAATCCTGCATCGAACTGTTTCTTGACTTCATCCTTTATTTTTAATACGATATCTGGTCTCATTCTTCACAACTTCTGTTGAACTGGTTTACAATCCTATCTTGTTGGAAGACGATGCACCATAATATCAGTATTTAACCCTGGCATATCTCGATAGGACCATGCGAAGATATCTTTGAACTCACGTAACAACTCAATCAGTCCTTGCCTTATATCATCAGTAATATGTGTGCCAATTTTCACCTCTTTCCCTTCCTCTGGGGATACATTCTCTACTGCCTCTTTCTCATATGGCATGATTTGTTTCTCCTCCTGTTTTACCATCCTCAAAAGATCTAAAGACACATCACAATCCTAGACATCTTCAAAATCCTGTGATTCCTATAAACACATGTCTTACTCACGAGAGAAATCAGGATTTGTAATATCAATGCTCATGTCATTGATATCTAGGGATCTTTAAAGTATAAAGAATGAATGAATTTAAGAATGATTATTTAAGTACTATGAATGAAAGAATAAGAATTGCCAAAATTTAACAGAATATTGGTTGATAAAAATGAAACAATACTCGTTCAAATTGATAAAAGTTATGTTTTATTAAAAAAAATAATAGATGATCGTAAGCTCATTCCACAAATGTAATCCTATTACTCCTAAGCCCTAGAGTAACAAGAATGTTTTAGGAATTATTCTGAAAAATTCCTAAAGACTACAGGAAGTTTCTCCGTAGTCCATGTAATATCCCGAATTAAGGCCTAATCAGAATAGTGGTTTCATGACCACAAATCCAAGATAAAAATAATTATTTTAAAAAAATTTTGAGGTTTATGATATGATTGCATGATTGTGTGAAAATTTCGTGATGAAATTCTATGCATAAAGTGCTTAAGATGAGATTAGGGACTAAATCGAATAAGTTACAAAACTTGCATTCTAGAAGTTTTTAGTATGAAATTGCTTTGAAATATTAGTTAGGAGGTCTTAAATGGTAATTTGAGCAATTTTAAGTTCATGGACAAAATTAGGACATGGAAGGAATTTTTGGAAAGTTTAGTAGTAAGGGCATTTTGGTCATTTGGATATTAAATGAAATAAAAATAGGAAAAATAACCCAAAATGATCATCTTCTCCATATTGTTCTGCCGAATTTTGCTCTCCTCCATAGCTGGGGTTTCTTCAACTTTCAAACTTCATAGTAAGTGATTTCAAGCCCCGTTTTTAATGATTTTTATGTTTTTACAAACCCGGTAGCTCGATTTAGCTTATGTTAACAATAATTCAACTTATGGTTCATATTTGGAAAAATACTCATAGGTGAAATTTGTGTATTTTGGTGTTTTATGACAGAATATGAGGTTTTAAATTTTGTTAGACAACTTGTGCTACTCGGTATTGAGTAAAAACGAGTAAAAAGGTTTAATCGGTAAAAATATTTAGTAGTCATAAATACATGTTAGAGTGAGAATTTGATGTTGCCATAGAAGGGAAAAATGATAAAAATGTCATAAAACATAATAATAAGGGATGAAGTTTAATTCCCGAGCCTAGGGGCAAAAGTGTAATTATGCAAAAGTTTAGGGGTAAAATGGTAATTTTGCCAAAGTTCGTATTAAGGACTGTTTTAATGAATGTATGTATTAAATAAGATTAATTTGGTATTATAGATCAAGAGAAACGAGATTCAAGTCGTGATCGGGGGAAAAACAAAGTTTACGAGGAATAGGCTCGATTGTTAAAAATTTTGTACCAAGGTAAGTTCATGTGTAAATAAGGTAGCATAATTGTTATTTTTAAGTTATTGATGTTAAATATATGATATGCTGATTTTTATCATGAAATATATGCTTTGTGGTTATTTTCGAATAAAATGCAAATTAAGTGTATTATTTGTTAAATATAAAGTACTACCGAGTATTGGTTTCGGTATTTTACGGAAGATGGTAAGGAGATGTGTTCGAGGAAAATCCCGTTTGAACCTTAGGAATAGATTAGGATACAAGTGACATGTCACTAGGATGGTTGAACATCCGAACTCGTTGAGTTGAGTCCGAGTTCACTTATGGATGTGAAATGTCTGAACTCGTTGAGTTGAGTCCGAGTTCACTTATGGATGCGAACGCCCGAGCTCTTTGAGTTGAGTCCGAGTTCACTTATGGGCAGGTTACAGGGTAGCTTGGCTACAAATGTGGCACTTATGTGCAAATTATCCATGTATCCGAATTATATTCCGATGTGTTCAACGGGTAAAATTTCTAGTGAAATGGAAGAACACTTAAGATGCAGGTGACGTATTGGTAAGTATTGTGAAATGGACACTTTGGACAGGTATGTACTTAACCCTCGGGTTGAAAATAGATACAACAACGATAAGGTGGTAAGATGATGAATGATGTTTAAAAATGTGATATATGTTTTGGTGATACCATGCTAAGGTTGTTTGGTATAATTGTATGGTTATGTTATTTGTTATTTGCATATGAACTTACTAAGCATTTATGCTTACTCCCTACTTTTCGTTCATTATAGTTTTTAACAAGCCGACTTGAGAATTGGGATAGGTCGAAGACTCGTTCACACTATCCGAAGGCCTAAATTGGTAAAATGGCTTGTGTGTTTTGAATGTGGCATGTATGGCAAAATACTCACTTTGTGTAAATGATCTTATGATATGGCTATGGTTTGGAAAGAAAAGGGTTTGTAAATGATTAGCCATTGGAATGGCTAATCTAAGTCATATTTGATGTTATGTATGTTTAAAATGCTATTTAGTCCATGAAAATCCTTAGTAAAGTGAAATCTGCCATAAAATAGAATCTGACAGCAGCAGTGATGTAAATTTGAAAAATCACTAAAAATGGTAGAAATGGAATTAAATGATGAGAAAGTTATGAAATTTAATCTTAATGAGTCTATTTTCATATGGATTGAACAAAACAGGTATATGAATTATATTTTATGAGATATTTGAATTTTTGTGAAACAGGGCCAGAGTGATTTCTGGATCCCCTGTTCTGACTTTAGAAATTCACCATAAATTGTACCAAAATAATTAGGTGGTTTATTTTATATTATTAGAATCCTTATTTAGTCTAGTTTCAGGAGAAACAAACGGAATAGTTATTGAAACTCTGTACAGGGATATATATGATTTGTAATACACAGAGGTCAGAGCAGTCGAACCCTGAAACAGGGGAGACTTTAACTAATAAACTGTACTAATTGGCCTGACCAAAAATTCTAGAAAAAATTTAGTAGATAGATATATGAGTCTAGTTTAAGGAAAAATTTACGGAATTGGATTTTGAGCTTCGGAACTCGATATATGAATTTTTAAGTAACTGTGATGCAGTTGGACAGCTTGTTCGATTTTGTTTAAGTGCTCAAATAAGTTTAGTAATGCCTCGTGCTCGACTCCGGCGACGGTCTCGGGCGTGGGGGCGTTACAATCCAATTGTTCAGAAAGCTTCCCGGTTCGTAAGGGCAAATGCCCTCAAGGTTTCCTTAATCAGTCCCTTCTTCATGTATGGCATTGATGGAATGATTTTCATTTCCAAACACCCCCATCTCCAGGTAAGCTATCCCTCCTGATACAAAAGTCTAGGATATGTAAGGGAGCGTCTTCTTTTCGCTCAACCGTGACCCTCTTCTCTCTTTCTCTCTTTCTTTCTCTGTTTAACCTTAATTAGGGTCTTTCTATAAACTTGAATGCATATGATACAATGAGATGCTATGAAATGCAAATGCATGAATGCAAAAAGATGTCGATTCTGATTCAATTTCATTTTAGAAAATGTTATTTAAGGAACAAAAATCTTTTCATAATACGGATTACAAATACGCTTTTGCCCGTAGGCCTAGAGTCTTAACCCTATCTAATAACAATGTTAACTCCCATCCTCTGTCTGACGATGACTCATACATTATACTCAGCGTTCTAGCTTGTACTGCCAAATCCTGCAAGTGTTCAGCAACCTCTCGAATCTGAACTAAGGCTCCCCCCATGAGATAATCCCTATTTCCAACTTGATCCTAAAGATGGTGAAGTTCTCCCTTCCACTATTCTTCTCTTGCCTCGATCTGCTCAATCCGTAGCTCACAGCCCTGTAGTGCTACTTCCAGCCTTCCAATATCGTGCTTCATTTCCTCGATCTTATTCAAGCTTGCCTTTAACTCAATTGCAAGGTTACGACTTCGGTGATGATGAAGAGATTGTCCAAGTTCAGCCACCTTAGTTTTTAATCCTTGAATTTCCTTCTCTAGGGCCTGATTACGCGACTGCATCTCTTGGAACTTCTTCTCCCAATACTCAGCTTTGGCTCTTTCTTCCTAAATCTCCTACTGCCACTGCTCTGGAGATCTCCCTAATCCGACCCTTTTCAACTTTACCTGGGCCTTTTTGTAGTGCGTCTTTAAGTCATCTCGATCTTCTTCGATCTTTCTCTTTTCCTTTTTCACCTTCTCGACTTCCATCTTTTGAACATCGACGTCGAGACTTAAGCACATTTTTCCTCTTCGAGCTTCTCAATCCTCTTTTCAATCTCTGAATTCTTTCTCTTGAACTCTTGCTTCATAACCTCTAACTCTAATGGAATCACTCGTAAGCTCTCCTCTAATGATCGATCCACTCCCAAAATTGGCCTAGGGATATTATCGTTGACTCTCCTACTAAACCACCCTTTATACTCAAGGATTGACGTCGAGCCTTCGGTCAAGATCTTCATATAGAAAAGCTTCTTCCAAGCCTCAGAAATCTCTCGCATCTTCTTCTTATAGTGATCTCCTTTATAAGAGAAATCACTTTGAGCTAGACTCTGTGTAACCAGTATGAACTGCCTCGCTCTATATTGCCTTAGAACAAGCAATGGTGCATATCCAACAACTCCCCAAATTCCTAGCAAAGGGACCCAATCAAAACTGCCACAGCGGTAAAGGACTTCACTAGGAACCAACCAAAGAGCCTTCCACATAACATCTTCCTCTCGAAGATTCTGAAGAATGTCTATCCACCTCTCCTCTGAAATGTCATCTCTCCTCGGCATGTCTACTACTTCTTTTAAGGGAGAATAACCCTCAAAGAATACTCGGCAAGGAACCTTATCAAGCTTCCAAAAATGACTATGGAACCAAACCAACAGCAATTGTGCACATCTAATGAATCTACCTTCGCCGGCTCTTCAACATGCACTCAAAGATCAAAATGTCTCAGCTAGGATTGCTGGTACCGGTGTATTCTGCTTACCAACATGATCGAACAAATCCAAAACTGCCTCATCTATGTGGCCCAAAGCCTTTGGGAAAATCACCATGCCGTAAATACTCAAAGCCAGGACGTCGACCCTTTCTTTATGTCTGGATGTGTCGATATCAAATCCCTCAAAACGGCCCATAGAATACACTTACTATCACCCTTTTGTTGTATACGAGCTACAGCCCACTGCTCACTCATCCCAGTAATCATCACCAACTTCTTTGCAAAAGTTAGAAGACTATCAGGCCTAACATAAGCCTTGTGACCCTGAATCCTCGGGCAACGCAGTAAAGTCGTATACTCCTCCAAAGTAGGTGCAAGATCAACATCACCAAATGTAAAGCAACTATAAGCAGGGTTCCAGAACTGTACCATAGCTCGAAACAAGTGCCTATCTACTTTGACGTCTAGCAAATAGGGAAAGTCTCCATAAGTCTGATAGAAAAGCTGCTTAGCCTCATCATCCCATTGGGCTCAAATGTTTCTCAGCTCCTGAAACTCATTCTGATTCGGATTAATATGGGTGAAGTCTCATAACTCTTACGTATATCCCTCAGTGACACTATCTCCTTTCTCTAACTGGGTTTTCTCTGACTAGGTACAGACAGAAGCATTATCCTCCACTCTATCAAGGTATTCATTCCTCATTTCAAAACTTTCTAATCAAGAAATCGAGCCATGAATCGGCACTTTTAAATGCCAGATGACATGCAATGACAGTAAAATAAAAATAGGTCAATATCATAAAAAAATGATAAACAAGTACTTACAAGGGTAGCTTACTAAAGGCTATCACTATCTTTCCTAAACTCTTTAAAGTTCACTATATGAGTTTTAGCTCTAAAGCCAGGGTACCTGAACCAGCAGATTCCTTGGTCTTCACCCATTATAGGCTCATATAGACCAAGTTTAGTTCAGGGGGACACATTTCCCTATGGCCATACGAAGATGAAAATCTCACGAAGACATAGGTACAGTATCCCGGAAGCAATCCACTAGCTCATACGAAGGTGAAAACCTTACGAAAGCGTAACTTCTCACTCCCACTTAAGGGTGTGACCACAACGGTCATGCAAATGCAATGTACAGCAATAAGGTAACAAATATATGCAGCAAACACATGTAAAAAGGATCCAATTTTAAATTTTCCAAACTTCCGACATTAAGACAGAAAATACTCAATTTCTTGGCTTAACTTTCTTAAGTCCCTAGCGGAGTCGCCAAGCTGTCGAAACCATTTTTTAAAGGGATGTTTGAAAAATGGGGATCGACTTTTGAAAAACGAAAACGGGAGTCGCCACCAACCTTTTTAGGTGTGATTGAATCACCTTATAAAACGTTTTGGTCTACGAAAATTAAGAAAACAGGTTCGGGAGTCAGTTACGTACGAGGAAGGATTAGCACCCTCGCAACGCTCAAAATTGGTACCAAATTGAATATTTTTCTGTCTTAATGTCAAAATTTTGAAAGGATTTAAAAAATAGGATCCCTTTTTTAAAACCGGAATTATTTAAGTTGAAAAATCGAGATTCCTTAGCTCTGAAAGAATACAAACATCACATCCAGCATGATAGGACACGATGTTCTTAAACTCTCGTAACTGAAATCATCTCGTGATTTACAAAATCTATTTAGAATGATACTTTAGGCATTTAGACAAACGGGAAATCGCAACCCAGTATGTTAGGGCACTATTTCCCGAATTCCTAAATACGAAAAACATTGCCTCATTTTAGAAAAATTTAGGATAAAATATGACAATTAAATGAAATATATTTTTTTTAAAATAATGATTTGAGTAAAATTTAAAAAATAATTTACTAAGAGTAATACTAAAAAAAATTTATTAAAAAATGAAAGAGTTTGATATGATACTAAAATTATTAAAAAATTAAAATATATATAAAAAAATCAGGGAAACATGGATTAAATCAAAATAAAAAGGGTTGAAAAACGAAGATGAACAAAGAATAAAATAAGAACAAACCGTAGAAAATAAGAACGTAAAAGGGAGAGAAATTTGAGTGAAAGCTCTCAAAAATTTTTATTGTTTCCCAAAACTCCAGTGTGTTTATAATGAAGGAAGAGGCCTCTATTTATAGTTGAACCTCCTCAAATCCAACGGTACAGATGAATTACATCAACGGTTAAGATTAAAAGGTATCTACAAATTAAATCTCTAAGATTATAAAATCATATCTTCTAAGATTGCATATCATATCTAAGATTACAATCATATCTAAGATTGTATCATATCTAAGATTGCATATCATTGAAGATTATATTTCCATATGAGTCAAGCTTGTAGATGGACGTTAAATCTTTTCAAGTAATGGGCCATTCCGATCGGGCCAAATTATATTTGTAATTCTGGACTAAACTTGGACTTCGTTTTTTTTTTTGGGGGGGTTAATTATTTTTGTTTTTGGACTTATTTCTGGGCCCAGGCAAAATTGAGTGTCTACAAATTACATCTTCCGAAATATGTCCACAAACCCTACAAACCGAATTGTGTCCAAGGCCTCAAGGAACTCTCTCTGTACTAGTAAGCAACCGTTGTTCGTGTAATGACCCAAAATTCACGGGCATCAAAAAAGTACAATACCGGGCCTTTGTCTTAATAAATCGAGTTCAAAAAAATAATTATTAGAAATATTTATGAGTCTAGTGATGTGTTTAATTATGTTTAAATTAGGTGAATTTAGCTTAATTTAGAGTAATTGGTGAAAAGGATTAAATTAATTAAGGTGTAAAGTTTAATGATAAAGTAAAAGAAAATAAGAGGGACTAAATAGGTAAATAAGCCAATGGCTTAAGATGAGGCGGCAATACATGAAAAAATCTTAGATTTTTTTATTTATATTATAAAAATATTATTTAATTAAAACATTATAAATTATATTAATTAAAGTTAAGATATTATATTATAGGAACTAAATAAAATAAAGACAATTGTATGATAAATAAATTAAAAATTTGCCAAATGGATGGTGATGATATTGTACAAATGTACAAAAATATATGTGTACAATTGTAGTATTTATACTTGTTATTAAATAGATATTTATTATAGTGTATTATTATTATTAATTTATTAAATTATAATTTATATTAATTATATTATGAGATTTTTATAGGTTGATGAAATATTATATGATGAAATAAAATGAAGACAAGTGGATGGAGATGATTTATTATAAGTGTATAAATAAAATATATACATTTGTAATATTTATATTTAAATTGAAAAATAGATATTTATTAATTATTATTGTTAAGTTAAAGATATTTATTAATTAAATTATAAGATTTTTGTTTGATAAACAAATTAAATAATGACAATTGTAATAAAATTATTAGTACAAATGTAAAATAAATATATAATTACTTATAATTTAAGCTAAAAGATATTTGTTATTAAATAATTATTATATATTATATTATTATAACATAAAGTAATTAAACCAAAAAGAAATGAAAAGAAAAACAAAGAAGAAAGAAACAGAGGCATTCGAAACAGTGAGGAAAAAGAAAGAAAGAAAAGAAAAAGGAAAAACTAAGGGTTTAAGGTTTAAAGCCTTGATTGGTAAGTCAATTAAGCCTTTTTTTATTTATTTGAATGATTTAAAAGCTTTAAAACAAAGATTTGTTGAAAATAAGTTGAGGTTTTGAAAGTTTATAAGTTTTTAAGCATGGTTCATGTTGGACAAATTGTTGAATTAGGGATTTAATTGAATGAATTTCAAGTTAGAATTGATAAAGTGATTAAATTGTAAAAGAAACTATAAGTTTTGTGTTGTAGGGACTAAATTGAGAAAAATTTGAAATTAGGGATTTATGCTGAAAATTTAATAGTTAAATTTGAGTTTGGTTAAAATTTGAATAGAAATAAAGTATAAATTGAGTTAGGAAAGTAAGTGAACTTAGTTAGGATCAAATTGAGAATAAAGAAGAAATTGAATAGAAATTTAATTATTACTGTAAAATTTGTGTTATAATTAATAGTATAATTACTTAATTTTTGTAGCTAATAAAGAATTCGAGTTATCGGCACAAAAAGGGAAGGAGAAGGTCGTCGAGGAGTAATTGCGAAATTCGGGTTTGTATTACTATAATTCAAATTATTTATTTATTCATTAAATGTTAAATTAATTTATGTATATGGTAAGTAAATTATAAGGTAAGTTTTATTGTTGAATTGAATGAAAATTGAGTTGAGTGATGAATATGTATTGAAATTGAATTGTATGTGGATTGAAATGGAAAAGTATATTGAATTGAGTTGTAATTAAATTGAGAATGAAATTGAAATTGAAAAGTAATATGGAATACCCTATTAACTAGTCGGGCTGAGTCGAATATAATTGACATGCCATAGGATTTGGAAGAGTACGAGATTTATCGGCTTTGCTGATCGGCACTTTATGTGTCGTATTTCAGGCACCTCGTGTGTCGTTTCAGGCACTTATGTGTCGTATACTGATCAGGTACTATATACCGTTTTAGGCTCAATGTACCGTACTGGTGTGTTTAGGTTAGAATCTGTGTATCTGTCAAAGTCCAGGTTTGTTAATAGGGTGAACAACTGAA
Organism: Gossypium hirsutum; assembly: GCF_007990345.1. Lineage (NCBI taxonomy): Eukaryota > Viridiplantae > Streptophyta > Magnoliopsida > Malvales > Malvaceae > Gossypium > Gossypium hirsutum. The sequence goes on from NC_053427.1 coordinate 79,492,215, forward strand.
ATGAGAAATTTAAAACAAATTTATTGATTATATTATTGAAAATATTGAAAGAAATGAGAAAGTTGAATTATGGATTGAAATTGAGTTTGAAAATGAAAGGCATGAACTTAATGTTCATGTAGTGATTGAAATTGTTACATGTGATATGTGATGGAAATTGAAGAATAGCTAAAAATTGTATTGTTATTGTTAATTAATGAAAGTTTAAGAATGAATTGATATTTGAGAAATTGGATAGTTACATGCTTGGTAATTATAATTCTTTATTGCTATTATAATTTGAATTATGGTAATACCACTGAGTAAGGAATACTCAGCGCACGGTTGTTTCCGTGCGCAGGTTGATAGGAGTCTAGTGTCCCGGTCCAGCATCCAAACGATCCTGACTCTAGCATCAAGATTTTGGTGATGTTTTCTTCCTTTAAGTGAAAGTGGCATGGACATAGGGATTATAATGGTTATTTTGGTATGTTATATAAATTTTGTTGTAAATAAAGGTATTTGGTGTTTTGATAATTAAATTAGTAAATGGTAAAATTTTTTTATGGCATTGGTATTGAATTGAAATGGTTTGAATAGTTTTATAAGCTAATTAGAAATAATAATAGGGTTTTCATTAATTAAGTTGTTAAGTCAATATGTCAAGTATGATTTAAGTATATTTGAGTATATAAATGCATTGGTTGAAATACTGGAATCTGTTTGGTTGCAATTTGAAATTTGCAGGGAATGTTAAATATTTATAAAGGGGTTATATTGAATTTAAAAAACTCAATTAGTAAAAGTTTTATATGAATTTATGATTGTATTATAATATGTTTGATAATTATTTGAATATTAATCGTAAATTGTTCGATTGTCCGGTAATGCCTCGTAATCTTGTTTCGGTGACGGTTTAGGGTTAGAGGGGTGTTACAGTTTGAAAGTGAGTCAAAGAAAAAAATGAACTCGTTGAGGCCCTTGATATCTCCATGGAAGATGCCACATTGCTTCTTTCAACTTCCAAGACCTTTCTGAAAGTTTTCGATAAGCACTCTTGACAGAGAAAGATCCTGTCAAAGTACCATTCGAAATAACTCTATGAATCCCTGCTATCGTATGGGGAGGGGGAATCCCTACTATCCTTCTGATCACCTCCTCTGGAAGCCAAAGCTAAAAGAGATCAATATTCCGATCTCCACCATCTGTAACCATATCATTAAGTAAACAGTCTAGATCAAGAAAAGAATGCCTAAGAATCAAATTGGCTGGGGGACCTATATTTGGCACCCAAGGATCACGCTATCACCTGATACTCCTCCCATCACCCACTGGCCAAAGAAGGTTCTCCCGGATAAGCAACCAAGCCTTCGCTAGGGCTCTCCACAGAAAAGAGCATCTACCACGAGCAATTGTCTCTAGCAGACCACTAGTGACCTCGTATTTGGCATGAAGTACTTGGACCCACAAAACCTTAGAATCCGACTTAAGGTTAAAGCCCAGCTTCATCATGAAAGACGTATTATGATTCTGCAACTTCTGAAAGCCAAGATTGCCATGCTTCCAAGGCTGACAAATATTCTCCCAGCTTAGTAGTTATCCCTTTAACACTATCTTCAAGGCTCGAACCATCCCAATTTTTTATCGTCTTTTCTAAATTTTCCCAATTTTTTATCATCTTTTCTAAATTTTTTGAACTTTTATGAATTTGTAAAAATATTTTTTTGTAATGGTTGAACCTACAATGTAGCGACCTAATATTTGATAATGTTGAAATTTTCAAATTTTATCTAGCTTTCCTTACAAAAATTTTTATCTCTTTGGTTTCTTTAGAGTTTGGTAACTAATTTTCATGAAAACTTTTCATTTTAACAAGAATTGAAGAACAAATTTCAACATTTTTCATTGTCATGATAGCTCTCCTTGAAATTTTTCGAAAAGTAAAAGAGTTTAGTTTTCTTTAATTTCTTTGCTTCGTTTTGTTCTTTCTCGAAAGTTAGGTGTTTTTCAACCTTGACCTATGACTTGAAACTTGAGTTTAATTTCATTTTTCTAATTTTTTTTTCCATATTGGAAGCTTTCTTCTCTTTTTGTTATTTTTAGGCTTAATTCTAGTTAGAAATGAGTTTAGAACATAGTGGAATAATGATGAGTCCACGGATAAAAAAAATCATTGGAAAAAATGTTTGAAAACAATTACAACTCAAAATAAAGGAAAATGAAAAAAAAAGAAAGCCTAACAGTCTAGGTTGATAAAGAAAGTCCGCCACAAATAATAACAACTAGGTTTGATTCGCCACACTATTAAAAAAAGGAGGTAAAGTTATAAAAATCGGAGTTACTTGCCACTAAATAAGAAAACTTGCTTAGATAAGAGTGGATGAGAATTGCAATAAGCAAATTCTTAAATTTTGAATATTCAACATATCATGTTTCATTACTAAAAAGGATATTTATAGGAACTTGGGATATCCCACAACATAAGTAACTTAAAAGGCCAAGAACATGATTAATAATTATATTAATGACCAAATACATGCATTTAATCCTACATGCATAATTACAAAATTCATACTTAATTAATTGCTTAAACAACAAAATTGACCTAAACTATGCTAGTTTTCCCAAATTGGTATCTACACTTTTTTTTGGGGGGTCAGAATTAGTACCTAGACTATTAAACCATTATCCATTCTACCCCAATTGTTAATTCCGTTAGAAAAAAAATTCAGCCAAACATAACTTGCCACGTGGACTTCTATTTATTTTACTTATTTTCTCATATTTTCTTCTTATGAGATTTTCTTATCAACCAAACACCCAAAAAAAATAGTTTGCTTCCTTGTGCAAAGCTTCCACCATTTTATCATCTTCCAACTTCGAACTATTTCTACTATCTTCAAGCTTGCAGTTCTAGTCTTTTTCTTTCTTCACCCGACTCTTTCCTTATACAATAATATGCAAAACCCAAAAAAGTCTTCAAGATTTCACTCTTAAAAAATATAAAAAATTATCTAGAAAATAGAGTTTGTATTGAAAATCTACGTTGAAGGAATAAAAAAATAAGAGCCAATAGAAGACTAAACAAAACTGGATAGAGGGAGGAGGATTAATAAGGAAGGATTTGAGGTAGAAAAGATAGTTGATATAAAACAATGTAGGCATTGTTGGTAAAGAGGCAAAAACATGGAGGATCATCATTAGAAAAAGAAAAGGAAATATTTAAGTTTAGTTATTGAGTTTTCATAATAAAATCACACCAAAAATCAGAAATTCAGGAAGCTTTAGTCCTCTGCTGGCACTTATTTCCTTATTTTCTTATTTCTTCAACATTTTCTGGGTTTTCAATATAAACTCTATTTCCTTAGATAATTTTATTTTTATTTTTTTAGAGAGAAATCTTGGAAATCTTTCTGGGTTTTTAATATCATTGTATAAGAAAAGAATCAGGTGAAGAAAGAAGAAGATTGGAAGCTTGAAGATGGTAAAAGCAGTTGAAGCTTCAAGATGATAAAATGGTAAAAATTGTTTGATGAGAAGAAAATATAAGAAAATAAGCAAAACAAATAAAGGTTTACGTAGTAAGTTATGATTGGCTGAAATTTCTTTTTCTAACGGAACCAATAGTTGGGGTAAAATAGATAACAGTTTAATAATTCAGGTATCAATTTTGAAAAAAAAAGTTTAGGTACTAATATGAGAAAAGTAGTATAATTTAAGTACCATTTTATTGTTTAATCCTACATGCATAATTACAAAATTCATACTTAATTAATTAAATACATGCAATTAATGTTCATTCATTCACGCACAAACTTCCTAATCCATACATTCTAATTTATTTAATGAAAGCATATAATTAAATAAACTCTAAAGTCAATTAGGAAACTTTCGTACCCTTGCAAACTAGAAATAAAATGAATTTCGACTTGCTTCAATGGGTTTGGATTCATTTCTTTGGGCTGAGCTAAAAATTCTTGCAAGTATAATGCAATTTCAACTTGCATTTGTTAGGCCTTAGTACGAGTTACTAACCCAAAATTATTCACTTAAATTAGGACAATTTAGGGCCCGTTTGGATGGATACTTATTTCTAATATGATGAATTTAGTTTTTTTTATCTCACGTTATAATATTACTATAATATTTAGGATCAACTTAGCATTACTTTATTTTTAAAATAAAAGCATTGCAAACAAGATGCTTTTAAATTTTTCAAAAATACTTTTAAGACAAAAAAAATACTTTAAAAAGTACATTTTTTTTGGCCAAAAGTTAGCAGAATTAAAAAATTTTAACTTTTGTTCAAAAGTATTTTTTTGGCCAAAAATATTTTTAAAAAGCATTATTAAATTAATTCTTAATTTTACTATCATTATTATTTTTACATTAACTACAGGTAAACGCACCTTTTAGTAGAGAGAAGAGAAAATATTATAATCTTTAGGCAACTGAATTATGAAAGCATTATCATTCACCTTTTCCAACACGTTGAAAGGGCCAATCAGCTCTTGGCATAAGTTTAAACTTCCTTTTAATTGAAAATCGACCTTTACGAAGATGGATCCATACGACGTCATCTGGACCAAAATGGACCATCTTTTGTCCTTTGTTGGCGGCCTTTTTATACCCTTCATTTTTCTTCTCAATTTGTTGTTTAACTCAGTTCGTGCAAGGACCTGATTCTTTTAGCTTTCCTTTTTCCATCTAAGCAAACTCTCTCAATGGTAATTTATTATTATTAACTTTTAAAAATTTTAAAAATATTTATAATTTCAAATAATTTTTAATTACTTTTGAATAACTTTTCTATCATTTTTAATAATTGTTTAAGAAGCCATTTTATATTAAACCCATGTAAACGTGTTCATGCTCATTTGAACTTAGACAACAATTTACCTAAATTTATTTTGTACGCCGTGTTAAATAATTTTAATAATTTCTTATAATCCTTATTAACTTTTTAAAAAAAATCTCATATTTACTTATAATTATTTAAAAACCACGTTTAGTATAAACATGACAATCATTTGTTTTTGTTCATTTGAATCTGAATAACTATTTGTTCAGGTTCATCCTTAACATGATTTTTAAATAATTATAAGAAATAATTTTTTTAAGATTTAAAATTTTTAAAATATTTATTAATGTGATAAAATGTCATGTTAACATGAAGTACATCTGGGACACCATGTGTTGCTTTATGGCTACTTCATCAACCACAACATCAGTTCATAGTAGAAATTGATAGAATTTTTAATATAAGGACGAGTTTGTTCATTGATCCAAAATACAGAGACTAATTTATCAATGTCTTAAGTAAAATGGGTAAAATATAATCATACTCTTGATTCAAAGGACTCCATGGTGCTTTTACCCAATTCTACTCATTGTATTTATTTTTTGGGGCCGAGAAATTCTACTCATTCTTTAATTCCACATCACTTATATGATTTTTTTTAAAAAAGCCAAAAATCACTTAACAACACAAATAGAAACAGAATGACCAATTTACACTTTCTTGTAGCGTATAAGGTTTAATTTGCATTTTTTTTGGTGTAGAAGAGGCAAAAATGTAATCTGACTCCTAGTACAAGAGCCTTCATAGTACTTTTATCAATAGTTTTATCATTATACTAATTTAGAGAGGTTCATGGGTTGAACTATGCCAGGCCTAAGCATGATATTCGCATATTTTATACTTGCCTAAACCCGACTCAAAATATAAGCTTAAAATTTTACTCAAACTAGCTTATATTTGCAAAAACTAACTTAAGTCCATTTTAAGTCCACTCATTTTTAAAGAAATATTAATATTATTTCAATCTAGTATATAATAATTTTTTATTTATTAAAAATTTTTAGATAGTCATCTTAACATTATTTTTTAAAAATATTATGAACTTAAAAACAGATCAAACCAAGCTAGGCTCAAATCTTGAATGTTTAAACTCAAACTCGACTCATATTTTAAATAAGCCTAATTTTTTTTGTTCAATCCTATTTTTCGGGCATATTACATTTACCCACTCTCCCAAATTTCAAACGGGGCTAGGAAAGTAGCCCAACCCATGACCAGTCTATTTGGTACCAACACATTGCCTGTACTCTCTTGCATTCACCTTTGCGGTTTATGAGGCAGCACATTTTCATAAACAAGGCCTATGGTTATAGTTTCCAAGTAAACATCTTGTTATCTAACTCAGAAAAAAAAAAAAAGGTCAACATCTAATTAAACAATTAAAACTTGAAAACTCATATTGTCAGCCTCAGCCTCAGCCTCACTAACTTATCCTGTTGAAGAAAACTACCCTCTACTAGCTAAAAACTAAAATCCATATGTAATGTAGAAAGAGAAATGGAACCATAAACACTCGTACTAAAATTTACGTATCCCACCATTGAATTAAATTAATGTTGTCGTATCAATACCTCACCAGCCCAGCACCATTATGAGCATCCGCCAAAGGGCTCTCCAACACAAAGGTTCACCCAACTCAGAATCCACCCATATATTTCCTAAAGATCTATCCCATCACATCCATTATATCTCAAATGACATGACTTGCTGCCATCAACCACCCACTGAATGACCTCTCTCATTCAATCACGCCGCCCAAAACCTTACAAAACAGAAAGGGCCATTGTTAGTTAGGGCCCGCCTACAGAGTCCTAAAGGCCTTTTGCCTATAAAAAGACCCTCTTCCTCAGGAAGAGGGGATGAGCTATTCTTTTCTCTAAGACTCACGCATCAGGTCTCTCGGTACCTTAACCACAGTGTGAACTGCCTTTAGCCGCCAACTGCCAAACCATTTGTTGATGTGTATTTGAGCCCAACCATTCTACTCTAACTGCTATTCGCATACAGTTAAAGATGCCATAACTTGTTAGAATCCGTCTACTTCTCAAACATAATTTCCTGTTTTTTCATTAGAACTGAATTCTGGATAAGCAATCATCGACTAGTATTGTATGCTATTAATCAACGTTCAAATTTGTTGGCATATATATTTCAAAAGATATTGTACTATGCTAGTTTCATATGTCATAAAGAAACAATAATTCAGGCATGCAGTATAGTTGAGGTGTTGGCTCAAGAAACACAATTATATTTATAAGAACATATTTTGCCTCTCTACAATCCACTTGGCATTTGTCCCTTAATATTTGTAAATGAATGGTGTGTGAAATAGGCATAACACTTTGATCTGAAGTGGTATGTAAAGGACTGATTTTAAGGGATATGAATCCTTCTCTTTCTTGCAATTCTATAAGGGCTAACTAAAATTAATTTCGATTTTTCTCTGTTTTAATTCCCCCCCCCCCCAACCCCCAAGGATTACAATCAAACAAAAAGTTGTAAAAGAAATACCTACTCGAATTGGTTTCCAATCTAGAATCATATTCTTCATTCCTTGCCCAAATGAAAGAATATCCCATGTCTACAAACAACTCAACTAGGTTCCTCACAACGAAGGAATTGAACAAATTTTGATCTGAATTCTGGAGGAATACGAGCAGGACGATAATTTTTGTCAAGCCATACAGCTGTGGCCTTTGCCTCCAGAATAGGCTGCACATCAAATCATCAGGTTACTAACAAAAACGCCAAATCCTTGACTTGAAGAAGAAGAGTTGCAGGTTCGATAATAACAAACCACTTCATTTGGAATCTTAAAGATGAAATGCTCAAAGTACAGGCGAGCCCCTGAGGAGTTGGAAACCCTCACCTTAACAACAAATTTGTCTCCACTCTGGTTTCCAGAATGTATATGAGAAGTAGACATAAGTAAGATTATTGAAGGGCTCAGTTCACAGTGAGAAAAGCTAATCATGCTATAAAAAGTTGCAGCAGACATGCTGAACTGGCACAAGCTAACATTTCTAACGAAGTTTGCTGAGTTCAATTCTAGAATGATGCAAACATAACTGCATGTATGATATACCAACCTCCCCAAATTCAAATCCAATTTTAGTACTGTGTAAAGCATTTAGTTTCTAATCTTTTTAATAAAACTTACTTAACACTTTCAGAAAAGCAGTTCTGCATATCCTAGCACTGCATTTAGTTAAGTGTACAGAAGAGTCTTAAGTAGATTGTATAGAAGATTATTAGATTGAACTATTTAATTTCTATAGCTGCTGGAAAAGAATTTAGAAGGACTCGTACTCTTATAGAACCCCAGCTAACATATCAATTGCTTTAGACTTAGAAGTATTATTAAGCTCTACCTTGCGCTTTTAAACTAAAGAAATTAAGAAACAAGAAATTCAAAAGATAGCAAGAACTTTCATCTCTTTTCACATAAGTTGTTAAACAATCAGGTAAATTGATTAAAGAAAGTGGCCTACCCTTAAAGGTCCAAGAAATTTGAGCGACAACTCTGACAGTGCTAACGAATCACCGGCGCGGGCAACTTCATCACAGCTGATACCAATACTTTCAAGTAGTTCATGGCGACCTAATTATCCAAGCAAGAGTATGGGTTTGAATCAACAAAATATGATAAATATATATATACAAATATAGCAATGAGAACACAATGAACATGCAAGATCTGAATCAACTGTCAGGGTAAACTGCAAGGAAAGCATCACTGTCTGAACCTCTATCATCCACTTCATCATCTGCGACTGCCAACGGCATAATTCCAGCAGCATGAAGTCCTTTTTCATTATAGTTTTAGACATGAAAGAGAACAAACCATTCAAAATAAAACCTCTCCCTGGTGATCCTAGACTCAATTCATGGACCTCCACCATTAGAAGTCCCAGCATTTTAGAAGGTTTTTGTTTCATAAATCAATTGGATGTGAATTACAGAGATCATAATTTATACTTCAGCAACTAGAGCAGTTAATGATCAAGTGCAGACTTCAATAAATAGAAATGCTAAAATGCATAGTCTGCCCTCTGAGTCTGACCTATATAGGAATTGAACAGTGAGACCAAAAAGCTGAAATTTAAGGCATTCAACCAAGTAATAGTTCGTAATAGAATTAAATAGACCAGAAACTAAACTCTAAGGTTATGTTCAAATTCTAGCCAAAAAAGAAAGAAAACTCACATCAATGTTTGAGGGCTCAAGGCACCTCTAATGAGCTACAAGATTAAATTAAGCAATGATAAACAAATAGAAAATAAATAAAAGAACCAAACAATTTGTGACTCACCGTGTTGACAATAACTTGCATAAACAGCATTATTAACAACTCCATACTGATCCAGTTCGTAGTCACGGACTTTGAGCTCAACCTCATGGAACGAAGTCATTCTGCAATTAGGACAACCAATAAATTTTGTTCACTTCTTCCTTTTAGCACCCACCTTCCCCAATTTTAGAGAATGAACACAAATTGATGAAAAATTTATTCCTTTCAGTTCGAAGTGGTGCAAATGTGCTACTTCCGATTCTGGCTTTTTCTAATCCTTATCAAATACACAATATCCATAAGTATTCTGAACATAGATTACTTCAAATCTTCTCGATTTTATTGTAGTTAAGGAAATTAACCAAAAGCAAATTAATGAAACTGGAAAGTACCCTTGACCGCCTTTGAGATCAAAAAGTGCTTCGACAGTGAAGCTCCTTGAGGTGGAAAGCGTAGGGACACGCAGCGGCATCAATAGCGGAGAGATTGGAAAGGATGAAGATGGACGGTGAAGATTGAGAAAAGTAGCATTTGGACGAGGGGAAGGCAAGGCGGCGTGCGCCGGGAAAACCGAAGCCTGGAGCATCTGGTTGGATCTTGCTGCAAGGTTGCCCAAGAAAGTCTAATGATTTGAAGGTTTCTCACTATTGATGGGCGAGAGTTCCCAGGCACGCTGCTTAACGAACACTGTCCTTTCGGCGAATAGGCTGTAAATAAATTTGCGTAGGCCGAATTATTCATTAAAAAGTGGGTTTCGGTAAACAATATTTTGAAGATGGGTTTAAGTATTAATAAATTGACTTGGTATTTGGATGATGTGTAAGACACATCTCAAAGAGAGTAAATTCGAATAGAGATTATATTTTTTTTAGAAAAAAAAATCAACCCATATAAAGGTATTGTTCTTGAATTGTAAAATCATTTACACTGAATTTGGTGGATCCACAAATAACAATAAAATTGGCATATCATTATTCATGTACTTAGTCATTTGATCAGCAGTCGCATTCTGAGATCTTGAAATATGACTAAGTCTTTTCTTTCAATTTTGTCTCAAAAGGTAATTGATTAAACATAAGTCCACCAAACTACTATTGGCAGCTCCACCAATTAGCAAGGTCTCCACTAGAAGTGCATTATCGCATTCAAGGTCTAATTGCGTGAATCATTTATCACATGTTATGCGTAGTCCTTCAAGCATGGCTTACGCTTCAACTTGAAAAATTATTTTCTTGTCAACTACCATTGAAAACCCACACAACCATCTCACATCAACATCTCTAAACACACCTCCCACCGAAGCACTAGTTCTATTGGACGACACTACTCCATCCGTGTTGAGTTTAATCCACCCTTTCTCCGATGGTGACCATCATAAAAGTCAACACCATAGGATTAGGTTTGAAGTATATTTTGCATAACTCTTCTCCCAAATAATACATGTATCTACAAGTTCTTGTACATAGTTATTACTATTAGCAAAAACATAAAGATTACGATTCTTCTATAACAACCAATATAACAAGGAGAAAAGGGAATACCATTCAAACTTCTCAGACCTCTAACTCCTTGAATTCATTAAGTTTCATAACAACCATTAACCAAGCAACAAGGAAAAGAATGCACTCTGAGCATGTTTTGGCACCACAGACTGCCATACCGCTCTTCAGAAAGTACAATCCCTAACAGCATGGAGTTCTGACTCTAACACCTCACCACATCTAGGACAGTGTCCCTCATTAGTCATGTGTCTCCTTTCTTATTCACCATTTGTCAACAGCCTATCTTTCCAAAAAGCCCAGAGAAAGACACGCACTCTTTGAGGTGCCTTAGATTTCCATATTAGCTTTCAACAGTTAGAGAATTCGCTAAGAACAAGTTGGTGCATATTCCTATACGTTCAACACTTGAAAAGTTGTCTTTAGTCATCCATTTCCAAGATAACCTATCCGGTCCTACATCAACGAATGGTAGAACCATAGTTGCAAATAAGCTTAACGACACTATCAGGAAGTAAATTGTGTAATCGGGACAAATCCCACCCCTACTATTATTCACCAAGTCACAGAAACGTAACGTATCATCTAGCTAGCCAAACCATATGTAAAAATCCCTAAGTTGACCAACTTGATGAACCCACAAACCATTCCAGAAGTTAGTAAGTCAACTATCCTCTAAAGACCAGAACACACATCTGACCATACCTTCATCAAAGATATCCAAATAAAAGAGCAATTACTCCTTGCTATGGACCCTGTCAACACCCCTTATACATTATACTTGTTTCTCAATAATTTCACCCACAAAGCTTCTATATTAGTGAGAATTTAAAACCCCAACTTCAATAAGAAAATTATGTTCTGATCAGCTAGGCTTCTAAGCCTAAGACCTCTGGAATTGAAAGGTCAACAACATTTCCCCCAAAACACTAATGTTGGTTTCTTGGACTCCAATGTCATTCCCCATATGAAATTACTAGCTTCCCCATATGAAATTACTAGCTAACTTTTCAATTTCACTGCATATAGAAATAGGAATACGAACTGTACTCATGAAATAGTTAGGAATAACAAGAAATACTAATCTTACCAACGTAATTCTTCTAGCCAAAGATAGCTTCTTTGCTTCCTACCCTTTCAACTTACTCCGAACTTTACTAACCACGAAATCAAATGTACTAGTCATATCTCTTTTGTGAAGCAGTGGCATGCCAAGATAATTACAAAGATCATCACGAAACTAATTTCATCAACATGCCTTAGATTGGTGCTGACAGTGTGAAAAGAGAAAACTATATAATAGTGATTTTAACAGCCAAGTGACTTCAATGAAAACTTTTGAATAGTTCAATAACCATTGTATAACTTTTTGAAGTTAAGTGACCAAAATATAAGCTTACTAATAATTTTGTGGCTTTTGATGTAATTTACCCTTAATTTTAACTATAGTTGTTCCTAATAATTCTACACTAGTTCAAAATTTAGCATTTTTTTCTCATTACATTTTTTATTAATTTAAAGTTTTAATTCAATTGATAATAGTTGATGTGGCGTTGTATAGCTGATTTAAGTAAATATGTTGGAAAAAAACATTTGAAAAACTACGTTGATTTTCAAAAAAAATTATTGTTTTATGCTGTTTTTGAATATAGAAAGGAAAATACATCATACAGGGCGTGTTTTCACTTAGCTAAAATTTGTTCTTTTTTTTTATTTTCTTGCGGTTGGAAACTAGAAGTTTGTACATTTATTTTTGTTCGTGTTTGAGATAGACATGGTTATAGTTTTAAGAAATGTTTGAATTTACGATGGAGTTGGGTGACCTATAAATTTCATATGCATGTGAGAATGGAGCCATCACCCAAGAACTCAAATTGCGTTGCAACTCAAGGTCCTAGTTGATAGTAATTATAGGTATCAGGTTGAATTGTAACTAGAGCTTTAAGTTTACAAAGGCTATGTTGTCAAGGGATGGAGCATAAATGGGGTCATAGTTGACAATGGTTATACGAGCACGACAACGAGTTCTTCTCATCAGAAGAGGATGTTTTATAAAACTCAAACATAAACACGAGGAAGAAAAACGCAGTGGTGTTTCAATATAACCAAGTAATACATCTTATCCATCACCATTGAAGGCGATGACCCCATTATTATAACCTGTGAAAGAATTGGGATGTAATAGGTTATACTAAAGATCACCACCATTAGTGTAGATGGACAACACAAATTACTTAATTATACTGAAAGGCCCTTTACATTTTTCTTCCTCTCGCTTATGTATGAATTTTATAAAGCATGCTCCTCCGATGAGGAAAAACTCATTGTGGTGCCCGCATTAGCACCGTCAACTACAACCCCAGTTATGCTCTATCCTTTAACAACATAACCTTTGTAAACTTGAAGCCTTAGTTACATTTCAACCTGAAACAGTATAATCACCGCCAACCTAGACCTTGAGTTGCAAAGTGATCATGACTTCTCAAGTGATGGCTTCATACTCACACGACAAGTGAAATTTGTAGGTTACTTAGCTCCACAACATCACCATGAATCCAAACACAACTTAAAACTATGGCTATGTCTCACGCAAAATGAAAGACAAATAAATATTTAAACCTGAAAATTCAACACGCAAGAAAAAAATGATTTAAAGGATACTGAGATATAGTAAGTATAGGATAGGAACGTGCATTTATATAGGGGATGGGGCGAGGTAAAAAGGGAAAAAAATTATCCCGGGAATCTTTGTTTGCAATGTATGAAATTTATCCTGGGAATCCAGGTTTACAGGGATTCAGAAGCAGAAGTAATCAAGTTGGCCTGGGGTTTGAAATGGATAGAGAGAAAATGCTCCATGTAATGGGCGTTTTCATCTAACTTATGGTTAGAAAACGCGTCTTGCAAGAAGTGTTTTCATCTAAAATGCAAATGAAAATGCCACTTGCAAGGGGCATTTTCTCTCTAGGTGTTTCAACCATCAAACTTAATTGCTTCTGAGCCTCTTCAACTCGAGATTCCCAAGATAAATTTCATGATTCTCGAAAAACACCGCTGCAGGGGAGTGTTTTCTCCCATAAAAATTTCATGTGCATGGAGGTAAGAGCTCTATAGAAAGAACTCAACGCAATAGATTTTCCATACTGACCATTGAAGTAGATTGTTGATCTGAATAATACTTGGCATTAGGAGTAATCGGCATTGTCGTGAAAACTTGAATTTCGTTCCTACATTGTTGTTGAAGCAGAGGTAATTTGTTAAAGTACGTGTAGGTTTAGGGTTTTAGGTGATGATAACTATATTTTTTATTATTTTCTCAGTTTCAAATATATGGAACAGTCTATTTAATTGAAGACGAATAGACGAGTCAGAGATGTTATCCATTACAACTGTCAAATTTGTGAGACTGAAATTGGCCCTATTTTTGTATTAGCACAATCTGAATATCTGATATTCAACTAGAGCGTAACGTTAAAAGAGTTTAGGACAAGGATTAGGTGTAAAGTGTGGATCCGAAGAAGAATTTTGAGCCTTAAATGTAAATATCTTTTGTCATTGGACCCCACTAGATATGTCATTTTTTAGATCGCTAGGGACAATGATTTGGAGTAGGTGGTTGAATCTCATTGCTTAAGTGGGAATGTTGTACTAGAGTTATATTTCGACTTTGTAGAAGAGGACGAAAGTGGCTCGAGCTCGATTACACCGTGCCTGTCAAATTCCACGCTAGATCAAGAAGTTGAAAGTCCCATGCCAAATCATCAACACGCACAAAACTAATATCTCTAAAAATTATTATCGACCCAACATAGTTTAGGATCATAGAAACCAATAAGCGTAGTAACTAAAGAATTTTGCCAATAATTTTTTACAACAACTCCGAAAGAATTTGGGGATGACTGAGATGTTTTCTTAACTAACCTAAGAAGGCGTGTTGTGTTGCAACCTAATGTATGCATAATTTCCAACACGGGCACCAGAATACAGACTGCATTCGATCAACGTTCAAGCCTATGGGATCCTGCACACCATAGGTATTGTTTGTGTCATATAAGGTCTAACTACATAGGCCGATACCATAAAGATGCGGAGTGTCGACATGTTATTAACATAGGTATGTTGTACATAGAATTTCTTTCATGTATAACAATTTAACATATACATTTGGGTCACTTTTCTTGAATGCAATATTGATTTTCATCGACAGGGTACAAGCTGCCAACATCGATTCCATGAAACGTTAGAGAGACTACAGGTTGTAAATCGACTGGGTGCAGAGTACCTCAATGGGATACCGAAAGAGTAGTAGGTATAATCGTATGATGCAGGACTATAATACAAACACATGACCATAAACCTAGTGGAATTAATTCTGTATTGAAGGGGATGACATCATTTACCGGTAACCTCGGTGGTCAATGAAACATATTTCTGATTGGCAGCCTTGCTCCCAAAGCGGGCTGAAACATACGCGAGTCAGTGTTGAAAGATATTGGGGAAAATGTAGAAATCACGAACTCAATGACATAAGTGTGTCACTCGTGACCAAATCTAGTATTCTAGGTTAAGCAGCCTTATGGACCCGAACGAGGAGTTATTAATGGAGGGTACTGCGTAAACTTGATATAAATGATCTACGACTATGGGAGATTTCAAACACTTCGTTATCTACATGTGGATTGCATGACTTACGTTGACTAAGTTTACAAACTTGAATGCACGTATAATGTTTGAAAATCTGAATTTCCACCTGTCCCGGGTAAACCTGTTCATTGGTCAAGTTACTCACTTAGGCCTAAAAGCCTGTCCAAAATTTAGAAGGGTTTGAGAAAAATATTATGCCCAAAAATGGGCTCAAGCAAAAGAATTAGGGTCGTTTAAAATATGGGTTGGGCTTGGGCTTGAATATTCAAGGTCCAAGCCTAGCCCGACCCAACCTAACCCATTTTTAAGTTTAAAATACTTTATATTATATTATTTTTATATATTATGTAATTTAGAACACATTAAAAAGATAAACCTATACTAAATATATAATACTATTCTAATATAAATGTAATATAGTGTTAAGATGACAATATAAAATTTTTCCATAAATAAAAAATGTATAAAATTATTAAATATTAAAATGATATAACATAAATATTTTAAAAAAATTAAAAATAATATGGGCAGACCTAAAATGGGCTTGGGTTAGTCTTTTACAAATATGGGTGGGTTTGAGCAAAATTTTAGGCACATATTTCTGGTCAGGCCGGGCTTGGACAAACATAAAGTATATTAATATAATGCTTAGGCTCGGTCCGAACTCGACCCATGACCACTTCTAGTCCGGGGTGAAAAGATGTGGCCGTCTACCTTGCACGCTCTATTCGAGTTGGGACCCGCTAAGAACTCACAGCGCAAGTCGAAATGTCAGCCGAACTCAACTCAAATATGAGACAATATGGATATTTAGGAGCGAGGAGACACAATAAGATTATGCAGTTACTGTAGGAACCCAGGGCATATGAAGCCAACATGTCCACACAACCTAGGAGCATAGAGGAGAAGAGCTAATTAAAGCACTAAATCATGTAGTGAAAACATTAACTTATTCGTTTATTCATTAATTTTTTCTGTAAAGTTTAATATTATTGAAGTAAGATATAATACAATACATAAGCTAAAGTTTTAATCTTTTTTCAAACCTTTTGAGCAACTCTTTGCTTTATCAAAATATTTTACTTAACAAATGGATGGAGAAAAACTTAAATGAAAAAGTAACATAAATAATTGTAAATTTTAAACTCACAATATATGGTACAAAGGAAACCAATTTAATAGATTTGTTTCGTATATTGTAAATAAGTGTACTTTGGGATGTAAAACAAAGTATACAATTTGGGAAAATTACGAATAACATAACCATCGGTATGTTGAATGTGTGCCACAACTCGATGGGCGTCGGGCACGCCTAGGGTTTCGTCACACTATTTGGGTTGGCGGCTCCTCCTCGACTTCATTTTCATCTTCACGTTCACGTTGGGGCTAGCTGTTAAAATCCTTTTAGCCGTTGGAAAAGTTACTATTAAAATAGTAAAGAAAATGTGCCCTGTAAGACGTATTTTTCTTTCTCTATCCAAAAACAACGTAAATCGGTAAAATTTAAAGTTTTCAACCTACTTTCTCAAATGTTTTTTTTCAGCATATGTATAAAAATTAGCCGGCGTTTTACTTACATGATTAATCGAAAAATTAATCAGTGAGTTTGATTCTTTTTAGAACTAAAGTAACTTTTTGGGTAAAGAACACAAATAGTCACCTAATTATTCAGTTTGTTTTATTTTAGTCACCCAACTATTTTTTTTGTCACTCAAGTTTCTAAATTAAATATTTTAGTCACTCTTCCGTTAATTATCTAACTGAAGTCTAACGTGGGCTTTGTTCTATTGGTCTAGTAATAAATTTAGCCTTCCAATGTTATACAATTGATGTGCACAAAACTAACTAAAATTTCAACAAAGACAAGTGCACCTATCAATTAATAGTATATCTACAGTGAGCACATATATCATTCCCACAAAGACTAAAAGTACTAGTAATTATCGTCTTTCTATTATTTAACCGAAAAACTAGAATGAATGATTAAAAAATAAAATTAACTAATTAAATTAACTAAAGAACAAGAAAAAATTAGGAAAATAATCGAGAAAATAATCAAGAAGCGAAACAATACCCAAAAGAGAATTCACCTAGACTTCATCTGTCATTATCAATCTGAATTAAACAATTTCTTCACTTAGTTTCTTTATCCGTGGAAATTTCTAAATTATGCTAATATCTCTTTCGAGAGTAAGAGCAACTGACTCTAGGTTGATTAATTGAAATTTCATTCTAATTGAAACCCCTATTGTCGATTAACTTGATCTATGGATCCCCCTATTAGATTTAACTCTAATTCGGTAGATTTATGTCGTCCTATTTCTAAGATTGCAAGCAACTCCACTCAATTATGTTAGATCTACTCTTAAACAAGAATTTTTCCTCTTCTACTCAAGCACATCAAACATGGATTAATAGTCTGAAAATATTAAACAAAGAATTAAGCACACAAAATTGAAAACAATACCCAAATATTTTTTGTGTAAAACAGAAATTAAAAGACAAAGTTCATCATAGGATTCATCTCCCGTAGGTATTTAGAAGATTAGTTCATAATCACAAATAAAAACATCTCAAAGACAGTATAACCTTAAGAAACAAGAAAACCCATAATAAACTTCAAAGAAATCAAAAGGAGATCTTTAATCTTGATGGAAATCTACTTCAGAGTCGGCTTCAATGGTGTTTTTTCAAGTTGTCTTCTTAACTGTTCTCTGACGGCTTGCTCCCTCTTCTTATATTTGGTATATATAAGTCTTATAATGCCTGAAAAACCTAAAAATTGTATATTTCTGCGTTTTCAGAGTACAGTTTGCAAAATCCACACGATCTAGCACATGACTGTGTGGCTCACATGGCCGTATGTCTAGCCTGTGTGGAATGGCTCAGCCTGTACGGTTCCTAAAACTTACTCTGATTTTTCGATTTCCGCTTATTTATCGCTCCTTTTGCGCCCAAATGCTCTTCTAAGAATAGAAACATGAATTTAGATGATTAGGAAAATAAAATTCACTGTTTTAAATCGAATAATCATCCAAAAACGCATTAAGAATGAGGCTAAAACATGTTACTTTTTAGCATTTATCGACAATCTACCAATTTGATCCTAAATCTAAAAAATTCAAAAAATTCGACCCTTAATTTTTACAAGATTGTTCATTGTAGTCCTAATTATTAAAAAATAATTAGAAAATCTTAAAATTTTGAAAAATTAAATATAAAAATAAGGTTAAGATTTTTGTACTCAAAGAGACTTTCAGCAGTATCTTCCACTTTGTTTGTTTTCTTTCATTCAATTGATGATGTTGAAAATATCAAATGTTATGTCCTTCACCAACAATATCTCTCTAATTCTTGAGTTAGAAATGATAAAGACACAAGAACACTAGAACTTGAAAACTAGTATTATCTTTATAGCAAAGAGTAAAGTTGTCGGAGTTGGTGTCATCAATCCAACCATTTGTCTGGGTTCATAAATTTGTTAATTTTTAGTTTTTCTTTTTCTAGGTTGTAACTAGGCATTTAAGATTAAGAATGTAGTAGCCCAAAATTGACCGGGCTGAAAACAGAATAAAAGAATTAAATAAATATTTATTTATTTAAAATGTCCATTTAAAAGTCCATAAATAACCAGCCCAATAGACCCATTACACCTAGCAGCCCATTTACAATCAAATACCTAAAACCCCACTAAACTAACCCATTAACTTGTAAACCACCTAAAACCCGGTTACACCCAAGCCCAAATACCCAAACAGACCCAGGACTAAAGTGGCCCAACTGGCCCAAATTATTACACCAAGGCAAGAAACCCTAGGGTTTCTGCCTTTCCCTCCTCGAGCCGCCACTGCTTCTGGAAGATTCGGGGAGCGTCTATTCAGTTCCCCAAAATCGAGACGGCCATCAATGCTCTGTCTCAGGTCATCAATGCATTGTCACAGACCCTTCAACGCACCACGACCCTTCAGCTTGGCCACCGATCACGCCTCCACCAGTAGGCCGAAATTTCAGCACCGTGTTAGAGCCATTTCCACCGATCGTGCCGAATCATCGTCAACACGAGTCCACGCCAGTAACCACCGTGATTTTCATGGTCACATGAAAGAAATGGAAGGAAATCAAAACAAATAAGATCAGCAGATAGACCCAAATAGATATGGAAAGAAATCTAAGATTTCTTTCCAAAACAGAACAGTTTCCAGGCTATAAAGCCTTCTTCAAACCTGTAAAGGTGGGGGGAACTGACGTTTTTACACAGATAGGCAGAGATTTACACACTTACACACATAGAGATTTTTACACACACACACATAGAAAAACACCAAAGATACACCACAAAGATATTGTACACCAAATATTTTTGCAATAATATACCAGAAAGATTTCACGAGAAACGAAGGTGACCTATTGTTCTCTTTCTACTTTTATTTCATTTTTTTTATTTTATTCAAGCAATCCGCATATAATACATTGAAGAACAGAGGAGAAAGAAGTACCTTTTAGATTAGCCGAGAAAAGCGAAGCTTTTCGGATCCCGACCACCGTGCGTGGCGGAGTTGGTGACGGCGCGTGGGGCTGAGCACGAAGGTCCGATGAACGGAGCAGACCGGCCTAGGGTCGGAGCTCAGAGGACTGGGAAGAATTTCAGAGGTTTTTTTTTCCACAAGGGATTAAAATGATTTTTGAAGCTAAAGTTCGGATTATATAGGAGAGGGATGCGACGTCGTTTTAGAATGACCGTTTAGTGACCAAAACGGTGTCGTTTCAAGGCCCAGAATCCACGCGTTGACCCGTGACTCGGGAAGGATCCGCGTGTTTTTGACAAAAGGGTTATTTGTGCAATTGATCCCTCTACATTTTCAACATTTGCGATTTCATTTTATTGTATTTATAATTTGCCCCTAATATTTTATGCTTGTTTCAATTTAGTCTTAACAGCTTCTTTAAGGTTTATCCCAGGAACGACATCGTTTTAAGGAGGGTTTAATTACCCTATGAGTCCCTCACATTTTGAGCGCATTTCTTTGGGGTCCCTAATTTATTTTATTTTTTTAAATTTTGCCCCATGTAGATTTTTAAAAGTTAAAATTAGCCCTATGTTTTATTTATTTTTATAATTATTTATTTTATTATCTTATATTATATGTTATTTATTGTATATATTATTATATATATTATTATCCTTAACTATTATATTTTATTAATTAATTATTCATATACTATATATATTATTGTAATTTTAAACCTATATACTTCTATATTATATATTATATAATGATTTTATTTACTATGTAAATTATTTATTTTATATATTATTATTATATATTTTGAAATTATTATTAAAATATTATATTATATGTTCATTATATTATTAATTACTTATTTTTTTTATTATGTATTATTTTTTCTAAATTATTTTTTTAAAGTTATGTTATTATATATATTAATTCTTTTGTATTTTTTTTAAATACCAAATGCTAATTTAAAATTATTATTAAGTGTTGTGTTTTTATTTTAGAATTGATATATTTATATATTATTATTATTCTTATATATATTAATGTATTATTATTATCTCTGTATGTATATATAAAGTATCATGCATTATTTTATTCATGAATTTTTGTTGGCATTATATGTTTTATTATCCGTATAAGTGTTTTATTTATTTATCTTTAAATGTATATTACCTATCTTATTTGTATATAATTTCTGTTTTAAAATTTCCCATGCTCCATTTTTAAATGTATGTAGGATTATTATGTTAGCTATATTTTCTACGTATTATTCATGTTTGTATAAAATGCTAGGTTATTTTATAACATATATTGTTATAATAGTTATGCTTTGCAATATGTTAGTGTCGAAACTATTTTTTTCATTTTTTTCCGATTTAAAAATGATGGATCGACTTTTTCGAAAGCGAAAATGGAGTCGCCACCAATCTTTTCTTGTTTAGGTGTGATCGGATCACCTAGAAATTTGGGTTGTTTTAATAAAACATTTTGGTTTACTAAAACAATAATTTTGGTCTACGAAAATAGGCTCGGGAGTCGGTTACATATGAGGAATGATTAGCACCCTCATTACGCCCAAAATTGGTACCAAATCGATTAAATACTAATCTTTTGTCTAAAATTAAAAATGTTTTTGAAATGTGGTTCTTGTTAATAACATTTGAATAACCCGAGTCCTTTGCCAAAAATCTTCTTGTTTTGACGTTCGAAAATTTATAATTCGAAAATAACAAAAGGATGCCCAACTATTTGGTCCAACGAAAAATTGATACCCAGCTCAGTAGGGCACAATTCCTCGAATTTCCAAATATTGACCATTGCCTCACCTTGGAAGATATGAGTGAAATTCCGAAGAGACATTCGATTATTTTGAACAAATGGGAGATTGCAACCCAACACGATAGGGCACTATTCCCCGAATTGCCAAACATCGAACATTTCTTTCATTTTAAAGAGTTTTTAGAAAACGTGAGTGAAATTCCAAAGGGGTCATCGATTGTTTTGAACAAATGAAAAAGCGCAACCCAGCACGATAGGACACAACATTTCAAATCCTCGATACAAGATCATTTTATAATTTCCAAAACTCATGCTTTTGAAATTTCAAAAGGATATTTAGTTATTTAGGCTAAACAAGAAAAATTGAAACCTAGTAAGTTAGGGTACTATTTTCTTGAATTTTCTAAATTCGAAATATTGCCTTATTTTTAATTTGAAAAAAACATGGACGAAATCTCGAGAGAATATTTATTTGGTCAAATAGAAAATCGAAACCCAACACGTTAGGGCACAATTTCTCGAATTACCAAACACGAAATATTACCTCGCTTTGAAATTTTATTTTTTTATTTTTTTTAAAAGGGAGTGATTATGGAAACAAACTTGCAACGTATTTATTCGATTCATTTGAAGCAAAGAAAATGAAATGAATAATTTCAAGCAAATAGGTTGGCAATCTCAATCATAATATAATATGGAAAACATATATCAATAATATATTATACAATTTTTTGAAAAGTACAAACACGAAAATTGAAACATGCCCAATGATAATAATCTTACCACATACACTATTTAACGTTTCTAACTAATGGTTAAATAAAAATCTATTTTAAGAAAAATATTTTAAAAGGTAATAAAAAATGTTAAAACAAATAAACTTGGAATGAACAATTTAAAAATAGCTAAATTATATATATACATAAACAGATAATACATGCAAAAAATTTACAATAGATCGTAAAATAAATAAAAAATAAAAATAAATAATACATAAAATATATAAAGTTTAACATATAAATGAGCTTCAAAATAAGTATTATAAGAGGAAATTTAAAGTTAGTGTTATGCAAAACAATTTAAAAACCAAGATTCAAAAAATGTATATATGTATATAATATATATTATGTGCATAGCAATAGTAATGTGTACCTATATAAAATTTTAAAACGAATAATGTACATATTAACAAGTTGTAACATAGATGAATTATATAAATGCAACCATGTAAGAATATACAAAAGAATATAAGAATGACATACTATATAATATAAATCAATAATTATACAAAATAATTTGAAACAAGATTTACTTACCAACAATTAACAAGATACATAAAGCATAAAACTTAATATAGACATTGTATATAAAAAAAATAGTAATATAGGCAAGTGTTTGAAATAAACAAAGTATAATTTAAAATTGGGGAATAAATGGCATACATAAATAGATTTAAAGGGAAAAATATAAACATGTTTGCAAGGGAATTCAAATAAGTAATTCAATTATATTATGTATATATGTATATATAAAATAAAGAAAATAAAATAAAATAACAAAAATGAAAAATGAACAAGGGAATACAAGAAATTAAAATCAACCTTTTTTTGCTTTGGATTTTTTATCTCTATGTGAAAATACAATGTTTTTTTATCCCTCATTCCCCTTTACATTTGGTTTTATGATGGCTTTTATAGCCTTGTTACAACATTTTTTATTATTTACTATCTTTTCTTTTTACAAGTGGTAGACAAAAGAGGACTAGGGCGGCGCTTAGGGCGGCACATAGGGTGAAGAGGTTAGGTTTTTTTCTTTTTCTTCATTTTTTTCTTTTTTTATTTTTTATTTTGGGTTGTATTTGGGCTTGGGGTATTTTGGGTTTTAGTTGAGTTTTGGTATTTGGGTTGTGATTTTTTTGGGCCCAGGGCAAAATTTGGGTCTTACAGTTAGTATGATATGTTATCCTCATGCATCGATTAAAAGATATACCAAAGTAAAAAAAAAGGGCAATGCTTGATATTTGGGAGCTTCGAAGAAAACAGTGCCCTAACTTACTGGGTTGTGACTCTCCTCAGTGAATTCGAATAGCGAAGCACCCTTCTAAGTGTTTTTGAGATTTTAAGTATAAACAACTATTTTGAGGTTTCAAAGCGTTGTGTCCTAACTTATTGGATATGGCGTTTTGTTATTTCGAAATAGAAATTTTCAAATGACGAACTTAGTCTCGAATGCTTTGAAATATTGTGTCCTAACTTACTGAATGTGATATTTTTATTCATTTGAGATAAGTAAGGCTTAGTTTTCAAAATCAAGACATTCTAATTCAAAAAGAGGATTGCATCTTAAAACTTTCAAATTTCTGACATTAAAGACACTTGATAATCAATTAGGTACCTTAACCACGGTGTGAACGGCCTTTAAACGAAAACTACCAAACCATTTGTTAATGTGTATTTGAGCCCAACCATTCTACTCTAAAGATGCTATAACTTGTTAGAATCCGTCCACTTCTCAAACATAATTTCCTTTTTTTCATTAGAGTTGAATTCTGGATCAGCAATTATTGACTAGTGTTGTATGCTATTAATCTCAACATCCAAATTTGTTGGCATATAGATCTCAAAAGATATTGTATGATGCTGGTTTCATATGTCATAAAGATATTGTATGATGCTGGTCTTCGTTCCTTGCCTAAATGAAAGAATCTCTCATGTCCACCAACAACTCAATTAGGTTCCTTACAACGAAGGAATTGAACAAATTTTGATCTGAATTCTGGATGAATATGAGCAGGACGATAACTTTTGTCAAGCCATACAACTGTGGCTTTTGCCTCCATAATAGGCTGCACATCAAATCATCAGGTTACTAACAAAAACACCAAATCCTTGACTTGAAGAAGAAGAGTTGCAAGTTTGATCATAACAAACCTCTTCATTTGGCATCTTAAAGATGAAATACTCAAAATACAGGCGAGCCCCTGAGGAGTTGGAAATTCTCGCCTTAACAGGGGCGAAGCCAGAAAATTTTTTAGGGGGGGCCGGATAAAATTTTAATTTTTTCTAGTTTATATTTTTATAATTTGTAAAGGATTAAATTTAATTTTTATAATTTTAGGGGGGCAAAGTGAAATTTTAACTTTACTAATTTAAAATTTTTAAAAAATTTCAAGGGCCTAAAATGAAATTTTCCATTTTAGGGGGGCCAGGGCCCATGCCAGCCCCCCTGGCTACGCCCCTGCGCCTTAACAAAAAATTTGTCTCCGCTCTGGTTTCCAAAATGTACATGAGAAGTAGACATAAGTAAGATTACTGAAAGGCTCAACTAACATGGAGAAAAGCTAATCATGATATAAAAATTTGCAGCAGACATGCTAAACTTGCACAAGCTAACATTTCTAATGAAGTTTGCTGAGTTCAATTCTAGAATGATGCAAACATAACTGCATGTATGATATACCAACCTCCCCAAATTCAAATCCAATTTTAGTACTGTGTCAAGCATTTATTTTCTAATCTTTTTAATAAAACTCAATTAACACTTTCAGAAAAGCAGTTCTGCATATCCTAGCACTGCATTCAGTTAAGTGTACAGAAGAGTCTCAAGTAGATTGCATAGAAGATTATTAGATTGAACTATTTAATTTATATAGCAGCTAGAATAGAATTTAGATGGTACTCCTATGGAACCCCAGCTAACATATCAATTGCTTTAGACTTTTAAGCTCTACCTTGCGCTTTAAACTAAAAAAATTAAGAAACAAGAAATTCAAAAGATAGCAAGAACTTTCTTCTCTTTTCACATAAGTTGTTAAACAAATAGGTAAAGTGATTAAAGAAAGTAGCCTACCCTTAAAGGTCTAAGAAATTTGAGCGACAACTCTGATAGTGCTAATGAATCACTAGTGTGGGCAATTTCATCACAGCTGATACCAATACTTTCAAGTAGTTCATAGCAACCTAATTATCCAAACAAGAGTATGGGTCTAAATCAAATAAATATTATTTATATATATAGCAATCAAAACACAAGGAACATGCAAGAGCTGAATCAACTACCAAGGTAAACTGCAAGGAAAACGTCATTTTCAGAACCTCATCGACTGCCAACGGCATAATTCCAGTAGCATGAAGTCCTTTTTAATAATAGTTTTAGACATGAAAGAGAACAAACTATTCAAAATAAAACCTCTCATTGGTGATCCTAACTCAATTCATGGAGCTCCATCTTTAGAAGTCCCAACATTTTAGAAGGTTTTTGTTTCATAAATAAATTGAATGTGAATTAAAGAGAACATACTTTATACTTTAGCAACTAGTATAACATCTCAGAATAAGGCCTAGGAGTTTGAGCCCTGGCGAGCTGGTTTTCACCAGTAAGCCTGGCGAGCTATGATTTCTAGTAGATTTTACGAACTATGATCGCTAGTGGATTTAGCGAGCTATGGTAGCTAGTGGGCTTGGTGAGTTGTGATCATTCTTTTGGGCCGAGTGTCAAAAGTAGGAGTAGTCAAATGAGAATTATACCAAATTTAGGAAGTCAACTTACTTTTCTCTTTGTAAACCATTCATGCACGTAACTCATTCCTACTTCTACTATGACTAGGGTTTCCTAAGAACATCGAAGCACTTAATGCCTATAAATTAAACTCCTTTCATTGAAAATTCATATTCTTTGAAAAAGAAAAGCTCTTTCAAATTCCTTTATCCATAATCCTGTTGTCAAGAATGCAGAACCTAACTTTTAGGATTTATGGTAAGACTCTATTCTTTAGAAGTAAGTAAGAAAAGTTCACAACAAAGGAAATCAAGTTCGTCAAAAGACCAGCATGTGCCAACCTAGGTTCGCTTGTGTTTATATATAAGTTTTAATGTGGTTTGTTTGTTAGTGA
This sequence comes from Gossypium hirsutum, assembly GCF_007990345.1. Classification (NCBI taxonomy): domain Eukaryota; kingdom Viridiplantae; phylum Streptophyta; class Magnoliopsida; order Malvales; family Malvaceae; genus Gossypium; species Gossypium hirsutum. The sequence goes on from NC_053427.1 coordinate 79,518,676, forward strand.
CTTGTGTATAATTGTGAAATTGAGAAACTGAGAGAATCATCTACAAGCAAAGACAAGGGAAAAGTGAAGCTTGTTCAAAGCTTTCAGTAAATTGGTAAGTGTTCAAGGATCACCACATGTATGTACGAACCATAGTGTTAGTCAGAAGCTTAGGGTTTTTATCCTAAGTTTTGAGAGTAAGTCTTTTCTAAAATCGTTTCTGTGACTGTTAAATATATGTTTTTATGAACAATGATATGCGAGCTCTTAATGATTTGTGAGATTTTCATGATTTGTGAACTCTATGTTTAAGAAAATGTTTTTGACACTATAATCTTTCGAAACCGTTGGATATAATGGCATGCCATAGAATTGTGAGTACTCACCTTTATGTTTTGTGTTTTGGGCGAGAGACTATAAGACAGGTTGGAGACATAAGAGAATGTCGAGCTAAGATCCATTCAATGAGACATACTGGTGTATTTGGAGAGTGCGTAGTTTAATGCTACACTTATAGGACATGTTAGACTCTTTGAGTCGAAGTGAGGTGTTATAAGAAATCTCGCTTATCCAATAAGAAAGAACATGTGAATAAGACTGTTTTATGAAATATTACGTTTTATTGTTTTTAAGCTAACTGACAGTGATTAACTGCAAATTAGACTTCGCGTAAGTATGGCGAACCTAGTTTACAGTTCAGTGAATTTGCCAAAGCTTTTGTTTAACTTATGATTTGTGTGTGCTATGTGGTTATTATCTACTGTATATTCATTGAGTTCGCAAGAGCTTACACACTCATTTCTAAACATTGCAGATAGTTAGATCGATAAGGTGAGACGACGAAGTGAGTGATCCAAATGAAGCATAGACACTAGAAATGTAGTACAATCAAACCCTGGATACTAATGTAATGTGAGATATTCTACTTGGGCTTAGAGATATTTTTCTATTGACTTCACCTGTAGCTTTAGGACTTAATAAATTTGTACGATTTCTTATGTTTTTCTTTATGTTTTATTTGTGAACCGATAATACTTGATAAATACATTTGAATTTTAAGTATACGAATATAATCCAAGTTTGATTGATGTTTCTTTAATTACAAGTTCATACCTAAGTAATTAAATTCTGAACATAGTGTTCTCCATAAGCAATAGCATAAAATATATCAAATTGACTAACTTATATAGAGTTTACCAGGGTTGCTGTGAAGTAATAGGATTGGTGAACTGTGCAAAAGTACAAACCCAAACATGTGGCAAATTGATATTTACGAACCCTTAACAAATTTTGACATATTGAATAGGAGAAACCCTATGAAACGTGTTAAAAAAACCTAAGCACATAATAGTTGATACATGCATGGATGGGGTGAAATTTATTAAATTCCATTCACCAAAGCTGTCAATTTTCAAGCTTGGGAAATCAGTAGGCTTGTGAGGCATTTTTAGGTTGAGATGTCTCATGGAATTCGAAGATCTATCTCTTAGCTTCGAAACACAATTTGAATCACTCGATTTTGAGTTTGAAAGCTCAAGTTATGATATTTTTAGTGAAGACTACATGAACAAAATTTTTGGATGCGATTATGACAGGAATTACGAGTTTGGGCTTTTAATTCGAGTTTAAATCATATTAGGTTCGGGTTTCAGACTTAATTTCTATTATATATGAGGCCAATATTGTATTTATTAGCTATTATTATTTTATTATTCCAAATTTTTAATAATTATTAAGTAGTTCAAGTTATTTAGGAGTTTTATGTCAACAAGAAAGTTTAGTTTAAAACTACTTTTTGTTTAGATTAATTAGAGTTCTAGTATACTTAAGAGTTTTATTAGATTTATTTAGCTAGCCCATATAAGCCTTTGCATTGTACACAAATCACACAATTGATTATTATTCAAGTTCTCTTTGAATTTTTCTTTCAAGAATTATTCTTGAGTTTCTTTTAGAAGAGTTTTTAATAATCTTTAAATTGTGGGGATCATCTTCAAACTTTTTCTTGCCAAGCTTTCTAGTTTGGAGGGGAAATTAGAGTCGCTTGAAAGGGGTTGAGATTCTTCATATTTCCAAGGCTTCTTTGAACTTCTATATATCATGTTCTATCTTTTCCATCTATCTTTTTATTTTCTTCTTTATTGTTCCAATCATTCATTATTATGCTATTTATTTATCTTATTTATTTATTTTATTTGACTTGGGTTTGATTGTGTTTCAGGTTGTGTCAAAATCCAAGTTTCTTTCTGAACTTCTAGAGCCTTATGTAATAGCCCAAATTTGACCGGGCTTTAAAAGGGCAAAATAGATAAATGGATAAATAAATATTTATTTTAAAGTCCATTTAATAGTCCAGGTTACAAAGCCCAAGCATTGGGGCCTAAGCCTACTACTACCCCATAGCCCGTTACAGTGACCCAATACACCACAACCCAAATACAATCCTGGCCCAAATTTTAGCAGGCCCAACGAGCCCCAAACACACGGACCCCAAATCAAAAACTAGGGTTTCCAACAAACCCTATCATCGCAAGCACCCATCGTCAAGCCCTTGTGCCGCAACCCAACGCCCAGTCAATGCCCGATTGGCGCCGTAATCCTCGGGAGTACCTGCAAAAAGGGAAAGAAGAGCGACAGAGCACGGCAGAAATAGCAAGAAATTGAAAGAAAATACTTAACTAATCTGTAACTCTAAAAACAGTGGCTATAAAAAGCCCTTTGTAACCTGTAAACGATACACATACAGAGACAGAAATAAAAGGCAAATACAAACAGTTTTTTTCAAATAGGTGAATCTTCTATTTTATTTTTTTTATTTTTCGTGTTCAAAGCATATATACATACACAAACAGTTGGATAAATAGCTTTAAAGTGCACAAAAAAAGGGTTTTACCTTTCGTTTTTGCGTAAAAAAAATCGAGGTTTCTAACCTCCGAGGGCTGTGTACGACGGCGTAGAGGACGACGCGTGGGCGCGTAAGGCACGTGAACTGCCTGATGACGGAGGCTTGGCCAGAGCTCCGAGGGCCCCTTTTCCTTCCTCTTTTAGAGGATTTTTAAATTTTTTTTAAAAAACACGGATAGAAATGAAATTTTAGAGTTTTTTTTTGTATTTATAAGCTTCCTGAACGACGTCGTTTTGGGGTGATCGTTTAGTGACCGAAACGGCGTCGTTTCAAGGCCTCAAGATCCACGTGTTGACCCGTAACCCGGGGAGGATCAGCGTGTTTTCGATATTTGGGTTAATTGCCCAATTGGTCCTTTCGCAATTTTAATATTTATAATTTTATTTTATTTATTTTTTAATTTAGTTCTAATGTTTTAATTTTGTTTCAATTTGGTCATCACAGTGCTTTAAAATTTAATTTGGGGAAACAATGTCGTTTTGGGATTAGGGCAATTTGCCCAATGAGTCCCTCAGTTGCCCAATGAATTTTTTTTAAACTAGCCCTAAAACTTTAATTTTATTTCATTATAGTCCTTTTAAATATTTTTTTAAATCTATTAAATACTTTATATCTATAAAATATTAATTATAAAAAATAGTATATATTATTTTTATATATTATTTATTATATTATTTTTTACTTATAAATTGTATTTATTTATATATTTTATATATATTATTTTTTAAAAAAAATTATGTATTATTATTTATTAATTGTGTAAATTTTAATTTTTATTAAATAATAGTATATATATTATCCTTCATTATATTTACACATTACATTTTATTATATATATTTTTATATTACTTATTATATGGTTTATATTATATATTTTGGTTATAAATTATATTATACCCTAAATATTCACTATATATATATTATCATTTACATTACTTTTATTTCATTATAAAATATATACTATTTTATCACCTATTAGTTATATTTTTTATTACTAAATAAGTATGTGTAATATTAATATTTAGTACATTATTAAGGTATTATACCCTATAATATAACTTATATATATTTTTTTAAATACTCACTTTATTTTATATTTTAATACGTATTAAATTTTTTTTATATTGTTATTATATCATTTATATATTAAATGCTAGTTTCATAATATTATTATGTGTTGTTTTGTTTGATATATATATGTTACTACATTATTATTATTTTTTATATATTATCATGTTTGTTTTATATACATATTTATATGTCTAATTGTATATTATGCATCGTTTTTTTAAATTAATTATTACTTTGTATTGTACGTATATTTTACTTATTCATCTTCAATATATGCTATGTATATTTTAATATGTATGTTGTTGTGTAACTAAGATTTGCTATATTTATGTATGTATCTAGTATAAGACCTTTATATTATTGCTATCATATTATTTAAATGCATGTTTCAGCTACCTATTATTTGTAATCGACTATCTTGTATGTTATATTCTATAATGTTAATATGATCCCTCATGCATTAATTAAAAAACTAGATTCCAAAGTTTTCAAAAATAAAAAGGCAATGTTTGGTGTTTGGAAGCTTCGAGAAAAGTAGTGCCCTAACTTACTGGGCTGCAATTTTTCTCGTTGAACTCGAATAGTCAAGCACCCTTCTGGGTTTTAAGGTTTTCAAAATATGAGCAACTGTCTTGAAATTTCAAAGCGTTGTGTCCTAACTTACTGGATATGGCGTTTTGTCGTTTTGAGATAGGGACTTTCAAAAGGGGTTAGTTTAGCTTCGAGTATCTTAAAAACATTACTTCCTAACTTATTGGATGTATTATTGTGATTCATTTGATACAAGTGAACCCTAATTTTCAAAATTGAGACATTCTAATTAAAAGAGGTTTGCATCTTAAAACTTTCAAATTTTCGACATTAAAGACACTTGATAATCAATTAGGTGCCAATTTTTGGGCGTCACGAGGGTGCTAACCCTTCCTTGTACGTAGCCGACTCCCGAATCCATTTTCTCGACTTTTGTAGACCAAAATTAATGTTTTAAAACAAAACATTTTATAAGGTGATCCAATCACACCTAAAAAGATTGGTGGCGACTCCCGTTTTTGTTTTTCTTAAAGTCGATTCCCATTTTCCAAAACTCGATTTAAAAATGGTTTCGACACCTTAAGTCAAATCTGTGACTTGAACAAACTTTACGATCTGCTTCTGCTTTCATCCACACTCATCCGTATCAAGGGTAGTTCGCGAGACTTACCCTTTATAAGGAAACTTACTCTATAAAGTCTTAGAGTACAAACCCTAATACCAGATAGTTGGATTGTTGTATTTTTTTTTGTAAAAACTTAGGCTTCGCATGTTTTTAATTCCCTTCTTCAAATATTTGTGACTTCAGAAAAGAGTAGTTAAGTTCTTGTAAGCGAAGTAGGTTTACATATGACTTTCGTTGCGTATCATGAAGTAAGTGAAATGTGTGCTCACGAGCTTGTGCTTTCCTAATTTTTATGTATTTTTTTATTCTAATTTGTAGTGTGTTGGGGGTTAGGTTAGGTGTTAATGGGGAGTCACTTAGGTGGCTAATATGACATTTCATAGCTTGGGTTCGACAACGGGATCGAGTATGGGGTGTTACATTTAATGGTATCAGAGGTAACCAGGTTGGTTGAAATAATTAATTAGGTTTGCCAGATTTGTTTACTAATTGAAGTGATAAATATGATTGCTTCTTGTTGTTGGGGTAGGATTGGAAAAATACATTGCCTTGGTTCGGTTGTTTCTTTTGCAGTATTATGTTTCGAATCATTTTCTGCTATTCACCTGCCTAGTAGTTGTGCTCATAGATATGCTAGGTGAGCTATGCTCGCAATGTGTTTTGGCGAATCGTGTTTGCAGATGAGATTGGTGAACTATGTTCACAAATTTGTTTTTCAAGCTTAGGATGCATAATGAAACATGCTTATGATCTTTTTCTTAAGCTTGAGTCTTATGTACATTTAGAGCTAGTAAAATGTCTCGTAGAAGAGTAATTGTGAATATGAGCCTAGTTAATAGAGCTTCAGACCCTCTAAAAGGTTACAAGACTTTGGTGTCACCTATGTGACCTCGCAATGAAAATGTTTCAGTTGAGAGTGTTGAATCGTTGGTACAAGCCATGATCGAGCTTTCCAATTAGTCATTGGTACCAGTGCTGCTCTTGCCAATCAATGATTGCCATTAGAGCGTTTGTGAGCTCTAGGTGGTAAGGAATTCGGTGGTGTTAAGAGAGCTGATCCTATTGAGGTAGAATATTAGCTTAAAGGTGTTGAAAAGATCCTTGAGCAAATGGTCTGTACTGAGAAAGAAAAGTTGGGATGTACTGTGTCCTTTCAGACTTGCGAAGCCCATCATTGGTGGAACACAATGAAGTAAAAAACTACTATGAGCTGATTAACTTGGTACTTTTTCCTGGAAACATTTAAGAAGAAGTTCATAGGAAAACAATACATGGAAGCTCACAAGAGAGAATTCATTAATCTAGTGTAAGATGATATGTTTGTAGCTGAGTACGAGGTTGAATTTGGGCGATTAAGCCAATATGCAGCTGAGATGGTCTCTTTGGAAAAGGGGTCACCGCAAAAGGTTTCATTTTGGGTTATATCACAACATCCAACTCTATCTGGTAGCACATGACACGATGAACTTCGATGAGTTGGTAGATAAAGCGAAGGTTGTTGAGGAAATTAGAACAATGGCTCCGTGAACTGTAGCGGGGTCTGGGAAACAAATGTCTGATGAACATCCAAAAGGTATCGTGAATCACATAATGTTGGTAGAAATGTCAGAGTAACACCTAGGCTGAGAAAGGAGGTTCATACAAGTTGCTAAGTTGGCCACTTTGTGAACATTGCAAATGAAGGCATCTTGGGGAATTTCGTTAGGTGATAGGAGGATGTTTCAAGTGTGGGTACAAAAACACATGATAAAGGAATCCCCAGAATGACAAGATAGGATACAAGCTCAGAATTAAACCCTCACACCAATGCAAACAAGAGTTCACGAGCGAGGTCAATGTAGAGGTAGTGACACAAAACAGGCTAGACAGCGAACCCTAGTGTACATTATTGCCACATAAGGAGGGACAAGAGGGATCACACGAATATATGTTGTAAAGGAACCATAATACCAGGGAGTGACTGACGTCATCACAGGTACCTTCACTCTGGGAACTATTTCGTTGTTGTCTTTGATTGATTTTGGTTCCAACACTTGTACATTTTGAGCGAACTGCCTGTGAGTTGGGTATTCCAATAGGATACATTGATAAGGGTATAACTATCACTAGTTTGTTTGGTGAGAGTGTTCTAGTCAATAGAGTGTATTTTAGGTGCCCTTTAATAATCCAATGACATGTTTTCTTTGGTGATTTGATGGTATTACCCTTTATGGGTTCGACATAATTTTGGGAATGGATTGGCTAACTAAGAATAAAGCCAAGATAGACTTTAAGCTAAAAAGAGTGACCTTGCGAAGTGATAAAAGGTGGAAATTATTGTGGTTGGAGAGTGAACCCAATTTTTGTCCAACAGGGTCTCGATATTAAGAGCAAAGAAGATGATAGGGAAAGGTTGCCAAGCCTACCTCGCTTATGTGATGGGTTCGCAGGAGACAACGATATGGGTTCGCGATATACGTACTGTAAAAATTTTCCAGATGCATTTCCAGACTAGCTACCTAGTTTACTACCAGATTACGAAGTGGAGTTTGGCATCAATTCTAGTGTACTCATGAACTGAAGAAGGGCATGATGCTCACATGCAAACTGTGTTACAAATTCTGTGAGAGAATCAACATTTCGTGAAGCTTAGAAAATTTGAATTTTGGCTGAAAGAGGTAGTATTCTTGGGTCATGTGGTTTCGACAGAAGGATTTTTCATAGACCCAAAGAAGATCGAGGTAATTATAAAGTGGAGATCACCGAGGAGTAATACTGAAGTGCGAAGCTTTTTAGGGTTAGTAGGATATTATCGCAGGTTTGTTGAAGGGTTTGGCACCATAGCGACACCTTTAACAAAGCTACTGCAGAAATATGTGGAGTTCGTATTGACAGAGGAAAGATAGAAAAGCTTTGAAGAACTTAAGATGATACTCAACAAATCACCTATACTGATTTAACCAAAATCTAGACGGACTTTGTGGTCTACAGCGATGCCTCACACATGGGAATTGGTTGCATGCTAATGCAAGAAGAAAGGGTGGTGGCTTATGCTTTGAGACAATTGAAGCCTCAAAAGCAAAACTGTCCAACTCATGATCTGGAGTTAGCAACAGTAGTGCTCGCACTTAAGATTTGGTGAGACTACTTATATGGCGAGCGATTTGCCATCTATACAGACCATAAGAGCCTCAAGTACCTTCTCACCCAAAAAGAGCTGAACTTACAACAAAAAATATGGATAGAACTACTGAAGGACTATAATTGCGTGATAAAACATCACATTGGAAAGGCGAACGTGGTCGCAGATGCCTTAAGTAGGAATTCAATGAGTAAACTACGAGCTCTGTTCACACGGTTGAGTGTGACAAGTGATGGTGGACGACTCGCATAACTGCAAGAAAACCAACCCTTTAACAACAAATAAAGAAGATGCAGGGCACAGATAAAGACTTGGCGAGGTGGGTTCGCCAACTGGAACAGGAGATTCAGGGGGGACTTCACATTGACTAAGGAAGGCGTACTTTATTTCCGAGGGAGATTCTACGTACCATGTGATGAAGAGCTTCACCATGCAATCCTTACTAAAGTTTACAACAACCCTTACATAATGCATTGAGGGAGCAATAAGATGTACCGTGACCTCTACGAATTGGCGGCTTAGGTTAAAGCGAAATGTTACAGACTTTGTGGCGAAGTGTCTAGTCTGTCAGAATGTGAAAGCAGAGCATCAATTTCCCTCAGGATTGTTATAACCATTAAAAATTCTAGAGTGGAAGTAGGAAAGGATCACATGGACTTTGTTCTAGGCTTAACCCTAAGTTCGACAAAAAAAGATGCGATATAGGTGATTGTGGATCGCCTTACAAATAGTTCACACTTTTTTGTGGATTGCCTTACAAATAGTTCACACTTTTTAGTAGTTCGCACAAACTACACATTATAAAAACCCATAGAATTGTAAATCGTAGAGATAGTACGACTCCACCGCATACCAGTTTCCATTACCTTCGATTGAGATCCTCAATTCACCTCAAGATTCTGCTAAAGTCTGCAAGAAGCTTTGAGTTCAAAACTTAACTTCAGTACTGCTTATCATCTACAAACAAATGCTCAATTAGAGAGGGTGATCCAAGTACTAGATGAAAATACTGTAAAGTTGTGTTAAAGTTAGTAGGATGTTGGGAACGTTATTTACCTTTAACAGAGTTCGCATACAACAATAGCTAACAAGCAAGGATCCAAATCGAACTCTTTGAGGCATTGTCTAAAAAGAAGTGTAGAACTCCCTTGTGTTGGGCAGAACTTGATGAAAAGTGGATAGTTGGACTAGAGTTGGTTTATTAAACATATGCAAATGACTGAAAACTACTTTAGATAGAAAAATATCCTATATTGATTTAAAATGATAAAACATTGAGTACCAAGTGGGAGAGTGAGTGCTCTTAAATGTCTCGCCATAGAAAAAGGTTTTAAGGTTTGGGCGAAAAGAAAAATTAAGTCTAAGATTTATTGATCTATATGAAATGGTTGAAAGGATTGGCCCTATGGTCTATGAACTCAAGTTGACACCAAAACTTGAGTGAATCTATGATGTATTCTATATATCCATGTTAGGGAAATATCGTGCGGACCCATCCCATGTTGTGTAAGTAGAAGAAAATAAGGTGCAACATGGTCCTCCTTTTGATGAAAAACTAGTTGAAATTGTAGCTCGTGAGGAAAACTTCTTATGAAACAATAGAATTCCATTGGTCAAAGTGTTGTGGTGAAACCACAATATCAGCGAAGCCTCTTAAGAAACTAAGGAAGCAATGAAGCGTCAATATCCTCATATATTCTAACATAGGTAATTTCGAGGATGAAATTTCTTGAGAGAGAGAGGGTTTTAACATCCCAAAATAGGGCCTAAAAGTTTGAGGCCTAGCGAGTTGTGATTGGCAGTGGATTTAGCAAACTATGATCGTCACTGGCTTGGTGAAGTAGGGATAACTAGTGGGTCTGATAAGCTATGATCGTTGTTTTGAGCAGAGATTCAAAAGTAGGCGTAGTCAAGAGATAATTATACCAAAATTCGGAAGCCAACTTACTTTTCTCTTTGTAACACTATCCATGCACATAACTTTTTCCTACTTCTACTATGACTAGGGTTTGCTAAGAACATTGAAATACTTAATGTCTATAAATTAAACTTCTTCTGTAGAAAATTTATATTCTTTTGAAAAAGGCAAAACTCTCTCAAATTCCTTCATTGATAATCCTATTGTCAAGAATGCGTAACTTAGCTATTAGGATTTAAGCTAAGACTTTGTTCTTTAGAAGTAATTAAGAAAATATCGTAATAAAGAAAACTAGGTTTGTTAAAAGACTAGCATGTGTGAACCTAGGTTCGCTTTTGTTTATATATGAGTTTTAATGTGATTTGTCTATTAGTGACTTGTGTATGTTTATGAAATTGTGAAACTAATAGAATCGTTTACAAGCAAAGACAAGAGAAAAATGAATTTTGTTTAAAGCTTTCAGTAAATTTCTGAGTGTTCAGAGATCACCACGTGTATGTGTGAACCATAGTATTAATTAGAAGCTTAGGATTTTTATCCTAAGTTTTGTGAGTAAGTCTTTTCTAAACTCTATTTAGTGACTATGTTAAATATGTGTTTTTTATAAACAATGATATGCGAGCTTTATATTGTGAGCTAATTATGAAAAGTGCTTTGCGAGCTCCTCATTATTTGCGAGCTTTATGTTTAAGAAAATGTTTTTGACACTATAATATTCAGAAACCGTTAGATATACATGCCATAGGATTGTGAATACTTACCTTTATGTTTTGTGTTTTGGGTGAGAGGCCTTGAGACAGGTTGGAGAAATAAGGGAATGTTGAGGTAAGCTCCATTCAATAGGACATGTTAGTGTGTTTGGAGAGCGCTTAGCTTTAAACTACACTTATGAGACATGTTAGAATTTTTGAGTCAATGTGAGGTGTTATAAGGAGATCCGCTTATCCAACAGGAAAGAACATGTGAATAAGATTGTGTTTTATGAAATATTATGTTTTACTGCTTTTAAGTTAAGTGACAGTGTGTAACTGCGAACCAAGACTTCGCGTAAGTATGGCGAACCTAGTTGGCAATTCAGTGACTTTGCCAAAGCTTTTGTTTAACTTATGATTTGTGCGTGTTATGTGGTTATTATTTTCTGTATATTCACTGAGATTACAAGAGCTCTCACACTCCTTTTTAAGCACTGCAGAAAGTTAGATCGCACGAGGTGAGGCAGCGAAGCGAGTGATCCAAACGAAGCATAAACATTAGAAAGGTAGTATAAGTGAAATTAGGATACAAAGGCAATATGGGATATTATGCTTGGGGTTAGAGATATTCTACAAACCCTAAATAAATTTTGACATACTGAGTAGGAGAAACCTTGCAAAACCTGTTCGCAGAACCTAAGCAAATAGGGGTAGTTCGCGAGACTTACCCTGTATAAGGAAACTTACTCTGCGAAGTCTTAGAGTTTGAACCCCAATATCACATAGTTGAACTATTGTATATTGTTTTGCTAAAACTTAGGCTTCGCATGTTCTTAATTCTTTTCTTCAAATATTTGTTACTTCGGAAAAGAGTAGTTAATTTCTTACAAGCGAAGTAGGTTCGCATATTACTGTCGTAGCGTATCATGAATGAAGCGAAGTGTGTGCTCGTGAGCTTGTGCTTTCCCAAATTTTATATATGTTTGATGTTCTAATGTATGATGTGGTAGAGATTAGGTTGAGTGTTAATGGAGAATCATTTACGTGACTAATGTGTCATTCCATAGCTCGAGTTCGACGACTGAACCAAGTATGAGGTGTTATTAAATTAGTTAATGACTAAGTATAGACTTTCATAAATGGAAATGCTAAAGTGCATAGTCTGCCCTCTGAGTCTGACTTATACAAGCATTGCAAACAATGAGACCAAAAAGCTGAAATTCAAGGCATTCAACCAAGTAATAGTTTGTAATAGAATTAAATAGACTAGAAATTAAACTCCAAGGTTATTTTCAAATTCTAGCCAAAAAAGAAAGAAAACTCACATCGATGTTTGAGGGCTCAAGGCACCTCTAATGAGCTACAAGATTAAATTAAGCAATGATAAACAAATAGAAAATAAATAAAAGAACCAAACAATTTTGTGACTCACCGTGTTGACAATAACTTGCATAAACAGCATTATTAACAACTCCATACGGATCCAGTTCGTAATCAAGGACTTTGAGCTCAACCTTATGGAACGAAGTCATTCTGCAATTAGGACAACCAATAAAATTTGTTCACTTCTCCCTTTTAGCATACCACCATTCCCCAATTTTAAAAAATGAACTCAAATTGACGAAAAATTGGTTCCTTTCAGTTCGAAGTTGTGCAAATGTGCTAATCCCGATTTTGGCTTTTTCTAATCCTTACCAAATACACAATATCCATAAGTATTCTGAACATAGATAACTTCAAATCTTCTCGATTTTATTGTAGTAAAGCTAAATTAACCAAAAGGAAATTAATAAGACTGGAAAGTACCCTTGGCCGCCTTTGAGATCAAAATGTGCTTCGACAGTGAAGCTCCTTGAGGTGGAGAGCGTAGGGACACGCAGCGGCATCAACAGCGGAGAGATTGGAAAGGATGAAGATGGATGGTGAAGATTGAGAAAAGTAGCATTGGGACGAGGGGAAGGCAATGTGGCGTGCTCCGGGAAAACTGAAGCCTTGAGCATCTGGTTGGATATTGCTGCAAGGTCACCCAAGAAAGCCATGGTTATTTGAAGGTGTTCTCAGTACTGATTGGCGGGAGTTTCCATGCACGCTGCTTAACTAACAATGTCCTTTGGGCGAATAGGCTGTAAATGAAATTTGCGTAGTCTAAATAATTCATTAAAAAGTGGTTTTGGTAAACGATACTTTGAAGATGGGTTTAACTTAAGAATTAATAAATTGAGTTGATATTTGGATAATGATTAAGACAGATCTCAAAGATTGAAAGTAATTTAGAATATTAGAGATTAAAGACACATCTCAAAGATTGAAAGTAAATTTGAATATTAAAGTTTACTTTTTTTGTTTTAGAAAAAAGAAATAATATTAAGTGATTACATTAAATCAATTAATCCCATCACTACAGCAAAATAGACTTTTAGCGGTGCTTTCAGCGCCGTTCGGACAAAAAACGGTGAAAATATGCACATTAGTGGCGTTTGTATAAAAACGCCGCTATAGGTCAGAGTTATAGTGGCGCTTGCCAAAAAAATGCCGCAAAATATCAATATTAGCGGCGCTTATGTAGAAAACGCCGTAATAGGTGACGCATTAGCTGCGGTTGCCTAAAAATGCCGCAAATGTGTTGAGCAAAATGCGCTGTTTGTTGGTGAGCTGTTGAGGCATTAGTGGCATTTTTGGTAAAATGCCGCAAAAAATTCAAGCACTAGCAGCGTTTTTTAAAAACGCCGCAATAGGTGACGTATTAGCAGCGGTTGTCTAAAAACGCCGCAGAAGTGTTGAGCAAAACGGTGTCGTCCCTTAGATAGCTATGGAGGAATTAGCGGCGTTTTTTTTAAAACGCCGCAAAATATGAATCATTAGTGGCGTCTTTTTAGAAAATGCTGCAAATAAATTATGTTATTTTAAGGTTTAATATTATGAATTTTAGGTTAATTTAGAGTTTTAGGGTTTATGATATAATGTTTATTATTTTGGGTTATGGATTTATGTTTTAGAGTGTAAGTTTGGGGTTTACTGTGTTTTAGGTATTAGGGTCGAATTAATATTAATGTTCATGGTTTTAGGGGTTATGCTATTAGGGATTAGAGGTTACGATTAATGATAAAATATTAATTTATTTTAGGGTTTTGGTAAGCATTAAGATTCTATTTTAATTACTTTTGTCCCTTGTTATATATATATTAGAACTTGTAATATATATTAAGATTCTATATATTTAGGGTGTAAGTTTAGGTTTAGGGTTTAAAGAAAGGATACTATTAGCTAGAAATTGAAGAACATTTGGATTTTATTGAGATTCATGCCGTTTTGTATATACCCATATTATTTAATATAAGAATATAAACATATATATGTGTTTTAATTTGTACTACACTAACATTGGCCACACGAATTCCCAAAAATATGTCTACGATTATGGTTTAGGGTTAATGGTTTTTAGAGTTTATAGTTTGGGGGCTTTATAGTCTAGGATTTATGGTTGGTTTAGGGGTTACTGTGAATGGTTTTGGGGTTTAAAGTTTGGGGTTATGGGTTTTGTGTTTGTGGTTTAGGGTTTAGGGTTTAGAGTATAATTTTGGATTTTAATTTAGAAGATAAATATAAATAAGATAAATATATATAAATTATTATTTTAATATAAATAAGATAAATATATATATAAATTATTATTTTAAAATAATATATATCAAAATGGGTTAAATCCCAAACAGCTAAGATGAAAAATGGTTTAGTGTGCAATTGTGTACATAAACTATAATTTGATCTAGATCTTGTAAAATATTAACACAATTATTGATATAAATAGCGTTATGTTTTTATTTAATTAATTTATATGCTACGTAATATTTATATTTATTCAATATAAAAATATATTGATGTATTTTAAAATGTGTATTAAATCAAAATTAAAGTTTTAACTATAGTTAGGGTTTAGAGTGTAAGTTTATGGTTTGAGGTTTAAAGTTTAAGGTATATTGTTGATGACTGAACCAATATTTGGAATTTTATGAGATTCTTGCCATTTTGTATTACACCTAATATAAATATATGAAAAATATATTTTTTACTACACTAACATTCGTCACACTAACATTACTTGGATATAATATAAAAGAAATTCTAAATATATAGTTTTAAATTTTGACCAATTTTTAAAAAATATTCAGGTATTAGCGGCGTTTATACATAAAACGCCGCAAATAACAGGCAATAGCGGTGTTTTTCAGAAAACGCCACAAAATTTAATTATACATTAGAGTAAAACGGCAGCGTTTCCTCTGAATATTAGTGGCTTTAGCGGTGTTTCTATAATAAACGCCACAAATTGTATTAGAACTGCGTCGTTTTGTAGTGTAGATAAAAGAGGCGTTAGTGGCGCTTTGCCTAAAACGCCGCAAAATGTCTCATTAGCGGCGCTTTGATGAAAACGCCACAAAGTTTCCTTATTTGAAACGGCGTCATTTTTTCTCCCTTGAGGTTTATGCCCTTTACCCGAAATCAGTTTAGTTTTTTGCTAAGTCATTTTCCCCCATTTCTATTCTTCTTTCCTTAAATCCCTAAAACAAAAAACACCACTTTCTTTTTCCCCAAATCCTCCCCTAATTCCCTAAACCCGAAATCCCTAACATTTTCCTCAAATCCCATTTTTTCCCTAAATTTATTCTCCCATCCCTGAAATCCCTAACTATTTTCCCTTTCCTCTCGTCTCACTTGCTGTTATTCTCCGAAACCATTGCGTCTGTGCGATATCGACTTTGGAAGCGGTTCATCTGATTCTGCTACACTAATCGTGTAATTTAGGTACAAATTTGTTTTCCTCATTATTCTTTACTCCTTATGCTTACAATACTTTTTCTTGGATTTTTCAGTGTTGTTGGATGGTATAGTCAAGCAAGAAAGTGGAATCAGGTACTAAAGCTAGTGTTTTCTGATAGAAATTTCATGTTTCCCCTCATTGTTTCTTACAAAATATTTTAGAAGGACAAGGAAGGCATTATCCTCTCTCAATTGTTTTTCTGTTCATTTTATTCAATATTTATTTTAATTTTATTCATCTCCTCTTTCGATTCCGTTTTCAATCGCTTTCACGCTAATTTTATCGCCATTTAATCCATCAAACACCACTTTATGAAAATTTGTAAATAAATGAAATGTGTTTACCTTGGAAGTTATACTATACTTTATTTGTTCCAAAAGCCCTAATGTTTTTAAATCTATTTTCTGTCTCTACCTGTGTTTTAATGTGTTATGTATATGCAAGCATGCCACCAAATTTATCGAAAATCCTTATCGATTCATCACAAAATTAAACTTCAAAGATAGTGATGAGAAATATAAATCACTTTAGACTTGGTTTTTTTGTGCTTAGTATGTCACTGAATTTTTTGGGTACCTTTCGCAACAATTAATTAATTAGAATTTGTTATCAGAGTAATTTAACGATGATGAATTATCAACAATTGATGAAAGTGATTAGTTTCTATACCTTCTACTGGTTTCTTTTATTATCTATATATCTTTAAGCTCCTTTTGCAAACAATTGTATTTTTGCAATAATTTATAATAATTTATTTATATTTTTACCATGTACTATATCTATGTATTAAGATTAATTTTTCTACTTCAACGATAATAAGAGATTAAGGATTTAATTATCATTTAATATATTTCCATTAAAACATTTTAAACATTTTAGTTATATTTATGTATAAATATTGACTTAACTAATGCATGTTAAGTAGCAGGTCATTGTCAATTTCCTTGTCCTCTTTAGACGCCCATCGACCCTTTTAAGGCATTGTCATTTGAAAGCACATCTCCTTTGATTTGAACCTGTATGTGGAGAGTAATGACCAAATCCAGATAAGGATTGTTACATGAACTAAATTACAGTAAACCTTAGATTTGCATTTAAAGTGTTTTTACTTACTGTTTCTTTATCTTCATTTTGTAGACAACAATTCCAATATTGGTAGGGACCAAATTTGATGATTTTGTTGGTCTTCCCCCAGATTTGCAATGGACTATAGTGACTCAGGTAGAAAACTTAAATTTGTTATTTTCATGGTTATTTGATATCTACTCTTAAATTTGTTATTCTGCATGATTATTTGAGATCTGCTTCTGTCAATGTACTTTCTAATTTCATTGCTCTCAGACGTAAGGCTCAAAAATATTGACCAAACACTCAATCCTATTCTCAACTAATCCGTGTTAAACACATCTCGGGATGATGTGAAAATCTTTCCACCTGAAAATAAACATTCCCGTCTTAAACACATATCTATCGAACACTCGTTTTTTAATCCAAGAAAATCATGCATGTAAATTTGCCTTGAAAAAGGACAGATTTGTGTAAGAGGAATGTCCTGTGGAGTCTTCCTTAGTCTATTCTCAGCCATTTGACATTTGTTACAAAAAATCATTTCTTTTCCATTCGCAATCAATGTTTAATAATTGAAACACCAAGGGCCACCTTGTCGATTAAACTATACCAAATTGGAAGGTTGATTACTTATCTTATTCCTATGCATTCTTGCTTTAACTTACTTAAGAAATACTGCTTTTTTGACTCCAGCCTTTGTTTGCTGGTGAGAGTGGAGTAGACCAAGTTGTTGAAATACTACTTTGTCAAGTGAAAGGGGAACCAAACATATCTTACATCAGTTCTAGGTACTATCGAGCACATGTGAATTGCATACTTTCTTGGCTTATTTATATGCATTTTCACTTTCAATTAATTAACAAATACTATTTTTCTGACTCCAGCCTCTGTTTCCTGGTGAGAGTGGAGTAGACCAGCTTGTTGAAAATATTAAGGTACGTTTTAGTTCAAAATTCTCATCAATAATAGTTCCATCATGATGATGTTGGAAAAATTAATCTTCTGGGGCTCCGATTTTATACAGATTTAATTGCTGATTTTCCTTTCAAATATTGGATCATTTTACTTTACATTTGCCATCTAGTTTTCTGCATTATGTTTTCTGTTATCTGCCATTCAGTTTGCCATGTTCCTTTTTTGGGCCTAATTTTATTTCCATGTTTTTTTGTACAAATTAGTTGTGAAAAAGGTAATATATATAGTTTATTAATGAAATATGGAAGCAGAACTGATAAAGATTTGATTATGTTATTTTATTCCGTAGCTTGCGTGTCTATTAAAATAACAATAATGGCCGACTTTTTCTCCAACATTATTTTAAAATTTTTATTTTATTTTTAAATTACCGAATTAAATTAAAATGTATTTAAAGTTTTATTTTGAATATTTTATTTGATTTTAATTTAATCACAGAAAATATTTTGTCTACTTTTTTTTTTAAATTACCTAATTAAATTAAATTGTCTTTAAAGTTTTATTTTAAATATTTTACTTGATTTTAATTTAATCACTAAAAATATTTTGTCTACTTTTATTTTAATTTTTAAATTACCTAATTAAATTAAATTGTATTTAAATTTTTATTTTAAATATTTTATTGGATTTTAATTTAATCACGAAAAATATTTTGTCTACTTTTATTTTATTTTTTAAATTACCTAACTAAATTAAAATGTCTTTAAAGTTTTATTTTAAATATTTTACTTGATTTTAATTTAATCACTAAAAATATTTTGTCTACTTTTATTTTATTTTTTAAATATTTTATTTTATTTTTAATTTAAAATAATTAATTAACCCTAAACTTGTAAATTTAATCTAAACTTGTAAATAATTAATCAACACAATCACAATCCCATCAACAACTTACATAACTTATATAATACATAAATATATATCATATCTTACATAATTTACATAAGATAAACAACTTACATAATTTACATAACTTACATAATACATAAGTATATATTATATCGTACATAATTTACATAATTCGGATAGCTTACATAATTTACATAACTTTCATAATACATAAATATATATCATATCATACATAATTTACATAATTCGGATAACTTACATAATTTACATAACTTACATAATACATAAATATATATCATATCGTGCATAATTTACATAATTCAGATAACTTACATAATTTACATAACTTACATAATACATAAATATATATCATATCGTACATAATTTACATAATTCGGATAACTTACATAATTTACATAACTTACATAATACATAAATATATATCATATCATAACTTACATAACTTAATTATACTTATAAATAAACAACTTACCTGTGTAATTTATTGTAAACTTTAGATTTCAAGAACTACGAAATGGATAGGAGTTGGATGAATTTGTCAAGGGTAAGCAACGCCTATCGAAATGGAGTACAAACTTTTCTAAATTTTGCATTTCAAAATGCAAGCCAAGAGAATATGATTCTTTGCCCTTGTAAGAAGTGTGGCAACATCAATTGACATTACCGTGAAGTTGTCTACGAACATCTAATTGTTGATGGCTTTATTCGGGGGTATACAAAATGGATTTTTCATAGAGAGTGTACATCTAGTGGAACTTCTTCAATGATTAATCCGACTTATCCTGATACTGTTTACCATCAGTATGTTAGACAAGATGACACGGAAGGTATGTTGCGGGATGCATTTAATATGCACAGTTATGGTGAGCAATCATTTCCACCTGACTTTATTGCATCTGATGATTGTAATATTGGTGGAAATGTTTTGGGCAAAACGGAAACAAGTGCACCTGATGAGGAGCCAAATGAAGAAGCGGCGAAGTTTTACAATTTACTTAATGAAATGAACAAAGAACTTTACGAGGGATCAAAATATTCGAAATTGTCCTTCTGCATTGTCTATTTCACTTAAAATGTTTGAGAGGGTGGACCGAAAACTCTTTTACAATGCTGCTAGAGTTTCTGAGAGAGATGTTTCCATTTGCAAAAATCCCCCAGTCTTGTCAAGATATGAAGAGACTAATAAAAGATTTGGGCCTTGGGTACGATAAAATTCATAGTTGCTCAAATGACTGCATGTTATACTGGGGTGATCAGAAGACTGCGGTAAGTCTCGTTGGATGAATGGGAATATAGAAGATATGAATGCGGATGAAGGTGGGGCATAGTTAAGAAAGAAGTCAGTCAAGGTTTTGCGATATTTTCCCCTAATACCAAGACTTCAAAGGCTTTTTATGTCATCAAAGACGGCCGATTCTATGAGGTGGCATAATGATCAACAAACCGATGATGGATTATTAAGGCATCCTGCTGATTCTTTAGCTTGGAAATCGTTTGACAGTAAATTTACAAGCTTTGCAAGTGATCCTCGAAATGTGAGGCTTGGGCTAGCAGCTGACGGCTTTAATCCTTTTAAAATCATGAGTACTTCGTACAGTACTTGGCCTGTAGTGCTTGTTCCTTACAATTTATCTCCATGGATTTGCATGAAGCAATCTTCATTTATTTTATCAATGATTATCCCTGGAGAGAAAGGTCCCGGAAATGATATTGACATCTATTTGCAACCACTTATTAAAGAGTTAAAACGGTTATGGTCGGGTGTTGAGACATATGATGTATTGAGAAAGGAGAACTTTAATTTACGTGCAGCTTTGTTGTGGACAATTAATGATTTCCTGGCTTATGCTAATTTATCGGGTTAGAGTACTAAAGGACGTTATGCCTGTCCTTTTTGTGCTGCGCAAACTTGTTCGAAATGGTTGTATAATGGGAAGAAGTTCTCTTACATGGGCCATCATCGGTGGTTAGATGGAAATCATAAATTTAGATTTCAGAGGACTCTATTTGATGGTATTGAAAAGTACAGAGGAGCTCCTGAGCAGACCATTGGATCTGAAATCTTGTTTATGTTAAAAGATATCAACTTCAGTTATGGGAAGCTGAATCAACCACCTAACACGCAATCAAAAAGAAGATCGAGGGATGAATCTGATGATGAATCTGACGAAGAGGATGATCCTAATGAGGCAGACTTGTGGAAAAAAAGGAGTATTTTTTTTAGTTGCCTTATTGGGAGCACAACATTTTACGCCACAATCTTGATGTCATGCATATTGAGAAGAATGTCTGCGAGAACATAATTGGGACAATTTTGAATGTCGATGGAAAATCAAAAGACAATCTTCAGAGTCGACTTGATTTAGTTGACATGAGAATTCGGCGTGATCTTCATCCTCAAGTACTTCTGAATGGGACATATCGGTTGCCGCCTTTTATTTTTTCAATGTCAAAGGAAAAGGAAGAAGTGTTTTGCATGGTGTTGAAGGATATAAAGGTCCTAGATGCGTATGTGTCAAATATATCTCTATGTGTGAGTCTTAAAGATCGAAGATTATATTCATTAAAATCACATGATTACCACATCTTGATGCAAGATTTACTCCCAGTTGCTTTACGATGCTGTATGTCAAAAAATGTAACGTCTTGTATAATTGAACTATCTAATATAATGAAAGCTATTTGTGGCAAAGTTTTGGATGTTGAATAACTTGAGAAAGTACAGGATCGAGCCGCTTTGACTTTATGCAATTTGGAGAAGATCTTTCTACCTTCCTTCTTCACTATTATGGTGCATTTGGTAATCCATCTCCCTCAAGAAGCAATACTTGGTGGACCGGTTTTTTATCGATGGATGTATCCTATAGAAAGGTGCTAATTTATTTGTCAAGTATTCATTCATTCACCTCTATACATTTAGTTACAACTTTTGATAAATATTGTATATCGTGTTTAGGTTCCTAAGCAAATTGAAATCTTATTGTCGCAATAAGTGTTATCCAGAAGGATCAATTACTAAAGGCTACTTGGTAGAGGAGTGCATGACCTTCTATTTTAGATATTTAGAAGATGTTAAAACACGATTGAATAGACCAAGTAGAAATGCTGGGCTCAATGATCATAACTTGGCCGAAACTTATTTATTCCAAAGTTATGGAGAACCAATCGACAAAGTTGAAATTGCAGAATTAGATGATATATCGTGGATACAAGCACATCGATATGTACTTTTTCACCACGATTCAATTGAACCATTATGCAAGTAAGTTCTAAAATTTCCTCACATATTCGTCGTTTTAATTTGTTTATTTTCTAACCAATTAAACTTGTTTTTAACATAGTGAATACAAACAAATTTTGAGATTTCGTGCACGCTCTCAAAGATTGCAACATCGAGAGATTAATAAGTTATTCACAGAATCTTTTCATGAATGGTTAAGCCAAACGGTATGTAACTGAAGTTAATAAGTTACATATAATCGCAAAAATTAGTTAATCAAATAAGAATGTTTTTACATAATACATTTATAATTTCTCAATTTACTTTAAATTCAATAGGTTTGGAGTCGGAAGGACGTCAATGACGAAGTCAAATGGCTTTTCGAAGGTCTGAACAGAGTAATAAAAAGATATAGTGCCTTCCTCATCAATGGATACAGATTTCATACAAAATATCGCGAGAGAATGAGAACTCAAAATTGTGGAATTGTTGTTAATTCTTCAATTACAAGTTATGCTAGTGCTAGGGATAGTAATCTGGTTGAGGGTAATGTAGAGTATTACGGACTTCTTACCGACATTATTGAGTTGGATTACTATGGTAGATGGAAAGTTGTCTTATTTCGATGCGATTAAGCTGATGTTAATACTGCTCGCGAAATTAAAAAAGATCGATTTGGTTTTACAATAGTTAATTTCTCTCGCTTGATTCACATTGGACAAAAATTGATGGACGAGCCATATGTATTTTCTTCTCAAGTGAAACAAGTTTTTTATTCGAAAGATCCAACTGATGAGGGTTGGTATGTTGTACTCCGGAACACCCCTAGAGACTTGTTTGACATGGATAATGGAAGTAGAGATGACATCGTCGAAAGATCAGAAACATTGCCTTTTCCAGAACAAAACTTAGATGAAAATATCCCTAGTACTAGTACACAACATCAATGGGTTCGACATGATGTAAATGAAGATATTTACGAATAATGATGTAGTAAGATTTTACGATTTTTTAATTATATGTAATACTATAATCTTAATCTTGGTCATGTTATATAATTTAACTATTTTACATGTACTATTATTGTTGTAATTTGTTACTAAAATTTTAATCATTTTATGTGTATTGCAGGAAAAATGCGTAGAAAAAGATTATGAGATTTAAGTATTGTCCAGAATACTCCAAATTCGGAAGAAGCAAATAGTGAACAGCAGATAGTTGTTGGATCTTCAAATGTGCCGGAGATACTTGACGAGCCTGCAGAATTTCAAAGTAATGTTAAGTTTATTTTACATGTGTGTTGACTTTTATTATTGATTTATTTTTCAATTTTAATATAATAATATATCGTTTTTCAGCTGAAAGTGGTGGGACGCGTAGAGGTCTAGGACGTACGCTACTTAAAGATTTATACGAATTAAATCCTATCGAGCGTGTCAAAGTAAGTAGAAATAGTCATGGTCAACCTGTTGGATCTGAAGCTCGACTTTTAGCGGGCTATTTGGGCATTATAGCACGAAATGCTAATATGTTGCCCATCAACTACGAATCATGGCATCACATGCCTGATAGCAATAAAAATCAGGCTCTCGATAATATTAAGGTAACAAAACGTTAAAGTAGTTTATAATACTTCGGTTTAACTTTCATTTATATTTACATTCTAAACTTGTGTTTTTTTAGGAGAGATTTGCTTTAGAGGTCTCCGATGACTATATCAAGAAGGCATTGGGTAAAAAATAGAGAGACCATAAAAGCACTTTGAAAAAAACTATATTTTAAGAAAGACATAAGCCTCGAGGAAAAATTGAGAAATGTCCCACCAGAAATGCTGAGGTACTAATGGGAAGATGTGGTTAGATTCTGGAATTCAAAGAAAGGAGAGGTATTATGTATTTCCAAACTCTTATATATAGTATTTACTATATACGTAATAATAATTTCATTATGTAGGACCGTGAGCGAGTTGGAATAAGTAGTAGGCAAAAACAAAAATTCACGCACACGGCAGGTTCGAGAAGTTTTGCTTCTGTAACTGAGGCCGAGGTATTATGAATTTATTAATTCTGTCAAATATTAATGACTTTCTACTATTAAATAATATTTTTACTACTATATTGTAGGAAGTCTCGTCAGGTCAAAAAGTTGGTCACCTTTAGCTTTTTGAGATTACGCATAGGAAGAAAGATGGATCTCCTATGACATCCGAAGCTGGAGAAATTATGGTATATTAGTAGTTTTAAATAATGTTAAGTTATGTTGCATTTCTTTTTATTATATATTTCGTTTCTAACTCTTTAATTGATTTATTAGGAGAAACTAAAGGAGAAGAAAGCGGAGTACGAAGCGATTGCTTCGATTGATAGTTCTGTTAATCTTGAGAACATTGATAATAGAATTATCACTGAAGTTTTGGGTCCTGAAAGGTACAGTCGGGTTCGATTTCAAGGATCTGGTGTTACCCCCACCCAATATTTTGGATCCGGCTCCCAGCAATACATGCCTTCCGGGAGTCAAGCTCAAGCTGAAGTTCAGAGGTTAAGAGACCAGATAGCTCAGATGCAAGCGAGCACAGTTGAGCAAATTGCCGAGGTTCAAAGAAAATATGAAGAACTCCAGCAACAACTTAGAGCAGAGGCAGCAGAGAGGGAGGCAGCGGTAGCAGCGAGAGAGGCTGAGGCAGCAGCGATGGCAGTAGAGCAGAGTAAAAAGTACGACGAGCTCCAGCTACAGCTTCAGCAAATGATGCAGATGTTTCAGCAGTCACAAAAGCCACCATTTTAGACATTAGTTTTCTCCTTGTAAGAAATGTTTTTAACATTGTTACATTTAACATTATTGTAAGAATGTTTTGAGTTATACTTAATTTATTAATTCACATCATAGATCTTTCGTTGAATTTGAAGTATCATTTAGATTTAATATTTTTTATTCTGTTTTTTATGCTACATTTGTTGTTTTTTGTTTGATTTCATGTTATATTTGCTGTTTTTGGTTGGATTTAATACAAGAAGGGTTGGAAATTGGTAAAAAAAATGAACATTTCAAATCTGCCAAAACTAGCGGCGTTTGTATGAAAAAAGCACCGCTAAAAGTCTGTTTTCTTGTAGTGCCATGTAAAAGCATTACTCCCGAACTTTAAAATCTCTTATACTGAATTTAGTGGATCCATAAATAATAACATATTCAGTATACCATTATTCACGTACTTGGCTATTTGATTAGCAACCGCATTTTGAGACCTTGGAATATGACGGAATTTTTTCTCTCACTTTCGTCTAAAAAGGAAATTGACTAAACATAAGTAGACCAAACTACTATTGGCAGCTCCACTATTTAGCAAAGTCTCCACTAGAAGTGCACTATCGGATTCTAGTTCTAACTGTCTGAATCCTTTCTCCCATTCTATGCGCAATCCTTCAAACATAGTGATGGCTGTCAATTCCACCAATATAAACCTACACCTAGTTTGCAAATTAAAGCAGTCTAGGGAGTAGGGTCGATCCCACAGAGACTGGTTTATTGAAAATTGTTTATCTCTCGACCAGATTTATGTTTGGGCAGTTGTTGTGCCCGCGATGTTTGGGGGGAAATAAAATATGAAACCTGAAATAAACACAAAAAAAGTAAAAAGTAAAAGATGAAATAAAAAGAACAACGAAGTAATCTGAAGAAAAATCAATTAAACTTAGCTCAGCTTTAAGCACGGGTTTTTCCGTCTTTGACTAGATCCTCGAAATTAGGTGAACTCCTCTTTTCCGATAAGCTAGTTATAGCTACCAAGGACGCCTCGGACACCAACTCTTCCTTGTGTAAATTAGTTATGGAACGTCCTATAACTAACCCTTACCGATTGAACAACCTACGAAACGCTCGTGATTTAGAACTCCGGCAACTTTGCGTTCTAGAAGAGCCTAGCTCGAACCAATGCCCTCAAACGTTTGGGACATTTAAATCCGGTTACTACTTCCCTTGACGGAACCAAACAACAATCCCCACTTGGCAGAATGTGTTCACGGAAGACCAATTAAACAATCGATCCTTTCGGAATTCCAACTGTATGTCTAGCCACACTAACTCAACCGACGTCTTTTTTGACTTAGTGTTGTCTTGACTTTGTGAGTTGACGAAGTCATACTCTTAATCCAGGGAAATAATAAATATCGAAAGTTGGGAGTTAAACAGCTCGGGTTCGTAACTCACGGGTTTTTTTGACGGGGTTAACACCGGCTTAAAATTGAAAGGGGTTTAGTGTGACATGAATTTAATCATGCTTGAAGGTTGTGGATTGTGTTTTGGCTTTGTGTGAAGGATGATGGAATTTTGGAAAGGAAAGGGGACTTGGAAGGCAATTGAACCAATTGTGGAAAAGAAACAAAAATTGGAGACAAAGCTACAAATTACAACGTCAAATTGAAGAGAAAAGAAATGGTATTCCAACTCCAAATTGAAAAAGGAAATACAAGAGAGAGAGCATTTCTATTCCAAGTAGAAGAAGGAATACAAATTAAGGATGATTTTTTTAGGAAACTAAAAGCCCCTATTTATATACATAGGGTTACTAAAAATAGCCTATTCTAAATTAATAAAATAAAAATAAAAATAAAAATAAATAATAAAGCAAAATAATATCTTCTATTTTTAGATTTTTACAAAGTCAAAATTGATGTTAAATCCTTGGCCTTCCCAACTTTATGATTTGGCCCCAACTCAACGATTTGTCTTTCAATTTGGCCTCTTTTTGCTCGTTTTTGACCAATTACATCCCTGACAAGATTAAATCATAAAAACACCAATTAAGTAGGGATTAATTCAGAAATAAACCAAATTAGACACAAGAATTATGTAAATTAATGTGTTTATCACATAGCTTGCGCTTCAACTCGAAAAATTATTTCCTTGCTAACTGCAATTGAAAACCCACACAACCATCTCGCATCCGCATCTCTAAAAATGCCTCCCATTGAAGTACTAATGTTATTGGACAACACTGCTCCATCTGTGTTGAGTTTAACCCATCCTTTCTCTGGTGGTGACCATCATATAATTGACATCATAGGATTCAGTTGAGGCCAGTTTGAAGTCTATTTTGCATAACTCCTCACTTAAATAATACTTGTATCTACAAGTTTTTGTACACAATTATTACTATTAGCAATAACATAAAGTTATGATTCTTCCATAACAACCAACATAACATGGAGAAAATGGACTACCACTCAAACTCCTCAGACCTCCAACTCCTTGAATTCAATAATTTCCATAACAATTCACCAAGTGACAAGGAAATGAATGTACTCTAAGCATGTTTTGGCACTAGAGACTACCATACCGCGCATCAGAGAGAACAATTCCTAACAACATGTTTTAAAGATTTTTTCTAAATGTATTTGATAATTTTTATAATTTTGTAAATATTGAGAGCTAAATTTTTTGAATTTTTTTATTTAAGATCAAGTTAAAAGAAATATAAATATTGGAGGTGTAAATTTCTTATTAGGCCAATGAAAAAATTCATGTTAAACTTCCGTTAATAAGTTAATAAAAAGAGAGACAAAACTATTTAATTTTAAAAAGTTGAGTGGCTAAATCGAAAAAATTAATAGTTGGATAACCAAAATAGGATAAACTTGATAGTTAGGTGATTGTTCTTGTATTTTACCCATTTTTTTATTTTGATTCTCCTATCTACAAATATCAATTCTTTCAAGCTTAGTAGTTATCCCTTTAACATTATCTTCAACATTTGAACCAACCCAATTTTTTATTATTTTTTCTAAATTTTTTGAACTTTTATGAATTTGTAAAAATAATTTTTTTTAAAAATATATTTTGTAATGGTTGAACCTACTATGTAGTGACTCGATATTTGATATTGTCAAAAAATTCGATTTTGGTCCGAATTTCTTAAATGGAGCCATTCTAGGAAGCTAAATTGAGAGGTTTCCGGGAATGATTACAATAGTAGATTAGGGTGCCATTAGTAAGTAATTAGTTAATAAATTGAATTATTAAGGGGTTAATTTAGAGAAGTTAATAATTAAGGCTTATGAACAAAATGGCAATGTTAGCAAAATTAAAGGGGTTAATATGTGTATTAAAATTTATGATTTAGCACGTTAGAGATCCTTATCAAGCTTTTGTTAGTGAAATACCCATTTTCGAAAAAAATGCAAGAGAGGGAACGGTTGGGGGTGATTTCCATGATCATTTTCCTTATTTCTTGCAAAATATCCTCTCTAGCTTTTCTTTCAAAATTCTTTATTTCTTTGGTTGCTTTAGAATTTGGTAGCTAATTTTCATGAAAACTTTTCATTTTAACAAGAATTCAAGAACAAATTTCAACATTTTTCATTGTCATGCTACCTCTCCTTGAAATTTTTGGAAGAGTAAAAGAGTTTAGTTCTCTTTAATTTCTTTGCTTCATTTTGATCTTTCCTGCAAGTTAGGTGTTTTTCAACCTTCATCTATGACTTAAACTTGATTTTAATTTCATTTTTCTAGATCTTTTTCCATATTGGAAGCTTTCATTTTTTTTTGTTATTTTTAAGCTTAATTCTAGTTTAAAATGAGATTAGAACAGAGTGGAATAATGATGAGCCATGGATAAAAAATCACTGGAAGAAATATTTAAAGAAAATTACAACTCAAAATAAAGGAAAACAAAAAAAAGAAGAAAGGAAAGAACGGCTAGCCGCCTTGGTTGATAAAGAAAATCCTTCGCCACAAACAATAACAACTAGGTTTGATTGGCCATACTCTTAAAAAAGAAAAGAAAAGGTAAAAGTGATAAAAATCGAAGTTACCTGCCACTAAATAAAAAAGATTTACTTAAACAAGAGTGGATGAGAATTACAATAAGCAAATTATAAAATTTAAAATATTCAATATATCAAGTTTCATTACTAATTTATAGCAACTTGGGACATCCTCCAACCTATGAAACTCAAAGGCTAAGTACATGATTAATAATTACATTAATAACCAAATACATGCATCTAATCTTACATACATAATTTCAAAATTCATACTTAATTAATTAAATACATGTAATTAATGTTCATTTATGTAACTGAAAGACTAAGCACATGATTAATAATTACATTAATGACCAAATAAATACATTTAATCTTGCATGCATAATTTCAAAATTCATACTTAATTAATTAAATACATGCAATTAATATTCATTCATGCACTAACTTTTTAAGCCATGCATTCTAATTTATTTAATGAAAGCATATAATTAAATAAACTATAAAGTTAATTAGGAAACTTTCATGTCCTTGCAAACTAGAAATAAAATGAACTTCGACTTGTCTTTAATGGGTTTAGATTCATTTTCTTTGAGTCGAAAATTCTTGCAAGTGTAATGCAATTTCAACTTGCATTTGTTATGCCTTAGAGTTATTATTCCAAAATTATTCACTTGAACTAGGACAAGTTAGGGTCCCTTTAGATTGGCGTTTATTTTCAGGGCAGTACGTTTAACTTTTTTTTTGTATCACGCTACAGTATTGCTATAATATTTAGGGCCAGCTTAGCAGTGCTTCTCAGAAGTACTTTTAAAATAAAGGCATTGCTAAACAAGATACTTTTGAATTTTTTAAAAGTGATTTTAGGACGAAAATTGCTTTGAAAGATAACTGTTTTGGCCAAAAGAAGAAGTAAAAAAATTTTAACTTTTGTTCAAAAGTACTTTTAGTCCAAAACCACTTTTGAAAAGCATTGTTAAACTAGACTCTAATCTCACCGTCATTGCTATTTTTACACTATTTATAAGTAAACACACTACCTATCCAAAGGGGCCCTTAATCTACTTCATGATTCATATCATCTAAGGATTTCCCCCCAAATCAAAGCTCCTTGCTATCTTCCACAAAAGTAGACAAGTCTCGAACGTAGAGAACAGAGAAAACATTGTAATCTTTAGGCAACTCAATTTTGTAAGTATTATCATTCACCTTTTTCAACACATTCAGTTCTTGGCATAAGTTTAAACTTCCTTTTCTTTAGAAATCGACCTTTACTAGGATGGATTCATACGACGTCATCTGGACCAAAATGGATCATCTTTTTCCCTTTGTTGGCTGCCTTTTTATACGCTTAATTTTTCTTCTGAATTTGTTGTTTCACTCGTTCATGCAAGAACCTGATTATTTTAGCTTTCCTTTTTCCATCTAAGCAAACTCTCTCAATGGTAATTTATTATTATTATTATAAAATTTCAAAATTTTAAAAAATATATTTATAATTTCTTATAATTTTTAATCATTTTTAGATAGCTTTTCTATAATTTTTAATAATTATTTAAAAAACTACTTTAAATTGAACCTACACAAATGTGTCCATAATCATTTGAACCTAGACAACAAGTTACCTAAATTCATTTTGTACACCGTCTTAAATAAATTTAATAATTTCTTATAATCTTTAATAACTTCTAAAAATATCATATTTATTTATAATTATTTAAAAACCACATCCAAGATGAGCATGACAACCATTTGTTTTTGCTCATTTGAACCTGAATAACTATTTGTTCAGATTCATCCTTAACATGATTTTTAAATAATTATAATTTTTTTAAGATTATAAAAATTTTAAAAAAAAATTTAATGTGATAAAATGTTATGTCAACATAATGTACATGTGACACACCATGTGTTGCTTCATGGCTACTCTATCAACCATGACATCACTTTATAGTAGAAATTGATAGAATTTTTAATACAATGATCAATTTATTCTTTGATCCCAAAATATAGAGATTAATTTGTCCATGTCTTGAGTAAAAAGGACAAAATACAATCAAACTCCTCATACAAAGGCCTCCATGGTGTTTTTACCCAATCCTACTCATTCTTTTTTTTTTTGGTGAGAAGTTCTATTCATTTTTTAATTCCACATCACTTATATGATTTTTAAAAAAAAAACCAAAACATCACTTAACAATACAAATAGATAGAATTTTTAACATAATTATCAATTTGCAATTTCTTCTAACGTATAAGGTCTAATTTACATATTTTTTCATGTAAAAGAAATAAAATGCAATTTAACTCTTAATATCATAAGATTAAAACTTTAGTCTTACAATTCGTACCGCGTTAGACCATCATATTGTTTCAAACACACCTTGAATCAGCCATCAGCTCTTGGCATAAGTTTAAACTTCCTTTTATTTAGAAATCAACCTTTACGAAGATGGATCCATACGACGTCATCTGGACCAAAATGGATCATCTTTTGCCTTTTGTTGGTTGCCTTTTTATACGCTTCATTTTTCTTCTCAATTTGTTGTCTCACTCGTTCACGCAAGGACCTAATTCTTTTAGCTTTCCATTTTCCATCTAGGTAAACTCACTTAATGGTAATTTATTATTATTATTAAATTTTAAAATTTTAAAAATATTTATAATTTCTTATAATTATTAATCATTTTAAATAACTTTTTTTATAAATTTTAATAATTATTTAAGAAACTATTTTAGATTAAACCTACGCAAATGTATCCGTGTTCATTTGAACCTAGACAACAATATTGTTGTCTAAATTCATTTTGTAGGCCATTTTAAATAATTTTAATAATTTCTTATAATCTTTAATAACTTTTAAAAAAATTTTATTAATTTATAATTATTTAAAAAATCAGATCCAATATGAACATGACAATTTGTTTCTGTTCATTTGAACTGTATAATTATTTATCAAAGTTCATCCTTAACATGGTTTTTAAATAATTATAAGAAATGATTTATTTTTTTAAAGATTTTAAACCTTTAAAATATTTGTTAATGTGATAAAATGTTATGTCAACATGAGGTACATGTGACATAATATAGAGACTAATTTATCTATGTCTTGAGTAAAATAGGCAAAATACAATCATACTCTTGATACAAAGGCCTCCATGGTGCTTTTACACAATTTTGCTCATTGGTTTTTTTTTTTTGGGTAAGAAATTCTATTCACTCTTTAATTCCACATCACTTTTATGAATTTTTTAAAAGCCAAAATATCACTTAACAACACAAATAGATAGAATTTTTAGCAGAATGATCAATTTGTACTTTCTTCTATCGTACAATGTCTAATTTACACTTTTTTTTTATGTAGAAGAAGTAAAATGTAATCTGACTTTTAGTACAAAAACCTCCATAGTACTTTTATCCGTAGTTTTATTATTATACTAATTTATAATTTTTTATTTTTCCAAAAAACCCTTACAAACAATTTTACTATTCTGAGACCAGAGGTGTTCATGGGTTAGACCAGGTTAGGCCTAAGCATGATATTAGCATACTTTATTCTTGCTTTAACTCGACCCAAAATATGAGTTTAAAATTATCTAAGTCCACCGATATTAGCAAAAGGCTAATCTAAGCCCATTTTAGGCTCATCCATATTTTAAAAAAATATATTTATAATATTTTATTTAATATTTAATATATTTTTTATTTATTGAAATTTTTTATATAGTTATCTTAATATTATTTTAACGTTTACATTAGAGCAGTATTACATATTTAGTATATATTTAGTTTTATTTTATAAATTATATAATATATAAAAATAGTATAATAAAAAGTATTATAAACTTAAAAATGGGTTGGGTCGAGCGAGGCTCAAGCCTTGAATATTCAACCGGAGCTTTATCCATATTTTAAATAGGCATAATTTTTTTGTCTAAACCTATTTTTTGAGTCTAATAAATTTACTCAAACCCTCTTAAATTTTGAGTGGCCTAGTCAAATAACCGGCACATGACCGTGCTATTTGGGACAAATACCTTTCTTACACTCTCTTGCATTCGCCTTTGCGGTTTATGAGGCAGCACATTTTCATAAACAAGGCCTATGGATCTAGTTTCCAAGCAAACTTATTATTATAAAAAAAAAAGTGAACATCTAATTAAACAATTAAAACTTGAAAACTCATATTGTCAGCCTCAGCCACACTTTCCTTATTATAGAAAACTAACATCTATTAGCTAAAAGCTAAAAGCTAAAAGCTAAAATTAATATGTAATGTAGAGAGAAATGGAACCATAAACACTAGTACTAAAATTTAAGAATGGAACCATAAACACTAGTACTAAAATTTAAGTATCCCACCATTGAATTAAATTAAATGTTGTCGTACCAATACCTCACTAGCCCATTGCCATTTGGAGCATCCGCCAAAGGGCTCTCCAGCACAAAGGTTCACCCAACTCAGAATCCTCCCATACATTGCCTAAAGATCTATTCCATCACATCCATCATATCTTCCATCACATCCATCATATCTCAAATGGCATGACTTCCTGCCATCAACTAACCACTGAATGACCTCTCTCAGCCAATCACGCCGCCCAAAACCTTACAAAACAGGAAGGGCCATTGTTAGTTAGGGGCTGCCTACGGAGTCCTCAAGGCCTCTTGCCTATACAAACACCCTCTTCCTCAATCACGCCGCCCAAAACCTTACAAAACAGGAAGGGCCATTGTTAGTTAGGGGCTGCCTACGGAGTCCTCAAGGCCTCTTGCCTATACAAACACCCTCTTCCTCAGGAAGAGGGGATGAGCTATTCTTTTCTATGAGACTCACGCATCAGGTCTCTTGCTACCTTAACCACGGTGTGAACTGCCTTTAGCCGCCAACTGCCAAACCATTTGTTGATGTGTATTTGAGCCCAACAGTTCTACTCCACCTACTATTCGCATACATCTAAAGATGCCATAACTTGTTCGAATACGTCTACTTCTCAAACATAAATTCCTTTTGTTTCATTAGAACTGAAATCTGGATAAGCAATCACTGAATAGTATTGTATGTTATTAATCTCAACATCCAAATTTGTTGCCATATAGATCTCAAAAGGTATTGCATGATGCTGGTTTCATATGTCATAAAGAAACAAGAATTCATGCATGCAGTGTAGTTGAAGTGTTGGCTCCAGAAACATAATTATATTTATAAAACACATTTTGCCTTTCTAGAATCCAATTGGCATTTTTAATATTTGTAAATGAATGGTGTGTTCAAGAATCATATTCTTCATTCCTTGCCCAAATGAAAGAATCTCCCATGTCCACCAACAACTCAATTAGGTTCCTCACAACGAAGGAATTGAACAAATTTTGATCTGAATTCTGGATGAATACGAGCAGGAAGATAATTTTTGTCAAGCCATACAACTGTGGCCTTTGCCTCCAGAATAGGCTGCACATCAAATCATCAGGTTACTAACGAAAACACCAAATCCTTGACTTGAAGAAGAAGAGTTGCAGGTTTGATCATAACAAACCTGATTTGGCATCTTAAAGATGAAATACTCAAAGAACAGGCGAGCCCCTGAGGAGTTGGAAATTCTCGCCTTAAGAACAAATTTGTCTCCACTCTGGTTTCCAGAATGTACATGAGAAGTAGACATAAGTAAGATTACTGATGGGCTCAGCTAACATGGAGAAAAGCTAATCATTCTATAAAAAGTTGCAGCAGACATGCTGACATGGCACAAGCTAACATTTCTAATGAAGTTTACTGAGTTCAATTCTAGAATGATGCAAACATAACTGCATGTATGATATACCAACCTCCCCAAATTCAAATCCAATTTTAGTACTGTGTCAACCATTTATTTTGTAATCTTTTTAATAAAACTCAATTAACACTTTCAGAAAAGCAGTTCTGCATATCCTAGCACTACATTTAGTCAAGTGTACAGGAGAGTCTCAAGTAGATTGCATAGAAGATTATTAGATTGAACTATTTAATTTCTATAGCTGCTGGAATAGAATTTAGAAGGAATCGTACTCTTATAGAACCCCGGCTAACATATCAATTGCTTTAGACTTAGATGTATTCTTAAGCTCTACCTTGCGCTTTTAAACTAAAGAAATTCAAAAGCAAGAAATTTAAAAGATAGCAAGAACTTTAATCTCTTTTAACATAAGTTGTTAAACAAATAGGTAAAGTGATTAAAGGAAGTGACCTACCCTTAAAGGTCTAAGAAATTTGAGTGACAACTTTGACAGTGCTAATGAATCACCAGCTAATACCAATCCTTCCAAGTAGTTCTTGGAAACCTAATTATCCAAGCAAGAGTGTGGGTCTGAATCAACAAAATATGATATATATATATATATAGCAATCCAGACACAATGAACATGCAAGAGCTGAATCAACTGCAAGGGTAAACTACAAAGAAAACATTATTGCTCGAACCTCAATCATCCACTTCATCATCTGCGATTGCAAACGGAATAATTCCAGCAGCATGAAATCCTTTTATTAGCATGAAATCCTTTTTAATAATAGTTTTAGACATGAAAGATAAAAAACCGTTAAAAATAAAACCTCTCCTTGGTGATCCTAGACTCAATTCATGGACTCCATCTTTAGAAGTCCCAACATTTTAGAACGTTTTTATTTCATAAATAAATTGGACGTGAATTGCAGAGAACATACTTTATACTTCAGCACTTAGTGTAACATCCTAGTATAGGGCTTAGGGGTTTGAGGCCTAGCGAGTTGGTGTTCGCCAGTAGGCCTGACGAGCTATGATCGCCAATGGATTTAGCAAACTATGATTATTAGTGGGCTTGGAGAATGATCGGTTGTTTAACGTCATAGTAATAATGTGCAAGCGTACACTGTCGATGCAAATATTGTAGACAGATATGAGTCTGTCAGATATCGATCCTATGAGTATGGTTGTCTTTTGTCTATCAATGTCAGTGCATTAAATGGATAGTCACGAAATAAATTGTGGGAGTAGTTGTCGAAGCAATAACTTGAAAACAATAAGACAAAATACTATATTGATAAGTTGGATCCCTAACGTAAATATTTAACAGAATACTAAGTGCTTACAAGGTATAAAATTATAGGTGATTTTCGGTGCATTAAATTGCAATGTATATCTTACCAAACTTAACTTCTATATTTAATTTAAGACTTAAACATGCGTATTAACCACACATTCTGATAATGGTAATGGAACACTATTAAGAACAAGTGGATTAAATTCCTCTAATCCTCAAGCAACTTCCGTTGTCATGCTTGTTAACTTGAACTGTCATTGCACCTTCCAGTGTCAGTGACCACAATAACACTTTTATGCTAAAAACATTCAAAACCAAAGATTAAACAGTAAAAGCAATATTGAATAAAATAACATTTAACCCATAAATCATGTGTACTTTCCTACTAACATGAAATAGAAAGTAATCACTAGCATTTAGAAAAGAAAGATAAAAAAAACAAGTGAAGAATACTATTCCTAGACAACTCGACTAGAATCTCTCTATTCCCTCTTGTGTCGCACTCAGGGCTCCTCGTCAAGAGCTAAGCTACATCTTTTTCACATCGGTTCACCCGTAGGAGCTTAAGCCGCCATAGCTAAAAGCTTTAAGGGATAGGTTGAAGAAGATGATCCAACAAGCTCCATTTTTTTTCTTTTTATGTCAATATATATATTTATCAAATAGCACAGGTGTCCTTTCATCAGAATCATGCTGCCTCTGTACGTACAAGTTAGTTGTACCAGACTGGACAACTCATACATTACTGTTCTTATCTGGACAACTATCAAGTGTAGCGACAATTCTGGGCGCAATCTGGAAATACTCATACAGCGACATCAGTACCAAAACATGACAAAATTAAGGATAAATAAGCTAAGATCCACTAAGTTATACAATGTAAATTACTGAACTGAAAAATGATAAAATATATGTTAAAGATAACTAAATGGAGACAAATTAACCAATTAGTAGGGAGAAAACATATGTTTTTTCAAGTACTATCACACCCCAAAACTTGAGTTTTTACTTGTCCTCAAGTAAAACAGAAACTAGCAAGGCTATACAAGAATTTAATAAGGCAAATGATCATTCTAGCAACTTGAATCACCTAAGATTCCAATGAATGAGTCACATTCAGATGACAGAATATTGCATCGACAATACATAAGTTTGAATGAATAAGATTGCAACTTCATCAAAACCAGCATCATGCATTAAATCTTAAATTCTATCTATCAATATGAAATTTATTATACAACATATGTATCTTTTTGTTTGTTTTTGTTTTTGTGAATAAGAGATACCATTGCATTACTGTATCCCTATTTTTGAGAAGTAACGATGTAGTGCAACAAACCCCAAAAGAGTACATAATTACACTGACACACACTCATGCAGCGATAGCCTTTGCCCAGATTCATTTTTCTAACGCTTGCATTGGAGTGTTCCCTTTCTAACATTTCCTAACAAACCCACTTTGGAATGTCTCTTATTCATAACAATACATATATACAAGCAATTATAAAAGGCAGATTCATTCAAGATTCAAGGAATGCTACTAACCATCCATTACGAATGCAACCTAAATCATTCATCAATGAATTGAAGATACAACATTCAGTCAAATTTATCCAACTCATTCATTGATAATTCACATGATTCAAGAATTAAGCATCAAATGTAACAAAAAATTTTAAACACATTTACATTAACCACAAATAAACTTTGCATGCTTCATTAAACTTAAGAAAAAAATTTGAAATGTAAGTGTATTTCCAAACTCCATATGCATTCCCTCAAACTTAAAGTTTGCATTGTCCCCAACACGCTAACATTAAAATGCGATGACAATAACAATGCAACGACAATGTGGATTAACAAAATGAAAATTACAGCTACATGCAATGCATGAATACTACAGCTAAAACTTAAAATAAACTAACACAGTTTTCCTCGGCCATCAATGTGGCTCACGATACTTCTTCCTCCTCCTCTTTTTCTCTTCCTTCTTGCACTTTGTCTTTGGAGCACTCTCTTCTTTTATTTGGGCTTCACATAGTCCTCAAATTGCTCCTTAGTTTCTGACGCTGCTCCAGCATCAATGGCTACTTCCTGTGTAGGAGGGGTCACCTTGAATGGTCCAGTATAGACCACTATCGCCAATGAGTTGTGGTGCCCCTAACTAGTTACCTTTATAGCTTCCGCAAATCTAGCTTCATCTCGCTCCAAGTTATCAGTAGTTATATCCACGAACTCGAATGCATTGACAATGTTCTTAGCATATTCTTTTTATCATCTTTTGTCTTAGTATTTTCTTCCTCGGTCTTTTCATTCACAACTGTAACACGGACTTCCTCATTTCCAGTAAGCGCCTCTTGACTAACCATGAAGTCACTCTCGACTAACCATGAAGTCACTCTCGACCAGGCTATCAATTCTTTGCATGCACTCCTCAATGTCCTTTGAGTCTTTTTCTTTCTCATCATCAAATTAGCGCACAATAGGAGGGAATTCCACCAATCTGTCTCGGTCCCCTAAGTCATCTTCCTCGGAGGAGGGTTCGTACTCCCGAATGGTCGGTGGGAACTCTAAAAATTCTGAGAGTGGGGTTGGGCTTAACTTACGTAATACAGCTACAATAGAGTTGTTATAGGCCCTGGTACAGGCGTAGAACAAATTTTATGATCTATCCATATCCTTTATTGTCGCGACAAGCCTGATGTGCTTATTGCTGATAGAATTGTCCCCACTTCTTGATATCCTTCATTTTGTGCAGCAATGATATGTCTGTAGTCAAGTTTGTTCCCTTGCTTTCTGCTTTAGTTTTGCCCTTCCCTGTATTGCTGGTCTTTTCCTCCTTCATTGTCGGTTTATCTTTGCCATGAGTCATTCTTTCAATAAAGGCTTCATTGATCGGACCCTTATTTTCCATGACTTCTTCATCATCACGAGACACGATCCCTTTCTGTTGGCACAGTAACATTATCAACGATGGGAAACCTAAAATTCTAGTTTCTCGTGCGGTGCAGTCAGTAATTTTCTGGTGGAGTATTTCACCGACATCAATCTTTCTGCCCTTGACAATTGAATATATGAGGCACATTCTATCAAGGTTAACTGTGGTGTTGTGAGTAGAGTGCAGTAGTCTGCAGTTGACAAAATGAAACCAGATTTACTTTGTAGTGTCAAGAAGCGACGGTGCATCGTATAAATATTTTTATGTGAACCCGTCCATAGTGCTCATTCGACACATAAATCCTTCACTAATAGGTTTCTTTTTTCATCTGTGATATCCTCAATAAACTTAGAGTGTTCATCTACATTCCACTTTAGTGTTGTACAACTCGTTGATTTTTTAAGCATCCTATGACATTAAGCCTTCTCATACAAAGATAAACTCTAACTTATGGTCATAAAGGTTAGCGTAAAACTCACGTACCAATAAAGGAGAATAGCTTTTAGGATGAGTGCAGAAAATCTCCCATTTTTGCTTAGAGATAGTTTTGTAGATTTGTTTGCCAAGTCTTGATGTTGCGAAAGGAGAATACTTTGTTTTGGGTGAAAGTTGTGCTTCAAAATATTGTCTTGAAACTGGTCCTTGGTCGCTTTCGTTAAAAAGATCATCGGCTCCTTTTTCTCCGTTGGCATGGAAAACTCTGATTCACGAACTGCAGTTGCAAAGGACTAGTGTTATTCAACAGACTTGGTGGTTTTCTTAACCGATCATCTCATTCTTGCCATATTTTGTTTGTTTTATGGAGTGAAGATGGTTTAAAGTTGTAAAGGTACGAGCTTGAAGACAAGAAAGGAAATAAAAATGGTTGTTTTGTATGTGTAACGGTTGGCACAATGAAAGATAGCGAGTGAAAAAAAAAGATGGAAATGTGTGATTTTTGTGAAGGGATATAAAGCTGGCGGGAATAATTATGTCCAATGAGAATTGCGCCCACTCAGATAGATCAGACGGGTAGGTGACTTTTGATCAAACGGTAAGATATTGAAATTTCTGATATGCCCTAATTCTTGATGAGTCATAAGTGACAGTGTAGTCGTACGAATTGCGTTGACAATAAAGCCCAAGTACATCGACAATGGTACTTAATTATTCTGTAAAAATAAAATAAAAAATATAAAAAAAACTTGAACAAAAAAAAATAACGTAATGATAAATTCAATAAAAAATAAATTTTTTTGACGAATTTAACGGTCTCTACCTGCTTTTAATTAATATTCCCAAAATAGTGTTTCAACCGCTATCCATTCACTTTGAACTGGTGTCCATCATTTGAATTACTGATTGTAGCTGCACCATGAGAAAATGCTTCAACAACTTCGAAAGGTCCAGACCAACAAGAGTGCAATTTACCCGGGTGCAGTTTCAATATGGGATTGAATAATAAAACTTGTTGACCCGCGATAAATTGTCGCTGCAAAACAATTCTGTCATGCCATCATTTGGTCTTTTCTTTATAAATTTT
Organism: Gossypium hirsutum; assembly: GCF_007990345.1. Taxonomy (NCBI): domain Eukaryota; kingdom Viridiplantae; phylum Streptophyta; class Magnoliopsida; order Malvales; family Malvaceae; genus Gossypium; species Gossypium hirsutum. Next base: position 79,558,741 of record NC_053427.1, read on the forward strand.
CACATTTCCTAGGCATTTTGCCTAATCTCGTCTAGTTCAATGATATCCAACAACCTTTTCTTTCCAGTAGCTTCATGGTACATGTTCACTTGCTTAATTGCCCATATTGCTTTGTGCTTCAATTCAACAGAAAAATGACATGCTTTTCCAAAAACCAATTAATATAGCGACATCCTTAATGGAGTTTTGTATGCTGTCCGCAATGCCCATAGAGCTCATCCAGTTCGGAAGACCAATCTTAAGCCAGATATCATGTATTATCCGATCATTATGCTTGAGTAATCCATGCATGCAAAAATCCCCAAAAGAAAAGTTACAAAGCCACAGACCAGAAATAATTAAAAATTACAAACCAAAACAAATAAATAATAATACTTAATTTAAAAATAACCTAAGGTCCAAGGTGATTCTCTGAATGCCGAGTCCGATCCTAATTTCAAGGTTTACTTGAAAAGTTAAACACTATTGGACGGTGAGCTTATGAAAAGCTCAGTGTGAGTTGAATAATTATTTAAACAAACATAAAAATCGAATACAGTGAAACATATTAGCTTTAATAAAAGAAAACAAAACCATCATAGGAATTTCATATCATTCATAGCCATTATCAAATTTATGTCAAACGGTGTATAAGCATAGGTCATCATTCATTTGAGTGTCAATCATTAATTTTGATACTATTCAATACAACAAAATATAATACGTAGCATAAATCAATAACATTCAAATATGTTGTACACATGATGCAATGTAAAAAGATTTCTACCCATACCATCCACTACACACCACGAGTTCCCCAGAACCCATCATCCGAACTCTAAAACATTATGGGCTTAAGCCTGTTGTGGTTAAAACCACCGAAAACAATATGTAAAAAATTCTGCCAGTAAAAATGCAGACAAGTTACTAGTAAAAATATGGTAAATCACCATTCCCATCGGTACTCCAGGTGCAGTGCACTGACTATAAATAATGTAGAATTAGTATGCCGCCGATACTCCACTGAACTCCTCTATCAACCATAGAATCCCAACTCAATGCATATGCAAGATATCACACAATCTCATACATAATCATATTTTAATACTTTTCACATTCATTCAACATGCTCAGCATGTCCTCAATAATTACATACTTTCATTAAATGGAAATAAAGTTCCAATCTTTCAAATTACCATTGTGTTGGTATCAATCAATATCATTCAATTTCACATACTTTACTGATTTTCATTGTGTATAAATAGCACCCTTTTCAATACACAATATAACAAATATCTCATGTGTTTAAATCATACATAAGCTTAATATCTCAACACATTATATCATTCAGTCAAACATTCCCATATCTTATAACTCAAATATACAATTATAAACTCAAACATTCATACTATCAAACTAGGAATTTTGCCAACATGTTAATCTTTTAAGGCTCGAAACATACCTAGTTCGGCCACCCACAAAATCAATAATTTGACTATTAATTCAATCCAATCAGAAAGATAATTTATCAAATATAACATGATATTCAACATTTTTAAACAATTTTATGCGTTTAGGACCCATACCTTATTTTTCGGTTCCTCATAGCATACTAGCGAATCTTCCAGTTTTCCTTAATAATTCCTTAAACAAACCTAAACCAAAATTCAATATAAATTCAATAAATTTACCATTAAACCAGCCCTCAAACACCCACTTATGAGTTCAAACCAATCGTTGAAATTATAACTATTTTATGAATCCAAACTAGTTAGATTTCTTACACTATATCAATGCGAACCGTACGTACAATCGTTCTTCGCTTTTACGGATGATTTAGGGCATTTGGGTTAGTACCTAATTCAATAATATACTGGAAAATCAGTAGCTAATTAATGATTAAAATCCTTCATTGAATCCATTTATAACCTTTACCCAACAATTATGTCGAAATAATAACTAATTTATTGCTTAATTGAACATACGCTTCTTGATTTGTGAGTTTCAAATTCCCAAATGATCAAGAACATCTCTCCCTAATTAACATGTGATTAAAGACTGATTAGGAGGGTTAAAGAACGCAATTTAATTCTTGAAAAATATTAGCAAGACCCAAGAAAAAATAGCCCCCTTTCTTGCACATAGGCCACGCACCACCACCTATGGCTGCCAAAATTGGGGCTGAATTTTAAAATGGTTTGAGATCTTATTAAAATATAGAAAAATACCTTTGAAATAATTTAAAATCCTCCAAATTCTAGATCTAGAAATTTTGGTTTTTAATTGACAAGATTGATCAAGAAATTGAAGAGCCAAGAGATCTTACATAAGCTAGTTGAGAGAAACGACAACGTCACTTTCTTGGCAATGTTCGTTATCGATCTTAGGGTTCAAGATTTCAGATTTGAGGATCATTTAGATGAGGATAAATGGCAGCAATAGAGTAAAGGATATGGTGTACAATCTTGATGTGAAAAGAAGAAAGAGATGGTAAAATAGGAGGTGTAAGCAACAACAACAATGGGAGAAAGAAAGAAAATTGAAGAGGAAAGAGGAGAGGAAAGGAAAAGGGTATTGAAAAATTGAATTAAAGGCTGAAAAATAAAATAAAAATTTTTATTTATACTTAAGGTTCAAAGGTATGGATGGCACATATATTAAAAAAATAGATTTTGTAAAATTTAATTATTTTGCAAGAGAAAGGATTCAAACTTGGGACCTCATTTAATTTCCATGCTTTCTTATATTTCTTTTATCCATTAGACTTTTTCCTCATTCTTGAAATAATTTTACAATATTTATTTTAAAAATAAGGTATGTCACATACTAAGGTTTAAGGCAAAATTTGCAAAATAATAAAAATGATACAAGAGAATGGATTTGAACTTGGGTTTCAAGAAACGTTTCACTAACACTTAACCAACAATTCAATACCTCATTTATTTCCTAAAAATGTGTAGAAAATCTCAAAAATTAAGGCATGACCACTCTCTCTCGATTCACAAACTCAATTCTACTAACCCTCGATTTTTAGGATGTTACAATTTAAATACATTTATTTAAGTTTTCGATTATTTAGACTTAAGGAAGACCCATACCTAATAAGTGTAAACACGAAACCCTAAATTAAATCTGTAGCTCTTAGGACTTAAATTCGATCAAGACTCGCTTACTCCTATATATAACATGAATAAACATGAGTTAGAACTAACCTAAAACAACCTTACAAGGTTCGGCCACAGCAGTTACATTAACCAAAATTTTAAATCTGAAGTTGAAACTAACATCTACACTATTCGGCTTTTGACGGATTCGCAAGCAACTTTTTTGATACTATGGTTGATCCATATGGGTCGGATTCAAATCTTGAATCAAGCAAACATAAAAAAGAAAGAACTTATAAGATTTGGCCATGTCATTAACCATTCGACCATTACAAAATATGAAAAGAAGAAAAGAAAAACTTAGATTTGACAGGAACAAAATTAAAATCCTGCACTTGTGTTATTTGATTAGATCCATGATGACAAAAAATTCAAAGAATAGAAAAGAAAACCAAAGGGGCTAGGATGGCAAAAGGTGGTGGTGTATTGGACAGAGGCAATGAAGGGTGAAAAGGCTACTAATGTGCAACAATGACAGTAAAAAAAGAATAGCAAGGTTCAACTTTTAAGAAGAAAGAAAGATGAGTAGAAAAATAAAATCAAAAGGGAGGAGGAGAAGAAGTAAAAAAAGAATAAGAAAAAGAAAACAGAGAACAAGAGGGATGAGAAGTAAGGGACGACATAAAAGGGAAAAATAGTGAAAAAAAAGAAACAAAAGAAAAAAAAACTTCAACATAGTTTTAATCTAATCTTTAAAAAGAAAGTTAATAGCTTTTAGATAATTTTGATATTCTTTTTTTTTACTAATCAAGTTAATCAAATTTTCCCGGAGCTTGAGTACTAAAATTTGACAACTGATAGGGGAATGGGCGGTATAGACTGAATGGAAAAAAAATTGCGAGCAAAGGAAATCAAACTCAAGTCTCAAAGATACTTACACTACTACTTAACTACTAGACCAATTACTCATTTTTATTATAATCCTACAAAATTTATCTTTAAAACAAGGCGTGACATATATTAGAGTTTGAAGCAAAATTTGCAAAATAATAAAAATGGTGCTAGGAAAAAGATTCAACTTAGATTTCAAAGATCATTTCATTAACACTTAACCAACCAAATTCTATTAACCTGTATTTTTGGGATGTCATGCTACTATCGACAACTTTTTCTGGTCTTGGTTTAAATTATTGAGTTTACATGCATATGAGGTCTGCATAGGCTGGTTGTTTTCTTACTTTGTGAGGACTATTTAGGAGCATTGCACTCTTAGACTCTAGCATTGGAGTAAATTTTAGTTTAATACAGTTGATGATTACTACTCTTCAAAAAAATGTATCTCAACATAATATATAATTGTATGAAAATATTAATTATAAAATTATAAATTATATTCAATAATTTTGATAAATGATCATATTGTATTTTACTTTTAAATGTAATTATATAAAAATAAAATTAATATTTTCAATGATTTAAAAAAATTCTCTCAGAAACCAAGAGTGCTTCCTTTAGAGTCCTAGAGAAAGCAATAACTGCTGCATCTTGGGATGGAAAGGGCGGTGGTGATGATAGGGAGAGTAGCGACGAGATCTCCTTGTTGGCAGAAGAGCTCATCAATTATCTATTAAAAGTTCAATGGTGGTGCCGAATGTAAAACCTACTTTGATTTGTTCTCTTTGGACAAAAAAACCATTCAATCTAGATAGCTTTAGGGCTCAAATGAAGAGCTTACGGACAACAAGGAAAAGATTTGAGATCCAGAGTGCAGGACAGAATCTCTTTTTAATTGTTTTTATTCTGAAGAAGATTTGGAGATAGTCATGCAAGGACGGCCGTGGCTGTTCTGCAAATAACTTATTTTATTTGAGCGTTTAAACAAACCAGTGGAAATAAGTCAAATTAGGTTAATCTTGTCACTGTTTTGGATCAAAATAGGTTCATGTCCTCTGGAATTCGATAAAAAAGATTTACTGCATGCTATTGGGGTTTCTTTTGGAGGCTTAATCAGATCTAAAATCCTTCTTCAGGCTTTCTTTTCAGAATGTTCCATTCTCTTATATTTCCCCCAAAACCATCAAACATAGGTTGATCTTTACACCCTGCATAGGAATATTGAACTCCCATCTATTTTAAAAAAGCTTTTAATTTTAAACTCTCTTTACCAACTACGTTTGATTCGGCTTTTAATGCTATAGAAAATGGGGGATCATCTCTGACTTTATCATTTTCTGCAGTTTAAAATTCTTTTAAAAAAGCAATTAATAAGGCCATGCCCCATTCTTTTGCATCCAAAACAAAAGAGCAGTAACTTCTCATATTTAAAAGAAACCTATGATTTAAAATTGTTATCACTAGTAACAAAAATTCCTCTTTTGAGTGGTTTTTGAACATCCAAATTAATTCTTAATTGACATACATCATCATCAACATGCTAAAGCAGCTTTTGTTGAAACTTTGCGGTAGTCTCTGATTTGTTTACGAAGGGTGAATTGAATGAAATGAGTAGTACGATGGTGAAAGTTTCAACAAAAGCCATAGAGTCCAGCTAGAAAAGGAAAACTATATCGAAATTGGCAGATAGTAGTAAGGAGGAAAGTATTATGGGAAAAAGGAAGAGTCCAAAAGCTGATGTTGGAAAAATTATTACAGATTTATCACATGAATATGGTGTAAAAAGATTGAAATATGAAGAAGTTGTGAATTAAGAAGTTTCAGTGGATGCAATGATTGAAAACTCAGAACACATTTTTACCTCAAATAATTATGGATCAACGGCTGCCAAAAGGCAAGCCAATCGAGCGCAATGAAAAGCATTAGTTGGAATGTCCGTACGTTGGAGAGTCCACGGGCAATTAGGAGGCTACGACATTTTTTAAAGCAGCATAATCCCCAAATGATCTTAATAGAGACTAAAATGATAAAAAATGCATGAAAAAAGCTAGGAGTTGTGGCTTTATGAATGACATCGACATTGAAGCTAAAGGTTCAAAGGGTGGACTAAGTCTAGCATGGAAAGGAGAGCTAACAGTTGTCCTGAAGAGTTTTTCAAAGTGGCATATTGACGTAATGATAAAAGAAAAAGATGCTCAAGAAGCTTGGAGGTTTACGGGGTTTTATGGCTCCCCTTATTCTAATAATAAAAGAACTTCATGGGACCTACTAAGAAAATTGGGTCAAGATCAAGATCTCCCATGGATAGTGTGGGGACTTCAACAAAATTATGTATTCTTTCGAGAAAATTAGAGGAATTCAAAGGGAGCAAGGAAGAATGGAGGCTTTTAAGGAGGTTCTCAAAGAATCCCAACTAGTGGATGTTGGGTACTCGGGGAATTGGTTCACTTGGGAAAGAGGAAATCTGCCAAAGGCAAATATCAAGAAGAGACTGGATAGAGGGGTCGCAAATGAAAAATGGATAACTTTGTTCTCATTGGGAAATATCCGTCATCTACCATATTCTACATCGGATCATCGTCCACTACTTTTAAACACAAACAGTGATGAGGTATATATTAGTAGTCATAAATTCAAATTTAAGGCATGGTAAACATTAGAGGATTTTCTAAAACAAGAAATTAAGGTTACATGAGAAGCATCTAATGATACGTTATCAGAGAAATTGGAGAGGTCACAAGTTTGATTGCAGAGCTGGGCAAGAACTTTCAAAAAGAAGAAGGAAGGATTAAAAAGAAAACTTTCTAAAGATCTTGAAATTTTGCTATAGAAAGAAAGGGACGATTAGGAGTCATTGATACAAAAATCGATCTTAATATGGAAATCAATAAAGATGAATTATACTGGGAACAAAGGGCAAGAGTAAATTGGCTTCGATTTGGAGATAAGAATACAGGTTTTTTTCACAAGTGTGCTTCAACCCGCAAGCGAACCAACACAATATTTCGACTGGAATCAGATGGAGGGAGATTACAGACGGTGTAAAGATTTGCGAGCTAGCTACCATGTTATTTCAAAGACTGTTTATGACGAACGGAGTTGGGGATTCATCTCATTTGTTAATGGGTATTGTTAATAAAATTTCACATGAGCAATACATTGCTCTATTGTCTCCCTTCACAGCAGAAGAAATCAAGATTGCTTTAAAAAGAATAGGGCCCACTAAAAGACCTGGCCTGATGGCTTCCCAGCATTATTTTTTTAGAAATACTGGTATATCATTAGTAAAGATGTCAAAATTGTCTATTTAGATATCCTAAATAATGATCAAAATTTTGAGGGCCTTAACAATACAGATATTGTGCTCATTCCTAAGGTCCCAAGTCTTACTAAACTAGTTACCTTTAGGCCTATTAGCTTATGCACGTTTATTTACAAAATTGTGGCAAAAATAATAGCAAACCGCCTTCAAGGAGTCATTGGTAGCTGTATCGATACTGTCCAAAGTGCCTTTGTTCGAGGACGCCTCATTTCTAATAATGTACTTCTAGCATATGAAATCTTACATACATTTCGACTAAAGTGCACAGGAAAAAAAACTATATGGCAGTAAAGCTAGACATGAGTACAGCCTACGATAGAGTTGAATGAAATTTCCTAGAAGCAGTTATGCTACAAATAGGGTTTTCAAGAGAATGGGTTGGCTTTATTATGAAATGTATTACTACAATTTCTTATACTGTTAATATAAATGGAATGAATAGGAGAACCTTTCTAACTTCTAGGGGGCTTCGTCAAGGCGATCCACTTAGTCTGTTACTTTTTCTTATTTGCAACGAGGGGCTTTCGTCATTGATGAGATTAGCAATGGGGGAAAGTCTGCTAAAAGGTGCAAAGGCAAGCCGAAATGGGCCAAAAATTTCTCATTTACTTTTTGCGAATGATTGCATTTTATTTAGCGAAGCAACAATTAGTGGTACGACAATTCTGAAAGAAATACTTAAAGAATATGAATGCTGCTCAGGCCAATGCGTGAATTTGGACAAATCTACAATTTTCTACAGCTCAAGTACACTTGAACAAAAAAGATAAAATTTTGTCTCTACTTAGAGTTAGAAGTTCAACAAATATTGAAAAGTACTTGAGACTACCTAATGTTGCCAGAAGAAGGAAAAAATAGTCTTTTCAAAATCTAAAAAAAAAGTCTCTATTAGAATCGAAGGTTGGAGTACAAGATTTTTATCCCAAGGAGGAAAGGAAGTCTTTATTAAATAAGTACTCCAGGCTATCCCTATCTATGTTATGACTTGCTTTCTTTTACCAAATTCACTATGTGTAGAGTTGGAAAGCATTTTTGCGACGTTCTAATGGCAAAAAGGCCATGGGAGAAGAAGAATTCATTGGTGCCTATGGAGACATTTGTGTCGTGCCAAAGAAGAAGGCGGTATGGGGTTCAAAAGTATGGCTCAATTTAATAAAGCTCTTTTAGCAAAACAGGGTTGTAAGATTTTAACTAATCCAGATTCATTAGTAGCGACAGTACTTAAAGCGAAATATTTTCTGGAAGTAGATTTTTTAAATTCACATTTAGAGAATAATTGTTCATACTTATAGAGAAGTATATGGGCAACAAAGAAGGTATTATCAGATGGACTTTACTGAAAGGTCGGTACGGGCACAAGCATTTTAGTTTTTAATGATAATTGGATTCCAGATTTTAGAAATGCTAGTTTTTATTCTGGTGAGGTCAATACACAAGATTTTTAAGGTTGCTGAGTTAATCAATAATAACGTAAGAGAATGGAATAGGGAGTTGATTGTCAATACCTTCCCAGAAGAAGCAGCAGGTAAGATCCTCGGTATCCCACTGGCAAGAGAACCTCATGAGGACTTTCAGGCTTGGAGCGGTGAACCTTCGGGTGAATTTTCGGTTCGTAGTGCCTATAAACTATTACAAAGCTAGGATCCTAGAGCTTACGCTTTACAAACCAACTACAAGGAATTCTATAAAAAATTATGGAGCATAGATCTACCACATAAAATTTTAATCACCATCTGGAAGATTTCATGGAATTATCTGCCTACTCGAGTGAACATGCTTTGTAAGAAACTGACAAACAGCACATTATGCCCTCAATGTGGTGAAGAACCAGAAACGATGAACCATCTTTTCCGTCATTGTCCTGTATCAATATCAGTATGGAGAACTTTATCAACTTTAAACAGTATAAATGAAACAAACTTAGATTTTGAACAGTGGCTTGCCATGACTCTTGTTCTCCACCCTCAACCTCTCTGCAAACTGTTTTGCTGCGCGTTATGGGCCATCTGGGGAGACAGAAATACTCGTGTACATGACAAAACAAAAAGATCGGGTCAGGAGATTGCAAGCTTTGTTCTTAGCTATTTAGAAGAACTGGAAGCCTAATATCGTCAAGGAAGTTAAAAAGTGGAAACCCCCACCTGGGCAGTTAATAAAAATAAATTTTGATGGAGCGTTTGACGAGTGTAATGAACAATCGGCCTCTGGGATAGTAGCCAGAAACAGTGAAGGGTTTGTTCTCCTGTCATGTACAAAGCTTCATTTTGGAATGCCCTCTGCCTTCGCTGCCGAAGCGTTAGCTTGCAAGACAGCAACCAGGATAGGTTTCGACATGCAAGGGAAGGAAATCATCATTGAAGGTGATTCTTTATCTATTATTAAAAGATGTAATGCTAAAGGGGAAGATAAATCGAAGATAGGGGCCTTTATACATGATATCCATCAGTTAAAATCCAGATCGGGCAATTTCAAGTTTGAATATACCCCTAGATCAGCGAATAGTTTAGCCTACATATTAGCTGAAGAATCTAAGAAGGCAGGAAGGAACTTACCTGGTTGAAAGCGTGCCCATTTATGCCGAAAACCAGAGGAAAAATGACATAGAGAGAGAGCCAGATGGAAAAAGAAAGGAAATGAAAAGTTAGAGGGAAGTTTCAAATGGCTAAATCAATAGTCTCAGTGGTAAATGCTTCCCCTGAAATCTGATTCGCCATTAAAGATGAATTGACAGAAATGATGGTAATAACAGGCGATTAAAGTCTCTGATTGGGCATTTGTACGGTGGTAATAAATGAGATTCTAGAATTCTCTTTTAGTTTATTTAGGCAGGATTTTATTTTTCTTTAAAGATAGATATTTTGTTTTGTCCGGGCTACTTTATTGGGCCCTTAGTTTGGTTTGGTTTTCCTGTGGACTGTGATTATGTTTTATATCAGCCCAATCTGATTATTTGTTTCAAAAAAAATCATATAAAAATATAAATAATTATGAAAAATATAAAAAATTTGTACCAATTGATATTTATTGATACATATTAATATTGATTAAAATGGAATAAAACACATTAATACCGTCAATGTGATACGGGGACTTCAAGATCTAATACAATAAACAACGAAGTCATAATAGATTTAAAATAAAAATAAAAGAAAATTGTAAGAAAAGAAAATAAAAAAGATTGGCTCCTTAATTGAAGAAATCGGCCCAAGGATGTGAATGATGTTGCTAAATGGATTTAAGGTCCAATTGATGTGCTTGAATTTGAAAAATGAGATATGGAATAAACAAGTTAGATATGGAATAAAGATAGCAAATAAATAAATAAATAAAGAGAAGAAAGATATTAATTAAGCTTTAAGAAATTTTAGAAGGGCTCCTAAAAATATTGATACTTGAGCTTGAAGCTTGACTTTGAAAGATTTGAAGGTGACGTACTCCAAAACATGGCAAGAAAAGAGAACTCTCAAAATAAATTTGTCTTATGCAAAGTAAAAAAAGAAATCTTTTTTAACTTTATTCAATTGTGTCTAATATGACTTGCCAAACCTCTTTTATATAAAATTTAAAGGAAATATAAACTACTCCGAAAATAATATAAAATTGGGCACTAATAATTTAATCTATAATTAAACTCTATTTAATTAATTATCAAGTAATTAAAAATCTTAAAACTAATTAAATATTTAATTTTACAAGTATTATATAATTGAATCTCTAATTAAATGAATAAATAAACTCTATTCCTCATGAATATTTTTATCATTTCTCACTTCTTATTGTGTTTCTCTTTTCTTTCTAAATTTTTCTGAAATTGCTCTAAATTCCCGTGATTTTGATGATTACGATGTTGCCAAAAATATTAATATTCTAATGATTATTATTTAAGTCAACTAATCTTTTTTCATCAAAGATGAACTTTTAAGACGTGTGTGTAAGTTAATAAAGAATGGATGATATGGTCCAATATATTTGTCTAAAGGTTTAAACCTAGTGTCATTTTCAATTCCATACTTGTGATACTAATTTTCTTGCTTTCATCCTATTTCTTATTTCATTTTGTTTCAATGAAATGAGTTTTAGACTTAGAAGAAATCTATTTCCCCATACTTCAAACAAATAAAAATCTTCCTTTTATTTGCTCTAGTGTGAAAAGTGACTATTGGCTAAGCTTCATCTCATGGAAAACTTATTTGGGACAAAAGAGGTAGCAAAAGATAGTTTACCATTTTATGGAAAGAATTACGGAAGAAGGCCGTTTATCATAACAAATATGCAAAAATTCATTAAAGAACTATAGTTAAACAATATTTATTTATTTCACCTTTGGAATTAAATATCTTAGATACATGATTTTACCATCCTTTTTCACTTTTTCCCATAAAGAATATAAAATTCATACTCATTTTGCTTAATGCCCCTAGTGAAGAGATGATTCTAAGGGTCTACTTTGAACAAAATGTGGGATGTGCCTTGCATTTGTCAAACTCTTTGTAGGCACTTAGAAAGATAATCAATGAGCAATCGAAGAATGGTCGAAACAAGCCCAACGTCATGACGAGCAGCTAAATTACGCCACGACGTGGTGATGTGTTCCCACATAAATCAAGTCTTTTCTTCCAGTTAAACTCTCTTATCTTTTCCCAATTGAACTCTAATAATTTTAGGAATATTTTAATCATATTATCTCACAAATTTTAGTCTATAAATAGGGTTCTTAGCAACCCTAGATTGACATAACAACACAACAAAAAAAAGTTTAAGAGAATTTTGTGTTGTATTATTTGAGATTTGAAGGCTATTCGTTGCTTAAATTGGGTTTATTGCCAAAAAAACAAAAGAATTATCTAAGCTCAAAAAATGTAGTAGGGAAATGTTTTTTTTTTTCAAGTTAAGGATGGATCAAAGATCTCTCAAATATGGATGTTTTTTATGAAGAATCATACAAATATGGATGTTTTTTATGAAGAATCATTTGCTGAAGATTACAATCTTCCAACAATTCTTCATAAATGCTAAAGCACTTACGAAGGAACTTGCAAACTCAATTTGAACTTTCCCTAAATAATCATGGGCATGATTTTCACCATAAACGTTAGGGCACTTAAGTGGTAACTAATAGACTACATTTGAACTTTCTTTTAAGGCATGGATATTAATTTTCAAGAGTGCCAACGTAGATATGACTTTCAAAATTGAGTTACATATTATTATCTTAATTGTCTTCACATTCATTATTTAGGAATTAGAAAGTATATATTTAGGAATTAGAAAGTATATAGAAATGAAATGGATAAATGTCAAAAGATATGAAAAAAGTTGAACAAAAAACCAAATGTTATGGCAATGCATAATTTGTTAATTTATTGAAATGATAAAAGAATGCTAATAAATGCATAGGTAGAAAGGATCCTTTTTATAATTATAAAAAATTAATCGATGATGTCAACTTAAAACTTTCTCATCAAAATGCCCCATGGTGATTGGGCAAAGGATCTTCCCAAAAAGTTGGGTCTGTTTTCTCATCAAGCTTCAATTTATCATCTTAGACTAAACATTTTACTTTGGTTACTTTTGTTTCTGAGAAAACTTTGTTTCAGTTGTTGTTGAAATTAATCAAGTATGTTTGAGTGAAAAACTTGTGTTATAAATCTTTATATGAAGGGTTGTTTTTGAATTGATGTATACCTTATATATATATAATGTGGAATCTTTTCTCCATTTTATTGGATGTGATCATGTTTAATTTAGAGAGGCAGTGTAAACTTTAAAAGCTATATATTTTTTCTTGATTAACATATATCTATAATAATATAATATATATTTTTTATCTTAATGTGCTGGAGATGAAAACTAGGAAGTTGGAACTCTTGGCATTAAGCATTTATTTTTTGCATATTCTTAAATATTATAATGTATTATTACTAAACATATTATTATTGTAACTTTGACCATGTAAACTTACTTGATATTTGAATTCAATAATATTTATTTATTTAGTTTTATATATTATTTAAAATTTTCTATTAATGTGTATTTTAGTTTTTTTTACTTAGATTATTCATTGAAAAATATCGTGGAGTTTCAAGATAGATGGGATAAAAATAGAGATATAACAACTGTGATAAAAATTTAAAATGCGTCAGAATTTTGTAAATGAAATTAACATAAATTATAAGAGACAAAAAATTGTGATAGATTTTTGTAACAAAATTTAAATTTATAACAGATTTTAGTGAAGGAATATGTGTTGTATTTAGTGTTTTAAGTGTACACTTTCATTTTTTTGAAACAAATTGATTTAATAAAATATTTATTGATTACATTAATATTTCTTGTATACTATCATCAACGTTTTTGGCACACAAAGCAAAACAAAAGTAAATATTTGCTCACTAGTTATTTAAGGTTTAACTAATACTAAGTAGTATTACGTGGTCGGATTGTAATATGAAAAGACAACTTATATTAGTAGACAAACCTAAACACATCCTTAGTCTAATTGAAAATGAGCAAACTAATTAAAAGACTAATATGTTGTCTATTAAGTCCAATTGGGAGGTGCTTTTTCTTGAATATTGGAGCGAATGACTCCCAGAAGATAGAGATAGAGATACCACTGATTAAACTCATAGTACATCCGACAAGACCCAAATAGAATACATTTTAAATCTATTTATAAATCTATTAACTTGTGACATTTATAGTGTGACATACATTAATCCTAAGTGGATGATGGACTATATTCACGTGACTCGAATACTTTGATATAAGTAAAAACCTTAGTTCAAATTGATAATGTAGAAGGCCCATTTCGCCCGGGCCCTTAGAATTATTTACAGCAAATAAATAAACCCAAAAAGTAAATTAAAAACAAAAATAAAAAAAACCAATAAAAGGTCCAAATTTATTAGTCCAAAGGCCATCAATTATAACAAGCCCAACTTCGGCCCAATTAAATACCAAATTTTACATTAAACCCAAATTAAAATTATTCCCAAAATAATCCCTAACCCAATTAAATAAACCTAACCCAAATGGAAACCTAAAACTTACTGGCCTAATAACCTCAACCCAAACACTTGGACCCAATGGTCCAATCTTATCATGGACCCAGTAACCCAATTCCAAGACTGGCCCAAATGGCCCAGCACATTTGGGGTTTCTGGAAGACTCTTCCCCCGTGCTGCAACGCTCACACCTGGTTCCCTCTGTACGGCCATCTCCACGTCAGTCGAACCTGCGAGAAGAAAAGAGTAACAAAATACAGCAAAGCAATAGCAAAAAAATGAGAAAAAATTGTATTTGTATTTTACGATCTCTATTCGGCTATAAAAAAGAGGTCGATTGTATACTGTAGGGGGCTACTGATGCATATTGAATACCAAACCAAAAAGCAACCAAAAAGTTAGAAGGTAACCTTAGATTCCGTTTCTTTTCTTTTCGATTTGTTTTTTTCTCTTTGGTTTGCATGTAGTTCTTTCGCATGAGAAAATAAAAAAGGGAAGGTGAAGGATTTACCTTCGCAAATGTGCCATCGGAGTCCTTATCTCCTTTGTCGAAATCGGAGTTTGAGATGGAATTTTGGGGCTAAAATCGACAATCCTCGAGTCTTGGTTCTAAACTGGGATAAAAGGGGCCTCTGCACGTCATCATCCACCGATTACAGTGGTGAAATGGTGGTCGGACGGCTGGTTTCTGGATCAGCTGAATGGGGGAGGAGCATTTAGGGCTTTCCATTTCATTTTTTTCTCTTTTTTGGAATGGTTAAGTGTTTTATTTTTTTTAGGTTTTTTTCCCTTTTATAAATGACATGAAATGACGTCGTTTAAGGACTAATTCAGTGGCCTTAAAACGATGTCGTATAGGCTGTACCTGATGACCCGACCCAGACACAACCAGGATCCGCGTGTTTTGGTCTTTGAGGGGAATTTGCGTGATTAATCCCTCCATCTTGCTCTGTTATTCGATTGGGTCTTATTTCTATTTCTTTTATTTTTTAATGTTTTCCTGAGATTTATGCATAGTTTTAATTTAGTCTATAGTTAAACGCTGTGTTTAGGAGCTTGGAATAATTGTATATTTGGCCCCTACTAGCTTGCGCGCACCTTATTTTAGTCCCTAATTTGGCTTTAACAATTTATTTATTTACTAATTATCCTTAAAATATTGTTTTGGTTTTCAATCTCATCCCTAATTTACTTAATTCATTTATCTACTTAATTTTAAACTGTTTTATTATATGATATTAAAAAAATATTTTATATACCATTCATTTTAAACTATTTTTATATATTATTTATTCTAATTTGTTTTAATGTAATGCTTATTAAAATTTGTTTTACTATTTATTTAAAATAATTTTATATACATCATTTATTCTAAACTTTTATATATATATATATTATTTATTTTAGATTTTTTCACGTATTAGGTAGCTTATTTTAGTTTTTTTTTCATCTCTTATTCTTTTAAAATTGTTATGTATTTAAATTTTCTCTTTTACATATATTGTTTTAAACTTTTATTATTTTTTATTAAATTATTTTATATACCTTATTTTAGATTATGTTTATTTATTTTAAAGTGTTTCAATATTATTTTTGCACTTATATATATTTAAATGTTTTATATATCATCTGTTTTAAATGTTGTATATTATTGATTCTTAAAACTACTTTTTACATTATTTTTAAATTTATTTATTATTTATATTCTATTTATTTTTAATTTTATTTATGTTTATTTTCTATTATTGTTTATATATATTGTTTAATACCTCTTAAAAATTTGTTAGCGTGAATATTGGAATAATATATGTTGAATGATTATTCGCCTTGTGTGTCGCATTTTGAATTCATTACTTTTTATATTGTTCATTTGTGTCATATTCGATTTTTTATGCTTTCCAACACCATGATTTGTTAATGCTTTTGTAATGTGTTTTGGAAAGATAATATGTCGTCATTCTTACGCATGTTGTAATGTGTTTGGAAATTCGAGAAATTGTGCCCTAACGTGCAGGGTTTTGATTTACCGTTTGACCAAATAACCGAATATCCTTTTAAAATTTCAATGCATGAGTTTTGGAAATCATGAGATGATCTTGGTATCGAGGGTTTGAAATGTCGTATCCTAACGTGCTGGATATGATATTTTATTTCTTCAGAACAAGAGAATCTTAATATCCACTTCGAGTTATCCAAACATTTTTTAAAGGGATTGTATTTTAAATTTTTTTCAAATTTTCAACATTAGGACATTAATTAATCCATAAGGTACCAATTTTGGGTGCTGCGAGGGTGCTAATCCTTCCTCGCACGTAACTGACTCCCGAACCCGTTTTCTTGAATTTCGTAGGCCAAAATCAATATTTTAATAAAATAAAATGTTTTATAGGTGATTCGATCACACCTAAACAAAAAATTTTGGTGGCGACTCCATATTTCTTTTTAAAGTCTATCCTCGTTTTTCAAAATAAAAAATGGTTTCGACAGCCTGGCAACTCCACTAGGGACAAATAAGAGAGTCAAGCCGTAAAATTGATTATTTTTTGTGCTTTTGTCGAAAATTGAAAATTTGATTTGAAAAATCATGATTCTTTTGTTGCATTTGTTTGTGATCCTTATGATTGTTGTGGTTTGAGTCTCGTAGGATACTCTTGCATTGCATTACATGAACATTGTGGTTACACCTTTAAGTGGGAGTGAGAAACTATGCCTTCATGAGGTTTTCACCTCCACATGGGTTAGTGGACTGCTTCTGGGAGACATCTGTACTTATGTCTTCATGAGATTTTCATCTTCGTATGGCCATAGGGAAATGTATTCCCCTGAATTGAACTCGATCCATATGAGCCTATGATGGGTGAGGATTGAGGAATCTGCTGGTTCAGGTACCATTCATTTAGAATTGAACTGCATATAGTGAACCCTAAGAGCCCACCCTAGGTCAAGCTATGTTGAACCTTAGCGGTTACCCAAATAGATGTTTGACTATTTTTTGTTTGCTTTGAGTTTTATCATTTGTATATGATACTGAATTGTTGTGTTTTGTTTTGGCTGTAATTGCATGACATTGCATATTTAAAGAGGTGTCAATTCGTGTTCGCTTACTAAGTTAGAAGGCTTGCCATGGAGAATGAATTTCTTGATAAAGTAGAGGATAATGCGGCTGTCCGTATATGGTCAGAGAAATTACAATTAGTGAAAGGGGATATTCTAGCTGAGGGGTATACATCGGAGTCGTAGGACTTCACTCGTATCAATGTGACACAAAATAAGCTTCAAGAATTGAGAGATATATGGGCCCATTGGGATGATGAGACTAAGCAGCTGTTTCACTATAATTATGGTGCTCTACCCTACTTGCTCGACAACAAGGTGGACAAGCATTTGTTTCGGGCTATGGCTTAGTTTTGGAACCTTGCCTATTGTTGTTTCACTTTTGGAAAGGTGGACTTGGTGCCCACTGTAGAAGAATATACCACTTTGCTTCGTTGTCCAAAGATCCAAGTCGGCAAAGCTTACTCTAGGGCCGCTAATGTCTCAACTTTTGTGAAGAAGTTAATGAATATTACCGGGATGAGTGAACATTGGGTTATGGGACGGTAAATGCAGTCCTTGGGTGAGTTCGAGGGACCTGATCCTAGCACATCCAGATGTAAAGAAGAAAGTTGACATCTTCGCCGTGAGTATTTATGGTTTGGTAATCTTTCCTAAAACTTTAAGGCATATAGATGAAGCAGTCGCTGATTTATTTGATCGACTTGATAAAAGGGTCACACCTGTACCTGCAATTCTAATCGAGACATTCAGATCTTTGAACATGTGTCAGAGGGAAGGCGAAGGCAGATTTATCGGATGTGCGCACTATTATTGGTATGATTTTATGGTCATTTCTGGAAGGTGGACAAAGTCTCTTACTGAGTCTTCTCTGAGAATTATTCCCCATTAAAGGAGGAAGCAGCTACGCAAATGAGGGACGACATATCAGAGGAAAGGTGGATAACAATTCGTCAAAATCTCAAAGAAGAGGATGTTGAATGAAGAGCCCTTTGGATTGTCCCCGATAAGATCCTTTATCAGTGTGGGAGTTTTGATTGGGTACCTTTGCTTGGAATTTGGGGAGCCATTAGATATGCCTTTTTGCTCATATTAAGGCAGTACAAATCAAGGCAGTTTATACCGGTGACATACAGACTAGCTCAATGTGAGTTCTCGTACAAGGGGGACAATTATAAGAAAAAGGTTTGAGAGATTTCTAATGCTTGAAAGGAGACCCGCTGGATGAAGAGATTGGCTGTTGGTTCAATGACAACTTCTGAATATAATGGATGGTTTAGTAAAAGGATCAATGATAACATTCCTGGGCCGAATTTGGAGGGCGCTCAATCAATAGAGGAATGCTTGCAAGTGGTCCCATCAGAGTTAGAGATCATAAGGCAGGATTTCGAAAAGAAGAATTCTGAGCTCGGGAAGAGGATTGAGCAGCTGGAGGAAGAAAAAATGAAGTTGAGATTAGATGTGGATGTTCAGAAGTTAGAGGCTGAGAAGTTAAGAAAAGGGAAAAATAAGGCCGAAGAATATCTACATAGTTTGAAGACAGATTATAATAAGCTACATCTATCGATGAGAACTGCCGAGTTGGGGAAAACTTCAGAGTAATGGCGTCAAGAGATTCGAGAGGAAAAGATCAAAGCTGATCGGTGGGAAAGAAAATTTCAAGAGGCTGACACGCAAAATAGGCCCTAGAGAAAAGTTTATCAGAAAGCCAAAATGAACAGGGCGAATTAAAGGCTAGAGTAGCAGAACTCAAAAAAACTCTTCATCAGTACCGAAATCTTAATTCTGCGATGGAAGTGAAAGAAAGCTTAAACAAGATGAAGGAAATGAAAGGAAAAGTAGAAGAATTAGAGGCGTCATTACAAAACTGTGAAATGCGGATTGAATTCCTTGAAGCAAGTGAAGAGCATTGGAAAGAACAGATTTACTATTCTCAAAATCAAGTCAGAAACATAGATTACATTATGGGAGAAGTTGTGGTTCAGATTCAGGAGGTAGTCGATCACTTGCAGACTTTAGCGGTGCAGGCAGATATATTGAGTGTGAAGTATGAGTTAGAGTCAGACCGGGGGTAGGAACTAGCTTCACTGTTTAAGAAAACTAAAACTTTGAGCATTAGGGCAAATCCTTATTTGTAACCTGTTTTATGTAAAGAATTTTGTTTTCTAGTAAAGTTTTCCAAATGGGATTGAATCAGAATCGACGCCTTTTTTACATTCATTTCATGCATCTGTATTACATTGCGTCATATGCATTAAAGTCCACCAAAAGATCCTAATTAATTAAAAAATTATTTCAGTCATCTGAAAACTGACAAAAATCTACCTAGTACGCATCCCTACGGTACACGAAGAAAAACCAAAGCAATGGATAAAAGACTAGAAACGTTGAAACAAATACAGAAGGAGATGAAAGAACAGATGCAAGCATAGATGCAAGAGAAAATGGCTAAGATCCAGTAGGATATGAGGGATCAAATGCCGGAATCACAAAGGAACATGATGAACCAGCTAACAAAACTGCTGACTGGTGGACAGGAGAAAGGAAAAGGCCCTATGGTCAATACTGGAGATGACAATGAAGATCCTCTTTACCCTCCCATTTTTACCCCGACAAACGTACAAACACAAGCCGAGGTATGCACACGAAGGTCATCCGTTACAATCAGACCCCAACAATTTCAGGCCAGTGTTTCAATACCAATTAACTATCAAGCCAGCTTAGGCTCTAATCCAGGAGATAACCCAACTAATCCTGTGGTCCCTGATCTGGATGACATGGTGGAAGCTGAAAGAGTGAGAGTGGAGTTTGAAAAACAATTGAAAGACCGATGCAAGTGGTTAGAGGAGAATTTCAAAGCAATGGAAAGTGTTGACCATCACTGTAGGATCGACGCTAAATATTTGAGCTTGGTTCTGGACTTGGTGCTTCCTCCTAAGTTCAAAACTCCTGAGTTCGAGAAATATAACAGGACTAGTTGCCTCGAGGCTCATATTACCATGTTTTTTAAACGAATGACTGGGTATATAAACAATGATCAATTATTGATTCACTGCTTTCAATACAGTCTTGTTGGGGCAGCATCCAAATGGTACAACCAATTGAGCCGTACTAAGATCAACTCATGGAAGGACCTAGCTCAAGATTTTATGAAGCAGTATAGTCACGTGACGGATATGACTCCAGATAGAATCACCTTTTAGAACATGTAAAAGAAACCAAATGAGAGTTTCCAACAATATGCCCAAAGGTGGAGGGAGGTTGCTATACGAATCCAACCACCTCTCCTAGAAAAAGAGACTACCATGATATTCATCAATACCTTAAAGGCTCCATTCATTACTCATATGTTGGGGAGCACCACCAAAAGCTTCTCAGATATAGTGATGACTGGCGAAATGATTGAGAACGCGGTAAGGAACGGAAAAATAAATGCAGGAGAAAGTATCAAGAGGTCAGCTCTAAGGAAAAAGGAGAATGAGGTGAACAATACGAGCACGTCCAGCAAAGGTCATTCCAAATCACTCACTGTAAACCAACCAAAGACAGTAATCGCCAACCATCTGGGTGCCCCAAGGCAAGAATCCAATACGAGGATGAACACAAAAAGACTACAGTTCATGCCTATACCCATGACATATAGGGAGCTGTATCAAAACCTATTTGATGCGCATGTGGTGGCCTCTTTTTACTTAAAGCCATTACAACCCCCATACCCCAAATGGTACGATGCAAACGCTTAATGTGAGTATCATGCAGGGATCACAGGGCATTCGATAGAAAACTGCACTACCTTTGTAACACCCCCAGCCGTTTCCATCACCGGATTAGGCTACGAGACATTACCGATCATATCACAGTTCATACTAATAATATGTTTAAATCATAATTTGGCATATATTAAAACAAATTATAAATTGTATATTTAAACATAGAACATAATACAATTTAACAAAATCGTTAATGAAATAATAATCTAAAACACCTATTCAAATATATTCATGTATAAGTAAGTGTAATTAAGCATACTTAAGTAAACTTTACAACAAATCATACTTACGGTTTAGTAAACAACTATCATACTAAAAAATTCAACATGTTATACCGATCTTAAGTTTATTACATTATTATATCATAAACATTTTCAGACAGAATTAATAACTTTAATACATGCATATGATAAAACCGATTAAATCTTATTACCTAACTTAACTAATAATCGCATATGCAACTCAACATGACCGAACATGTTATTAAGGTATATAGATGAATATACATGGCATGCACTTACTCTAAATTCAAAGCCACGTTTAACATTGGAATTCATACCAAAACAATTAACTAAAATCATCATGAAACATTTTATTTTCCTAATAATTTGCACGGCCGAATCTTATTACTTAAAACCGCATTCGCATCCAAAATTTCCACCACGAAATTGCCAAGACTAAACTTATTAAAAATTACATCTAAGAAAATATCAAACGAAGTCCAAGCATAATAAGCAAGTTTCGCATACACCTTGTCTTAATATAAAACACATCCCAAACCAACCATTTTACTTATGATCGGTTCTTTCATACATGTTTTAGTCATTAATCAACTTTAAGAATATATTATCTTCTATTTCTAAGTCATAATTTACCTATCACAAATATCATTTCATCATAGCACTTAACACGATAACCAAAATTGAATTCAAACATAATCAAGCATAAACGAATTTATCATAGGAATAAGCCATATTCGCATGGCTTTTATACAAAACCAAAGTTCGTTGTTTCTAAACACATTCCAGCCTATATATGCCATAATTCGAGTTTGATTATTTAAATACCAAAGCTGTAGATAGTGTGATGAACTTTGTTGACGATCCCCGAGCTGGTAACTTGCTTCAAAATCTATAAAACAGAGTATACAAATACACACAAAGTAAGCTAACTTAGCTTAGTAAGTCATAAGCAAATATAACTCAAAAATATAGTCAACTTCTTAAAATTTAAACTGAACCAATTTACTATATCAATGTCATATTTAATCTCAACTTATACATTCCATAACCACACATGTTTAACATAACAATCACTTTGGCCGAATACTTATAAGGTTAAAATTTTACAAATTTTCATTCAACTTTCAAAGTCAAATACCATTTACACATTCAAGTATACTTCCATTCATTTACACAAACTCATAAAAACTAGAATTAACTTCATATACAAACATCACTTATTTGGTCGAATACACAAGATTTGGTATAACATCACATATGTACATTACCTATATGGCCGAATATACATGGTCACACTTATACACCTATTGAATAATCATTTCATTAATATAAAATTTATTTAGTCACAGGGCCGAATGCACATACTAAACTCACATATATTTTTCATTACTATTATACATGATTTAACATAAATATTCTAAGTACTTACTTACCTTATCTCACATAGGTAACAGGTTAATTCATACCTGGCCATTTAGCTCAATTTACTTACTTAAATACCACACCAGCATGAAGTCTTTTAGGCATAAACTTATGATAAATCACCGGCATAAAGCCTGCCAGGCATAAGCCTGTATTACACACTGGTACAAGGCCTGCTAAACTCAAAGTCTGATTTTTATACACCGGCATTAAGCCTGCTAGGCATAAAGCCCGATTAAATTCACCACCATAAGGCTTGCTAGGCTCAAAGCCTGAATATCATTATTATAAAGCTGTCTCATAAACAATTCATATATCGAACATTCCAGATATTCCACATAATTCATAATGTCTTCCAAATGTTATAATTCAATCGAGTTAAACTCAAATACATTATCTCTATGCTTTATCACATTCGGCTAACTATACCATAATTCCATGAATTCCAAATCAGCATATTAAACTATTTTACATTCAAAATTGACGATATTTAATTTCTTAAAGACTTACCTGGGACAATGAAAAATCGGTATAGATTGGCTAGTCAACAACTTTACTTTTCCCTCGATCTAAATCCGATTTTCTCTTTTCTTGATCTAAATTAATATAAATTAAACTTATTAAATCAAATATTCAACCAAACTTATCCAAAAACACGTAAATGGGCAAATTACACTTTTATCCCTGATATTTCACATTTTTTACAATTTAGTCCATATTGCATAAAACACAAAATATGCACAATCTCACAACAACATAGTTAGGCCAAATATTCCTTATACTCATACTAATCCATATATTTCATTTATTTTACATTTTAGTCCCTCAATTTATTATTTTTTCAATTTAGCCCTAATTACTCAAATTCATCAAAAATTCCAATACAAAACATGTTAATCTAAAACATATCTTTAATATTTCATCACCAAACATCACAGAACACAAATATTCATCAACGGCACAACTCAAAAAGTTTATCAAAATCAGAAATTCTAGCATGGGTCGGATAGTATTCGAAGCAACGATCTAAAAAACGTAAAAATTATCAAAAACTGAAACCAAACTAACCTTGAATCAAGCTTGAGAAATGGCTGAATATCACCAAGCTTTAGTTTCTTTTCTTTCTTTTTTGTTTCGGTCAAAACATGCATATATGAACATCATTTTATTATTTATGTTATATTATAACATATATTATTTCATCTTTTACTATTTTAACCTTTACTAAATAATATAAAATCATTATATTGGTTGTCTACAACCATCCAACTCATTTAATTATGGCTAATTGCATTATAAGTGCTTCATATTAAAAAAAAACCACTAACACTTCAGACCTTACGCTTTAAACTATCAAGTTTTCAATTTACGCAATTAAGTTCTTTTATTAAATTAAGCACACAAACAATCAAATTTTCATACAAAACTTTCACACATGCAAATTCACATATAATAAACACGAGAAATAATATTTAAATATTATTCTGACTCAGATTCGTGGTCCTAAAACCACAGTTTTGATTAGGGTCTAAATCGGGCTGCTACAACCTTTAAGAAGTTAGTTGAAAAATTTATTCAAATGGGCATTGTAAAGTTTGATGATGCATCTAGTACAGAAAACCCATTACCTAATCATACCGATAATGGGGTAAATGTTATAAGTGAAAATATGGGGAGAAGGATCAAGGCAGATATTACAGAAGTAAAAACTCCTTTGAGATGGGTCTAGAAGGATATGACAAAAAGGGGGTTAGTTATTTCGAATCCAGAAGGGAGCTGCGAAGAGATAAGGAACTACTGTGAGTTCCATCATGAAGAGGGGTACGAAGTCCAAGAATGCATAGGATTTAGAGCTTTGGTGCAAGGTCTGTTGGATAATAAAGAGATAGAGTTCTGTGAAGAAGTTAAAGAAGAAGAAAGCATATGCGTGTCAGAATCAACAACGAAGGTTCCAAAATTCAATTACCCTATGGTTATTATTTCAAGTCCTAAAAGTAATGAAGCTGGGATGTAGATGACATCAAAGATCGTAATCCAGAAACCGAAAATCTTCTCTTATAAGGATAGCAAAAGGGTCCTTTGGAATTATGATTGTAATATGACAATCCCGAGAAAGGAGAGTTCAGCCAGCGCTTTAAAGGAGGATCAAGATGTAGGTTCTTATACGCATAGTAGAAGACACTACGGTTTGATAAATGCCCGAACAGAACCTGTAAAAGGAAAAACCCTGATGGTGGAACAAAAGAAGGGAAAAGTAGTCGAACCTGAGTTACCTGTTAATGAGCCAGTAGAAGAGGAGGAAGCTAAAGAGTTCTTGGAATTTCTAAAGCACAGTGAGTATAGTGTTGTGGAGAAGCTGTATAAACAACCAGCTCGTATCTTGGTGTTAGCTTTACTTCTAACTTCGAAAGTCCATCACAGCGCACTGATGAAAGTCTTAAACGGAACCTATGTAGCTAATGATATTTCTGTTAACAAGCTAGATCGCCTGGTTAGCAACATAAGCACAGATAAATTCATCTTCTTCAATGATGACGAAATACCACCCGGTGGCATGGGATCAACTAAGGCTCTGCACATTACTATCCGCTACAAGGGGTATACGCTACTAGGGGCGTTGATTGATAACGGGTCAGCTTTGAATGTCCTACCATTATCCAAACTGAACAGATTGCCCGTGGATAGTTCTCACATGAAAACCTGCCGAAATATAGTAAGGGCGTTTGATGGTACATAAAGAAGGGTAATGGATAGAATTGAAATACCTCTTATGATCGGTCCGAACAAATATGAGGTGGACTTCCTGGTGATGGATATTAAGCCTTCATACAATTGTTTATTGGGAAGACCTTGGATACATTCGGCAGGGGTAGTGTCTTTGTCACTACATCAGAAGTTCAAACTAGTATCAAAAGGTCGACTGGTGACAATAAATGTCGAGGAAGATATTATTGCAACTGTAACCAGTGATGCTCCGTATTTGGAAACAAATGATGAAGCAGCCAAATGTTCCTTTCGGTCTTTGGAATTTGTAAATGGGACATTCGTTACTGAAGGGAATAGAATCCTAATGCCAAAGCTATCCAAGACTACAAGAATGGGTCTACAATTGACGGTAGGAAAAAAAGCTTTACCGGGAAAAGGACTTGGAAGAAACCTCCAGGGAAGAATTGAAACTCCAGTGTTGAAGGACAAGTATGACCGCTTTGGCTTAGGGTACAAGCCGGATGCAAGACAAAGAAGGAAGGAACTGGAAAAGAGACGAGAAAGAAGAAAGGCACATTTGAGTGGGGAAGAAGTCAAGTGGGAACCAATGATATTCCCCTACATATCCAAGACCTTCGTATCGGGAAGGATTATTCATCCTGAACAAAGGATACCAAAAGAAGAAAACATTGAAGAAATGTCGAGGAATATACATATCAATGCCATATCTGAAGAGATAATTGAAGGAGGGACCTTGTCAGATATCTTCCCTTATGAACCTAGGAGTGTTCTGAACAATTGGATTGCGGAAGAAATTCCTGCAGTTTTTAGAGCTTACTCAGAGTAATGTTCAAAACACACTTGTTGCTTTAAGCCTAGAGGCAATAAGGATTTTTTTGTGAAATAGGCTCATGTTCAAGCATCATTATTTTAATGAAATACATCTTTGCTATCATTTTGAACGAATATTCTTTCATTCTTTCCATACAAATAATTATTTTATATTCCTCCATGCGAGCAATTTTTTCAGATTCTTTCAAATCATTCTTTCATTTCATTCATAATCATACTATATAAATAAATATTCTTAAATTCATTTGATTCTTTGTATATTCTTTTGTACCTACAATAGGTTCCCGGATATCAATGACATGAGCGACGCTGATACTGACTCAGAATTTCCTTTTGAGCAAGACTTGTGTTTAGAGGGATCCCAGGATTTTGAAGATGACATAGACTATGGCTTATCCCCAGATTTGTTGAGGATGGTAGAGCAAGCAGAGAAACAAATTCTACCTCATAAGGAGACAGTAGAGACTATGACTTTAGAAGAAGGAAAGGTAGTAAAAATGGGAACGTGCATAGCCGAAAAAATGAAGTAAGACCTTGTTGAGTTACTTAAAGAATTCAAAGATGTCTTCGCGTAGTCATACCAAGATATGCCTAGGTTAAGCACTGATATTGTAGTACATCGCCTTCCCATAAAAGAAGATTGCAAGCCAGTTCAGCAGAAACTTCGAAGGATGAGGCCAGACATTGTGCTAAAAATAAAGGAGGAAGTCAAAAAGCAATTTGATGCTGGATTCCTGCAGGTGATCAAATACTCGGAATGGGTAGATAACATTTTGCCTGTTCCTAAGAAAGATAGAAAGGTATGAACGTGTATGGATTATAGAGACTTAAATAGGGCTAGCCCAAAGGACAACTTTCCCTTGCCTCACATTGATACTCTAGTGGATAATATGACAGGTTATTCGTTGTTTTCCTTTATGGATAACTTCTCGAGATATAATTAGATAAAGATGCATCCTGAAGACATGGGAAAGACTACCTTCGTCACCTTGTGAGGTACATTCTGTTATAAGGTAATGCCGTTTGGGTTGAAGAATATAGGAGCTACATATCAAAGGGCCATGGTGACTTTATTCCATGATATGATGCACAAAGAGATCGAAGTTTATGTTGACGATATGATTGCCAAATCTCGAATCGAAGAGGAACACATCCAAGTTCTAAGAAAATTGTTCTTGAGATTGAGAAAATTTCAACTAAAGCTCAATTCAACAAAATGAACTTTTGGAGCTAGATCGGGAAAACTAGTTGGCTTTGTAGTCAATGAGGGGGGAATTGAGATTGACTCAGACAAAGTTCGGGTTATATAAGAATTTCCTCCATCGCATACTCAAAAAGAAGTTTGAGGCTTCCTTGGAAGGCTAAATTACATTGCTTGGTTCATTTCACAATTAACTGAGAAATGTAACCCTATATTTCGTCTTCTTAAAAAACACAACCCAGGTGTATGGGATGATGAATGTCAGAAAGCTTTCGATAAGGTTAAAAAGTACTTATCAAGTCCCCCAGTGCTGCCACCTCCAAGCCCAAATAGGCTGTTAATACTGTATTTAACAGTGTTTAATAACTCTATGGGATGTGTGCTTGGTCAACATGATGAGTCGGGAAGAAAAGAAAATGCGATATATTACCTCAGTAAGAAATTCATTGAGTGTGAATTGAGATATTCGCTTATTGAGAAATTGTGTTGCGCTTTAATTTGTACAACTCGGAGGTTGAGTTAATACATGCTGTACCATACGACCTAACTAATCTCAAAGTTGGACCCTCTAAAATATATGATGGAGTCAAATGCTTTGAACGGAAGGATGGCTAGATGGCAAATTCTGCTATCTGAATTTGACATAATTTATGTGAGCCAAAAGGCCATAAAAGAGAGCGCAATAGCAAATTTTCTGGCCAGCAAAGCTCTAGAAGATTATGAGCCCTTGAATTTTGATTTCCTCAATGAAAAGCTAATGTATGTGGCAGCTACTGAAGAGACGCTACAAAAGATCTTATTTGGAAATTGAACTTTGACAGAGCCTCAAATGCTCTGGGTAATAGAATTGAGGCAGTCCTGGTATCCCCAAACGGAGATCATTATCCATTCACATGTAAATTGGATTTTAATTGCACAAATAATATGGAAAAATATGAGGCATGTATTATGGGACTTCGTGCAACCATAGAATGCAAGATTAGAGTACTGAAAGTATACGAAGATTCTGCGCTAGTGATCTATCAACTTAAAGGTGAATCGGAGACAAGAGACTCCAAATTGATTAATTATCAAAGGTTAGTTTTGGGGTTAATCGAGGAATTTGATGATATTACCTTCAATTATCTCCCACAAGACGAAAACCAGATGGCAGATGCTTTGGCTACTTTGGCTTCCATGATCAAAGTGAGCAAACAAGAGGATATAAAACCCATTCAGATGAGTATTTACGAGGCTCCATCTCATTGTTACAACATAGAGGAAGAAGAGAGAGATGACCACCCTTGGTATCAAGATATATTGCGATATGTGAGAAACCGTGAGTATCCTGACTAGGCAACAGGGAATGATAAAAGGACATTGAGAAGACTAGCCTATGATTATGTCTTAGATGGGGAGATCATGTACAAAAGAAGAAAGGGTCAGGTACTATTGAGATGTGTGGACGTTGTTGAAGCAAAGAAAATCTTGGAAGAAGTTCACGAGGGTGTTTGTAGAATGTATGCTAATGGTTTCACAATGGCAAGACAAATTATGAGATTTGGATATTACTGGTCTACATTGAGGGAGACTGCATCAATTATGCCAAGAGGTGTCATAAATGCCAAATTTATGGTGACAAAATTCATGTACCTCCTTCGCTTTTGCATGTTATGACTTCCCCATGGCCTTTCTCCATGTGGGTATGGATATCATAGGGCCAATCTCGCCGAAAGTTTCGAATGGGCATCCGTTCATCTTTGTGGTCATTGACTATTTCACCAAGTGGGTAGAGGCTGCTTCATATGCCAATGTGACTAAGTCGGCAGTCAGTAAATTTTTAAAGAAGGAAATCATATGTCATTATAGAATGCTCGAGAGGATCATATCTGACAATGCATTAAATTTGAGCAACAGCATGATAGCAGAGGTCTGCAGTCAGTTCAAGATCAGACACCATAACTCATGATTGTGTCACCCAAAAATGAATGGTGCAGTGGAAGCAGCCAATAAAAATATTAAGAAGATTGTGGGGAAAATGACTGAAACTTATAGAGATTGGCACGATAAGTTACCATTTTCTCTTATGCTTATCGAACATCTATCAGAACATCTACTGGGGCAACGCCTTTCTCATTGGTCTATGGAATAGAGGCAGTTTTATCCATTGAAGTAGAGATACCTTCCCTTCGAGTTTTGTCAGAGCTAAAGTTAGATGAAGCAAAATGGATTCAATCTCGATATGATCAATTAAATTTGATTGGGGAGAAGAGACTAAAGGCTATCCATCATGGTTAGATGTACCAAAAACGAATGATGAGAGCTTATGACAAGAAGGGTCGCCCAAGAGAGTTTATGAGGGAGACCTTGTATTGAAAAAGATCATTTCCATACAAAAGGCTTTCAGAGGGAAATGGATGCCAAACTGGGAAGGACCTTATGTGGTAAAGAAGGCTTTCTCTGGAGGAGCATTAATTTTGACCGAAATGGATGAAAAAAACTTGCCCAATCCTATGAATTCAGATTCAGTCAAGAAGTACTATACTTAAAGAGGGAAAGAGGCCAAAGTGAAAACTCGCAAAAGGCACTTTGAGACCTTTTAAAAAGAAAACGTGCCAAGGTGAAAACCCGAAAAGGACGCTTTGAGACCCTATATAAAAAAATGAAAATAAAAATAAAAAGATAAAAATGAGAGGCCAAGGTGAAAACCCGCAAAGGGCACCTTGAGACCAAAGGGGATTTGAGTTGAAAACCCGAAAAGGGCTGCTCAAATTTTGATCAAAGATGGGGAAGGTGGTGATCTTGATGTACTTAATTTAACAAGGAAAAGGGTATGCTACATCTTGGGGCATTGACAGAGTACTTTTGATCTCCTAAACACATGACAAGCTCAAATTGGTCTTCAAGGAGTTTGTACAGAGAAACTTAGGTTGCGATATCGGGGGTACCTAGTCTTTATCTTATTCATATTGATTGGCTATCTTTGAAATATTTTTCCTTTTCAAGATCTGCATTCCTAATCAATTTCCATTTTTATTTTTCTATCTTTGAAAATTTATTCACTTCGAGCTATGCTCCAATTCAATTTCATTCTTATCTACTGTTATGATCTGTTGGAAGCATGTTGCATTGAAATAATGATTAATGAACTAATAACATTTTCACAACAGAAGTTCTGCATATTACTCTAGAAGCTTCTAAATAATACAAGAACCTGAAACAGGACTATTGTTTATAACTCACCAAGCTTAAAAAAATATTTGAGTAGGAAGGGTTTAAATTGAGACCATCTCTTCGGATTTTGTCCAAAATAATGGACAAGATATTGCGTCAGTGATACAATTTCGATGAAAAATGATCAGTGACAACCTAAGGGTATAAAAGAGGGTCATTCTCGAGAAAAGGAAAATGATATTTTGTATTCATGCAAATATCAGGCATACACGTCTGGTCATGACACCCGGGGAATGGTGTAACGGACTGAATTGATGGGAAAAAATTTAGATTTTACACCCCTGAGTTGCAATTGGAGGGTTTGAAAATGGTACAGACCTTAGGTCCTAGAGGTAAAGTGAAAGAGACCCTGAAGTTATAGTGGAGCAAATTAATGGAGCAAAATGTGATTGTTTCTTCAAAGTTTTTGTCAAAAACTACCAACTGAACAGGGTGGCATGTATTATGTCAGTAATAAAGCCCTGAAGAATAACGAGTGATGACGTTCTAAACATTTAAAAAGGGATCATTCTCATGACATTTCTGCATTCGCAACATATCTGGTTAAGAACATTTGATTCATTTTGATCATAGCATCCTAATCATTTGGCATAAACATAGGCATATAAAATATAGTCTACAGGACATGTCCTCAAAGGATAGTGTAGTAACATTGGTGAATTCAGATTTTGTCTCCCTAAAATAGTAATAGAGCAGATCAAAGACAATGAATCTTATCTTCCCGAGGTAGCAGGAGAGTAGATTTTAGCCACCAGCCTTATTTCTCTGAGGTAGCAAAGGAGTAGGTTGAAGGTTGTAGTCTTATCTTCTTAAGGTAGTAAGGGAGCAGACTGAAGATTGTAGATTTTGTCTCCTCGAGATATCAGTAGGGCAGATCGAAAGTGGCGACTCTTATCTTATCGAAGTAGCAGGAGAGCCGATTTTAGTCATCAGCCTTATCTCTCTGAGGTAGCAAGGGAGCAGGCTGAAGATTATAGTCTTATCTTCCTGAGGTAGTAAAGGAGCAGACTAAAGATTGTAGATTTTGTCTCCTCGAGACAGCAGTGGGGCAGATCGAAAGTGGCGAATCTTATCTACTCGAGGTAGCAGGCAAACAGATTTAATTCATCAACCTTATCTCTCTAAGGTTGCAGTGGAGCAGGTTCAAATCACCAATTCTTATCTCCTTGAAGTTCCAGCGGAGTAGGTTAAAGTTACAAATATCTTCTCCCTAAAATTACATCAAAATGGATAAGAGCACTATTTCTTATACCCCTGAAGACGTAGTGAGATAGAACGAGGTTACTTAAAGAAGAGAAGTGCAAGATGCGGCAAGACCAGACAAAATCGGTCCTTTTAAAGTCTTTGCTTCATTCCCATTATACGATAATGAGCAAAGAAGGGCAGCTGTAGAAGGCCCATTTCGCCCAGGCCCTTAGAATTATTTACAGCAAATACATAAACCCAAAAAGTAAATTAAAAACCAAAATAAAAAAACCAATAAAAGGTCCAAATTTATTAGTCCAAAGTCTATCAATTACAACAAGCTCAACTTCGGCCCAATTAAATACCAAATTTTACATTAAATCCAAATTAAAATTATTCCCGAAATAATCCCTAACCTAATTAAATAAACCTAACCCGAATGGAAACCTAAAACTTACTGGCCTAATAACCCCAACCCAAACACTTGGACCCAATGGTCCAATCTTATCATGGACCCAGTAACCCGATTCCAAGACTGGCCCAAATGGCCCAACACATTTGGGGTTTTTGGAAGAGTCTTCCCCCGTGCTATAACGCTCACGCTTGATTTCCTCCGTACGGCCATCTCCATGTCAGTCGAACTTGAGAGAAGAAAAGAGTAACAGAATACAGCAAAGTAATAGTAAAAAAATGAGAAAAATTTGTATTTGTATTTTACGATCTCTATTCGGCTATAAAAAAGAGGCCGATTGTATACTGTAGGGGACTACTAACGCATATTGAATACGAAATCAAAAAGTAACCAAAAAGTTAGAAGGTGACCTCAAATTATGTTTCTTTTTTTTTTCGATTTGTTTTTCCTCTTTGGTCTTGCATGTAGTTCTTTCGCATGAGAAAATAAAAAGAGAAGGTAAGGGGTTTACCTTCGCAAATGTGCCATCAGAGTCCTTATCTCCTTCGTCGAAATCGAAGTTTGAGACGGGATTTTGAGGCTGAAATCGACAATCCTCGAGTCTTGGTTCTAAACGGGGATAAAAGGAGGCCTCTGCACATCATCATCCATCAATTACAGTGGTGAAATGGTGGTCGGACGGCGGGTTTCTGGATCAGCCGAATGGGGGAGGAGCATTTAGGGCTTTCCATTTCATTTTTTTTCTCTTTTCTGGAACGAGTAAGTGTTTTATTTTTTAGGTTTTTTTTCCTTTTATAAATGACATGAAACAACATCGTTTAAGGACTAATTCTGTGGCCTTAAAATGACATCGTATAGGCTGTACCTGATGACCCGACCCAGACACAACTAGGATCTGCGTGTTTTGTCCTTTGAGGGGAATTTGCGCGATTAATCCCTCCATCTTGCTCTGTTATTGGATTGGGTCTTATTTCTATTTCTTTTGTTTTTTAATGTTTTCCCGAGATTTATGCGTAGTTTTAATTTAGTCTATGGTTAAACGCTGTGTTTAGGAGCTTGGAATAATTGTATATTTGGCCCCTACTAGTTTGCGCGTACCTTATTTTAGTCCCTAATTCGGCTTTAACAATTTATTTATTTACTAATTATCCTTAAAATATTGTTTTGGTTTTCAATCTCGTCCCTAATTTACTTAATTCATTTATCTATTTAGTTTTAAACTGTTTTATTATATGATATTAAAAAAATATTTTATGTACCATTCATTTTAAATTATTTTTATATATTATTTATTTTAATTTGTTTTAATGTAATGCTTATTAAAATTTGTTTTACTAGTTATTTAAAATAATTTTATATACATCATTTATTCTAAAATTTTATATATATTATTTATTTTAGATTTTTTTCACGTATTAGGTAGCTTATTTTAGTTTTTTTTTCATATCTTATTCTTTTAAAATTGTTATGTATTTAAATTTCCTCTTTTACATATATTGTTTTAAACTTTTATTATTTTTTTATTAAATTATTTATATACCTTATTTAAGATTCTATTTATTTATTTTAAAGTGTTTCAATATTATTTTTACACTTATATATATATTTAAATGTTTTATATATCATCTGTTTTAAATTGTTGTATATTATTGATTCTTAAAACTACTTTTTACATTATTTGTTTTAAATTTGTTTATTATTATTTATATTCTATTTATTTTTAATTTTCTTTATGTTTATTTTCTATTATTGGTTATATATATTGTTTAATACCTCTTAAAAATTTGTTAGCGTGAATATTGGAATAATATATGTTGAATGATTATTCACCTTGTGTGCCGCATTTTGAATTCATTACTTTTATATTGTTCACTTCTATCATATTCGATTATTTATGCTTTCCAACACCATGATTCGCTAATGCTTTTGTAATGTATTTTGGCAAGATAATATGTTGTCATTCTTATGCATGTTGTAATTTTTTTTTTACTATGAATGGCCATTTAAATGTTTTAGTCCAATCAATTATCTTTTAATTAAATTACCAACTCTTTTTATTTTAAATTGTGACGAAAGGAACCTTTTGAGAACAAGGCAATGTTTCGTGTTTGGAAATTTGAGAAATCGTGCCCTAACGTGCTAGGTTTCGATTTACCGTTTGACCAAATAACCAAATATCCTTTTAAAATTTCAATGCATGAGTTTTGGAAATTATGAGATGATCTTGGTATCGAGGGTTTGAAATGTCGTATCCTAACGTGCTGGATATGATATTTTATTTCTTCAGAACAAGAGAATCTCAATATCCACTTCGAGTTATCCAAACATTTTTTAAAGGGATTGTATTTTAAAATATTTTCAAAATTTCGACATTAGGACATTAATTAATCAATAAGGTACCAATTTTGGGCACTACGAAGGTACTAATACTTCCTTGCATGTAACTGACTCCTGAACCCGTTTTCTTGAATTTCGTAGGCCAAAATAAATATTTTAATAAAATAAAATGTTTTATAGGTGATCCGATCACACTTAAACAAAAAAAGATTGGTGGCAACTCCATATTTCTTTTTAAAGTTGATCCTCGTTTTTCAAAATAAAAAATGATTTCAACAGATAAGGAATCGAAAGTTGATATGTTGTTTACATGACTTCTGCGTATGTAGCATCATCACAATAGTGGAGTTCATAACCCAATTAAAGGGTAAATAATATTCTCTCATTAGCATTACATGATAGATGAAAAGTAAACGTGACCATAAGTAATTTGTTTGTGATAAATGACTTAATTACTATCTGATAGTAATTAACTTTAATTTTCATGAAGAAAGGTGTAGTGGTTACCATGATATAAAATAGGATCATATTAAGAGAACAAGTTTACTCCAAAGAGATTAAGAATATCTTATAAGGGTGACACATTTATGACAAGGTCATTAGACGAACACTTATTATCTTTTCTAATGATATATAATTAGGGAGAGCTTAGTCATGATACTTTAGTGGAATGACTTTATGACTAAATAAGTTTATTATTAATAATAATAAAATTTTGAACTTAATTATAAATTATTTGAGTCATAATTATATATTTTCAATTGTTCTCTTTGCTAGCTTGTTGAAACCATCAATGAATTTCATATAGAACTAAATGGATAAAAATGATTAGAAATGTAACACCCCTTACCCAGAATGAACCGATGTATTTCAAGCAAGAAATGTCACATTTGGACACTAAAGCTAACTTAACTCAATCATCAATTTCAAGACTTTATTTTAACATAAATAAGCTCTTTTAAAGTTACTTAAGTCATTTCTAAGTTTACTTTAAAGTTTAGTTACACACGGGAGTCATCCGGGGCATAATCAGGACAAAACAAGCTAAACAGGGTCAATGCTACGAAACTGAGAAATGGGTGTCACGGCACTGGACTGATGTCACGATATTGATCTCCTGATGTCTTGACATTGAGAAAAAAATACTCTTATAATTCCTATGTCGCAATGCTAGCTGATGTCGCAACACTAAAGGTCGGATGTCGTGACATTGGTTGATGTCGCAACTCTAAGGGTCGGATGTTGCAAAACTAGAGACAATTCCAATATTACAACACTAAGGTTGAATGTCGCGACATCTGAAACAAATTGCCCAAAACATATCTAGAACATTTAAAACCAAGTTTAACTATCATTATCCTTTCTATAAAACATTTAAACAAAATTTGAACTCCAAGTATGTCAAATTAAAATTCAAATTTTCATATAATTCTTAAGTATATCCCAAGGTACAAAATGTTAAGAGACATGCAATACCATAGTTTTAGAAGCACTAAGTTACTTACAACAAAATTTCATATAATTTTAATTCTATGTACATGCCACTCTATTTCCAAAATTTAAGTTCCATACTCTTCAAATAGACCATTTTACCAATAAAAGCCCATTTCCTACTTTATTTACAGAAATGGGCCACTTTTTTCATTATTTACCGGAATGGGCCGAAAACACTAAAACTCGTCCACATACGAGCGTTTTAAGGGGAAATTCCAAAAAAACGCATCCCTGATGGAGCGTTTTGCCATGTCAGCACAAAATATGCTGACGTGGCAAAATCTTAAACCCTAAAACACTAAACCTATAAACCCTAGGCACTAAACATGCAAATAGCCCTAACCCTAGAAAAACACGGGCTAAAACGCTCCCTCCACGTAAGAGCTTTTGTGCTGACATGGAAAAACGCTCTCTTAGGGACGTATTTTTCTAAAATTTCCCCTTAAAACGCTCCTACGTGGACTCGTTTTAGTGTTTTCGGCCCATTCCGGTAAATAATTAAAAAGTGGCCCATTTCCCTAAATAAAGTAGGAAATGGGCCTTTATTGGCAAAATGGTCCTTCAAATACTTGCTTGATGATAAGATGAGGATGAGGATGGCCACTACTACAGGTGCTTTCTATCAAACTTTACTTACATATTTTAAACAACAAATGTGTTAAGTTTGTGAAAACTTAGTAAATATTCAAGAATTTATACTTACCTTTTTACTCAATTAGATACTTTAGTAAATGATTAAAACAATATAGTCATATGTAACTAGAATTTTAATACGAAAATAAAGAACATCATGACTACAAGGTCAATTAACACATCTTTAATTACCATGCTTTCATCACCCATTCATCGTTTATGCATTACTCATGTTGCCTATTGTAGACATTGAATGAACAAAAAGGATAAATGAAATGGAATCACAAATACATGAGCACATAAGTGCTAAATCAGGAGCACAAAAGTGCTAAATTCAAGAGCAAGGAAATGCTAACTTCACAAGCACCAGAGTGCTAAATTCACGAGCATGCTATGGTATTCCTAATGGCATGCCATTTATATCCCACAAATTCAAAACTTGTTTCCAAGGGTTTTAACATTATTATAATATCAACATTCATCAGAAGAACAATTAAGTTTCATGATATTCACGAAGACACCTAACGTTTTAGCATTTTACAATTTAGTCATTTTCCCTTCACACTTAAATCACATTCACAATAATCACATTCCTTTACTACTTTATTGAGTAATTCACATATTTATTAAGTGACCAATACTAAAATGCATGAAAATAACATGTTCATTAATTTTATTATCTCCAAAAACCTAATTAGGTAAGAAAAATTCTAAAATACTTACAAATTTTAACCA
This sequence comes from Gossypium hirsutum, assembly GCF_007990345.1. Classification (NCBI taxonomy): domain Eukaryota; kingdom Viridiplantae; phylum Streptophyta; class Magnoliopsida; order Malvales; family Malvaceae; genus Gossypium; species Gossypium hirsutum. The sequence goes on from NC_053427.1 coordinate 79,596,303, forward strand.
AATTATACTTTCTTCAAGCTTTGTCCACTTGTTTCCCTTTTTCTGCACCTTTTCCATTTTCTCCGTTTTCTTTCTCTTTTATTTACATCAAAATGATAATCAATACTCTCATTTTATGCTCAAATATTTCAAATAAACATGATAACAGTACTAAATCATAAAAATCTTACCTTAAATCTTTAGTTTCTTTCATAGTCTAGATTTTCTCTCTTCAAACATGAACCCACCACTTCTATTAAAAGATCTAAGCTTGCTAGGTTGCGGGTAATTTGATTTAGCTAAAGTTTCTAAAGAATTTTGTTGATTTTAAGCTTGGAAGGACCCTTAATGGTGATGAAAGACTAGATTGTAAAAGAAAAAAAAAATTCTTTCTCCTACTTTTGGGTAAGGTGAAAGATAAAAGAAAAGTAGATGATAGAGTATCTCTCCATCTTTCTATTAAAATATCATCATTATTATAATAATAAAATATAATAATAAATATTATAACTTATTCACAAAAATCTATCTTATCATCTTTATCCATTAACTCTTGGTAAAATTACCCTGCACGTCCTCACATATTTCACCATTAATTCAATTTAATCTTTTTTACTTTTAATTTCTCACAATGATCCCAACACATTGTAAAACCTTACAATTTAGTCTCTACCCCTAATTAATATCTCTCAATACTTCAGTCTTTTAAATTTTCTCCAATTTCCTACTACCTTATCCATTAATACTTATAAATTATATTTTACTTATTCACAAAAAATGGACTCATAATTGCTTAAAATTATATAGTTGCAACCAAGGAATTTTCAGGGATGTTACAAGAAATGGTGAAGTAAGAGAAATGGATCGCATTTTTAAATAAATATGTTTTCTCGCTAAGTACAACAACGACTTGAGAATTAATTTGAGGCTTTTTGAATTATTATTTTATTAATTAAATAATTTAAGTTAAAAAATGGAATTAAATTAATTAGACAGTATTAATCTGTTGAATAAGAAAATTAAATATATTTTCTCATAGGTTTTACGGTAAAGTTATTATGGCTTTAATGAAATTATAATTGGGTTTAGAAACTTATTTGATTGGGAAATTAATTTAGTTAATTTAATTAATTAAATAGTATCCATTTTGAGAAATAGGAAACAAGTATTGAGTTTGATTAAATTATAAAGTACTAGATCAAAAATTTAGGAAGTACATATAATTGGATTAAATATGACCAATTCCCTCATAGAAGAAGAGAGGGACAACAACCCTAGTTATATTTAGTAGGGTGTGCCGCCCACCTTACTCTAGTTTGAGTAGGAATGTGTTTTATATTTAAATAATATTTTTTTATAAGGACTATTACAATCAAGATTCTTGTACCTCTACTTATAGATATATGACATCGATTGATCTGAAATCATAAGTTTGATACGCCGTTATGTTGTCAGAAAATTGTGGGAATTTATTATCTAAGAATAAACTCTATTTTCTAGGAATTATGATATTTGTTGATTTCTATTGAGAGAAATTACTTTCCCACTAAAAGTAATTACATTGTTACTTTTCTATGTTTGATTTATGCTGTTTGAGCTCACAATTGACACAATTTAAGGTATAGGGATAGCGGAGAAGGCCGTTCGGTTGAAAGCCATGATCGACTCGAATCCATCTTACACAAAGCACAAGTAATATTCGATTAGGGTTTATTACTATAAATATCATAAAATGACTTAGTTTGAAAATTTTTTAAACTTCCATTGTAACTATTCCGATCGCCTTCTATTTGGTGACCGACAATTGCCCGATTTAACAAATTTCAGTGATAAAAATTTCATAACAAATTTAGTGATTTGCCATCCTTGTGACAACCTTATTAGTGAAAGGGATGTATTAGCTGCAGAAAATCTCGTCACTAAATCTATCACAAAGCGTAAACAATGATAGATTTAGTGCATTTATGATGGATTTTATTTATCACTGTTGACTCAAATTCTAGTAGTGTACTCATAAAATGGCTTGATTTTCAATTCCGACATGAAAACCGGAATTTTTAACTTTCCTTGAATTATCCGGTATCAAAAAATTTTGGGCAATTACATGTCAAATCTTAAGGCTTGAAAATTTTAAGGCTTGAATTAGGGAGAGTAAAATTCGATTTGACTCGAAAAAAATTGAAAAAAATTAAATTTCAAATTATTCAAATCGAATTAATCGAATCAACTCAAATTGTTTTTCGAATTTCAAGTTCGAACCGAATTTAAAATTGAATTTTTGATGATGCCATACAATATTTGTGTTAAAATTTTCTGTTAGTATCAATTTCACATTTTAACTTCAAGATAACTTTTATTAAAAAATCACATTTTTTTTACATTTAATATATTTTTTAATTTCAAAATACATGGTGACAAGAATCAAAAGATAATTGAAGCAACTAAGAAAAGAAACTAACCCGTATATAAAAGATTAATAAATAATTATGAGGGGATGAAAGTTAATAACAAATTTTATTTTGGTGGGAAATTTTGATTACAGTGGGTGGCAGTGACTACAAGGACCCAAAATCATTTTTTTAATTTAACTTGAACAAATATATTTGATTTGATTCGATTCGAATTCTATCTCACTCGACTTGATTTGAAAAAATTTTAAATCGAGTTTAGATGATAAACTAAGATTCATCAACTCGATTATCTTGAAATTTTTTCATTTGGTTCGATTCGATCGAACACTCACCTCTAGCTTGAATGTCTTTTGTAGGAGCTTCCATCTCATCATGCCAAGCTTGAGGTTGTTATTGTGGATCAGTTACTTGTGGTTGATATTCTAGGTGTGTATTGTGCTCATGTCCTTTTACATTGAGTGATGAGGCAATTTCATCATGTTGTCTCTAATATCGAAGAGGGTTTGGACTTGCTCTTATTCTCTGATGATCTTCGCATTCTGGCGAAGTTGTTTTAGATATTGCTAGTAATGTGTAAGCGACTATTGTATCATTTGGCCTCTTAGTGATCTCATTTTCTCTTTTAGTTCCATGAATTGTTGGGGGTGGAGTTGGGATTGGGGTTGAGATTGAGATTCTTGGTTGTCTGGTCTTCTAAGGTAGGAATTGGTTGCATGTTAGATGGTGGTGGAAATGATGTCTGCTCATTTACGGATTATAATATCCAAGTTGTTGTGGATGATATTAACAGTATATATTCTCATATGGATCACCATATGGGTTGTATGGACGATCAATTGGCTGAAGATTACTACTTTGGCCAGCTTGAAAACTTTGTATTAAAGGCTTGGTAGCATTGGGGTTTTCAAGGGCACTCTCATGAAGGTGAGACATGTATGTCCTTGCTCGCCGCACTAAATTATTGATGGAAAAGTCACTATAGGTGGAGAGAGCGAGTTTCACACAATAGAGGCAGAGTGGTCATGAGGAGAGTCGTCGATGCAGTGACTTCAACAAAGCTTTGGCTTATGAGAAGGGTCTTGCCTTAATGATGGAGGATAAGGTATTTATAGATAGGTTTTGCTATCAACCTTCTCTCAAGTCTTGATTTGTTTCTACCAAAGTCAAATCTTGGTATGCTTCTTAGGGAGCAAGATAGCCTCTAGTCAGGTGGTGATTGGATTTGATGTAAATTTAATAGAGCCCCAAGTATTTTCCATGCATAAAGGATATTCGATGCCTATCTTAATGAAGTTAGTAGAAGAGGCTCCACGTGGTGCACATATAATCTAGTGAAAAGTCACAATCGGTGAAGGTGTACTAAGCATGATTGATGAGGCTCCTCTAAATGAGGTAGATATAACAATTTTAATAAGCTGTTGCACACGAAAATTCTTATAAATACATTTTTTTAGTGCAATAATTTATAACAAGGAATTGAATTGGAGGTTGTTATATATAAATATTTTTTATACAATATTAAAAATAATAGATGTGGATAATATAATTCGAGTCTGTACAAAAGAGATGTCTATTAATAATTTTAATTATCGTTTCAATCAAATTCAATACACATACAAATCTTTTTAAAAAAATGGAATATGATGAATTGAATGGAAGGTTACTAAATACTGGAAATAAAGTAAGCTTCATTAGATGGATTTCATTGAATGAATATGGTGCCTTGCTTAGAAGTTAATTAAGATTGGAGGATGCACTGGTTTATGATGAGCTTAATGCAGTTGACATACGTGTGACATCTTAATGTCAGTGCTCTTAGAACCTTGATGGCTTTCTAGTTATGATTCTCAATGTTTCTTTGATTTTCGACCAGATGTTTCTCTATTGTATCATGGGGATGCCTTTTTATTTTTTATTTATCTGAAGCTTGTTAAGGATGTCAGCGTCAAGAATGGTTGGGATTTACATATAAATTGCTCTGTACTTTCTAGGAATCTAGCTTATAATAAATTTGTGAAATTGTTGCACAATATGTCAAACAGTACACCATATCAATTTGAATATATATAGTCATTACATCAGGAACTTTCAAAATACCCTTTTAATCATTATTCTGTTTTATTAAAAATGTTCCTATGATCTCACCAAAATAAAAAAAAAAATTGTTCCTATGAAATGCATAAATCATTTTCCAATGGAATTGTATAGAAAAATTATTTGTTGTAAGCAACATGTCAAATTCCTGCTGATTAAAGAACAGAGTGTTGAAAGTATATAAATGGGAGAAAGATTTCATAAAGCGTCAAAGTGAGACGAGAGATGTACCATTAAACAAGTTTTTGTATTTGATAATTTCATCATATTTAAAGTCAAACTGAATTAAATTTTTAAATAAGACTCGTAACATGTTTTTATTCCTTCATAAAAATTCAAAATTTTACTTAAATGAAATAAAATCTCTTATAGCTGAACATTTTAAAATTTAAATAATATAAGTTTTAAAGCATTTTAATTATTATTTTTTAAGATGTGTATGCAGCACTTCCCGTTAAAATTACTAGGGGGAGAAAGAAACATAAAAGAAAACAAAAGACAGTAACTTTTAGATTTTATAATGAAGGAAAAGGACCATGATCAAACAAGCAGAGAAGTTCCAAAGAATAAAACAACACTTATTTCTGGGGTTCAGTCTATATCCCAACTTAGATCACAAAAAACCTGATAATGAGATCTTGATAGTTACAGTTCCATGTTCCATGGCAAAGCTCAGGGTACAATGATGCCCCAGGAAGCCTCAACTACACGGGGACCAACCCATCCAACTTTTAGCATATCCCCCACTTCTTCAAATAATGAATAATTAGTAGATCGCAGCTTAATTTTAGGGCTAGCTAGCCCTTGAGTTCAAACCACATGTCCTCAATAATATTTCCCTTTTATCTTCCAACTTTTTGCTTAATTGAATGCAGTGGACTCACTTAGAAGACATGGGGGGGTTGTTTCACAGCAACCTTTTTACGGTAAATCCTGTTAGCAATCTCTGTAACTATTTTAGGCGCCATCATTGTTTCATGAAACTAGTTTGTAGGGCAAGGGCAATAGACCTCTATAGGCTCTCTTCACAAAGGCAAACAAAACCCTCCCATCCATCTTTCTCAATCCAACCAAATCCCCCATCCCCTAAACTCAAACCACTTGCCCTTCCCCTTTCCAAAGTCACGAGACCCACTGTCCCCTATTGTTCTTTCATTTTTTTTTATGAGAGAGCGGGTGGCGGAGAAACTGATAGAGAACTTTCAAAATCTCCTTTTTTTCTCCACCTTCACACTTCACTCAACTACTAGCCTCCATATTGCAGTCTCAAACTGAAGTCTTGTAATGTTCCAAAGCTTTAGTTATCTTCAATCTCAAACATTGTTCACCTCATATTTTCCTGTCTTTCTCTGTCGGTACCATGTAGGTCTCCGCACCCTTCATTATCTTCTCCTTCTCTTCATCCTCCACCTTTTTGTCTCTTTCCCTTTGTAATTGTGACTCTCTTCATCTTTTTCTTTTTCCTTTTTTTTGTTTTGCAATTGCAGGAGACCTGAGAAAAACCCCTTAGACCTCAACAACTTGCCCGACGATTATACAAGGGATGGTAAACTGGTCTTTGAGGAAGGCTCCTCCTCCGGTATTTTCTCCAACTAGTACTACTATTATTACTATATGAATATATGTGATCAAATTTGACAATATAATCTAAAGGTTTTTTTCTCTTTTTACGAAATAAAATGCTACTAACTATGGTATGAATTGTACGAATTTTACACACTCCTAGTCTCTTAAAAACCATCTGTAATATATAGAATAGACTAGCTGTGTTTGTAAGCTTAAACAGACCACACAAGTTTCTTTTGACGCTTTTAAAATGATCATCATATATATAAAAATAATTAAAAAGAAGCAGCGGAAAAGGAGGGCTAGGAAATTGAAGGTTTTAATGACTTAGTTGTTACACGATTTGGGTAAGTTAGGGTTTGGGTTTTGGGCCAAGAATGGTCTCATCGAAGTTGCTTTAATTGGTGCTCTCTGAAACAGGCTCTAGGAAAAAGAAAAGCGGCGGTAAGGATGGGAAAGATGAGTGTGGGAAGGTCTATGAATGTAGGTTTTGTTCCCTCAAGTTTTGCAAATCTCAAGCTCTTGGGGGACACATGAACCGCCATCGCCAAGGCAAGTCATTTCACTTCTTTATTCCAATTTTATGTTTTGAGGTAGATTAGCCATGTCACTTTATTTTACTACACACACTTAGGGAAGCGTCAGAGGTTGTTAAGATGATGGGGGGGGGGGTTTGCCCATGAAGCGTGGTCATGTCAATCTTGATGAAAACTAAGTTGGTTTCGTTGCTGAATTTCTTGGCTGGTTTTCCGTGTTGATGAGTACTATTGATTTGATTTGATTTGCTGTTGTTGTTGGGTGGTCAGAAAGGGAGACAGAGACACTGAACCGAGCTCGCCAGCTGGTCTTCAATAACGATAACTTGGCCACCCAAGGGCATCTAGGGTATGCTCCGTCAAGTTTCATATACAACAATCAATGTTTTCATCTTTGAGAAATCAGCAAAAATATTAAATATATAAGGCCCATTTGATTTCAAGACTTGTGTAAGTAATTTGTTTTAGCTGAGGAAAAAACATGAAATATTCCAATCATTGCAGCTGCCATCCAAGCTATCATCCCGGAGGCAACGTGGGTGATCCAACATTACCATTTAGATCAGTTTACCCACCAAGAATGTTCTCTGGTTCTTCATCAACGCTGATGCCACCTACATTACAACCACCACCACCACAACCATATTTACACCCATCACCGTCACGCCTCAGCTCCTACCCTTCCCAATACCCAACTCACTCCATTAACGATTACTATGTAGGACATGTTCTGGGAAGCAGCGGTTCATCACAATATCCTCAACAAAACTTAAACTACCTTGGTGCACCAGAGTCTAACTACACTTGCATAGGGGCTCCTGTCGGACATGGATTCGGGGCAGGTTCAAATCGACCGGGAGGCGGAGGTACCGGAGGAAGAGACGTTTCACTGAGCAATCAGGAAGAGGGACTGAATTGGGGTAGGAGCTATGCAGGAGGGACACAGCATCGTTTGGAGAATCCTTCAGCGATCAATCGATTTCAGGATGGGTTCTAAAGATTGTTTTATCTTTTTTTTCTTCCCCTTTAAGAAAAACCTTTGGTTATGTTTATCAAGTATTAACTGGTTTGACACGGCACCCAGAGAGAGAGAGAGAGACTCAACAAACTGACAAATGGGGTCATGCAATGCAAGGAAGGAGAGAAAGAAAAGTTTTTGGTTTATGTACAGGGATTGGGGCAGCTTTTTGAGCTTTGGACACCCTCAGCTAGTTTGGCTTGGAGCAGTGGCGATTGGAGAGGGTTGCATTTTTGTGTAGTACCAAGCCAACTGTGAGAAATGGGGACTAAAGCTGGGTGGTGGGACAAGTTAGATATGAACAGAAAGTTTCTAATCCCGTTTTGCGTTTGGATTTTTCTTTTATTGCATGGCAATGAATTTTCTTTATTTTCCATGTTTCTTAATATCTCTTGCTATGTTTTCCACTTTATTTGAACTCATCATCCATCTTTGACTGGAGCTGCTGCCGGAGTGGGGTGCTCCTCTTTCTCTCTCTCTCTTTCCAAAACCAAATTTGGGATCTTGTTGATTTTTGAGACCTGTATGGTTACACCATGCTTGCACAATATGGGCAATTTTGGCCTAGGGTGAAGTTGCCAGTAAAACTTCATTTAACACTTTTTTCCTTTCTTTTTTGGCTGAGAGTTCCCCGACGAGAAACAATCAAATCTGTCAAGAAAAAGCCTGATATTGAGCACTGAATTTCTTTTTTTCCTTTACCTTGCGATATTAGTTTATTAAATGTTAATTCAGTTTCATGAATACTTCTCCTTTTGTGTCATCCTAGCCCTAACTCCTTTGCAATGTGAAAAGGAATACAGAAAGCCTTTTCATATTGTTTGATTATTGTAATTATATATTCCATTACTGTAAGATGCATTAGAAATCTAAATATTTTATGAAGAGAAGCTGAAGCAACTAGGTATCAGTTTGCTAGCTGAAATGACATCCTTAACAAAGACAGAATGACATGTAAATCTGCTTCCAAAAAGCTAACCTACCATAAAATTTTCCTAAAGTATTATCCAGCTTCCAAAGTTGTCTTTCTGTTCGTTTTGTTTAAGAAATATTCTGCCACACAAACCGGATTTTATCAATCTACTGCCCAGATTTTATTCTCTTCCATGAGTTGATACACAAACACGAATAACATTAAGTTTTAATCTAGAGTTGGTAAGCTGTTTCTCTACATTATCATTAAGTGTCTTTCCACTTTTGTTTCTAGACCTACTATATAATTAACTCAATTAGTGGTTTAATTCAATGAAAAAGGCAAGTTAAGAAACTTTTGGCTCACCATAAAATATTTGAAGAGGTAGAGAAAATAATCAAATATATATGAATGGGGTTAGTTGCATTCCATTTAAAACATGTTGCTATAACAAGTGTCCGCTATACATTTAATTGACAATCTTGAACACCATGTTTAATAGAAGTAAATTGTTAGATATGGCAGTCATACAACAATACTTCTAGAACTTGGTTAAAATATAGTACAGTATTTGGATTTCTCTTCTTTCTACTTCAATAGGGAGCTGTTAATTAATAATGTCTTAGTTTTAAAGCTGATAAAGAAAACCCTACCAACTGAACTAGTGGTTAATGAGTTATACCTACTGGCACCATTTAATGCAGGCAGTGCCTTGAAAGACAAAGACAATATTTAAGCCAAAAACATAAATAATATTTAATAATCAAGAGTTTCAGGAGTTTGTGATTGCAAGATTAATTATGACATTGGAGGGTGAATGGTTGGGATGTTGGATTTAATTGAACCATGTTGGCCAGTTATGCGATCCCTATTGGCTGATTGATGGATTAAAAACTCTATTATCAGGTTCAAGACAGGCAGTTGGGGGGGGGGAACATAACTCTAAGTGAGCCTAACCCTAACCCTAGCTAGCCCTAACATGTGTGCCCTCAAGCAATAGGTTAAGCAGATGGACTGCAAAAACTGCCTACCACTCGTTTACACTTTCAGAATTCAGATTAACTCTCTCAAGGCTTAGGGGAAGAAAAGGAATTATCCTATAGAGAAAATGAAAATAAGACAGACAGAGAAAGCGATGACTGCATCTTGGGCCGTACTTATTTTTTCTTTCTCCCTTGTATACTATGAAATGTAAATGGTTTGTGAGATATATATTTTCTGTACTTGGCTAGGTTTTCTTTTTAAGAACAGTACTTGGCTAGGTTTTTTTCTTTAAAGAACAGTATTTGGCTAGGTTTTATTAATCATATAGATTTTTTTTTTCTATAGAAAGTGAAATTGGTTCTAATGAGATGGTCCACTTGGTTTTCACGTATGACCAGTGTGGCACGTTTTAGACATTTTATTGCCCAATCTTGCTACAACGAGCTGTTTGAGGCTTCGTTTGGATGGGCGATTGACTGCGGTGCGGTGCGTTTAACTTACTTTCTGTCTCACGCTACAGTATCGCTACAGTATCTAATCTCACCGCCACCGCTGTTTTTACACTAACCGCAGCTAAACGCACCGCCCATCCAAACTCAGCCTGAGTTACACGGTTCAATCCAGTTGAAATCTTTCCCGTTGGCATTTTCTTTACTCAAGTTTGGATAGAATGAATTGAAAGGTTTAATCGATTTTTGAATAAATCATTTAATATTAACAAAAAAATTATTAAATTAATTTATAAATTATAAATTATTTATTTATTAGTCAGACAATCAATTAATTGAACGAAAAATCAAATGTTTGACCAGTTTTACCATTCAACCTATTTGTAAAAGGTTAAATATAAAATTAGTATCTAAATTTATTTACTTCTCTCAAATTGATGTCTATGATTTTTTATGTCCCAAATTAGTACCTTAACTTTTTTTCATCCAAAATCTTAGTACCTGAGACTAACTGTGTTATTTTTTTTGCCAACATGGCAGTGTTGGCCATTTGCGTGCTGCCACGTGTCACTCTTTTTGGCCTGAAAAATTGTTCCCCTTTAATTATTTTTCATTTCATTTTATATTTTTAAAAATCCTTTTATTTATATTTTCCTTTGAAATTTTCTTTCCCCATGTCCTCTTCTACCTCTTTAATTTTTTTCTCTCTTTTTTTTTTCGTTTTTCCTTTCACCATTTTTACCTGATCTCTTCGTCTTCTACCTCTCTTCTATCTGTTTCATTCTTTTTTTCTTTTTTTCCTTCAGCCCCCCAAATTTTTATGAACAACTTCAATATATTTGTGCAGGAGGGTAAATGTTTGAAATTCCCTCATTCTCATAGCTTGATGCATATGATACTGGTGGTAGAAAGTTGTTGATGATTGGTTATTATTTTGAGCTTATTTTGATAGTGTAGAATTTCTTTTTTCCAAGTTATCATTTAGGGAAATTTAAGGTTACATCATAGTGATTTTCTTTATAAATCATGGTGATTTTCTTTATAAATCATGGAATCTAAGCGTAGATGCCATCATGTAGCAATTATCATATCCATGGAGTTTCTACAGATGCATATGTTTGGATATTTCTTAATCCCTGTAACCAAGTAGTGACCGTAAGGGCAGTCGCGAGTTCCTTCATTTATGATCACTACCTTACAACCGGCGTAGTGACCCTGAAGGAAAACCGCCGCCTTGTTTGGCTTCAAGAACTTCACCATTGTTGCTGTTGTTACTCACTGTCCGCTTTTCTTGGTTTCGTCATCACAATCGCATTATGGTAGCAGTAACAGAGTGTATGAAAGGGAAAAGAAAAAATTTATGGGTATTTATTGCATCAACCAAATGAAACCCTAGCAGTAGCATAGCTTCTCTTTCTATGAATCGGCGGGCTTCATTGTTGAAACACTCATAAACCATAGCCAAACGATCCAAACCAGGTTGAGAGCGTCGAAGCTTATCCACCTGAAGCGCTCACTTCTATTCTTGTCCTGCGTCAAAGCTTGGGTTTTTGAGTTTGTTGTGTTGGGATTTTTGTAGGTTTGGGTTAAGGAGAAATGAAATAATGAAATGGATTAGAGAAATTAGGATTCCTTCATCTTCTTCTTCAATGATGGAGAAAGAATGAGTTTTTTTTATAGAAGAAAGAAAAGAAAAGAAAACACTCCTCAACCATAGTCAAACAAGCAAATGGGTTTTTTTATGGAGGAAAGAAAAGAAGAATAAAAACAGACCAGAAAAAAATTAAAAAAAAAAAAAGGAAAGAAGAGGGAAAATAAAAAAGAAAATAAACACCGTTAGTTTTAGTTACCAATATAGAGAAAAAAAAATTTAAGTACTAATCTTGGGATAAAAAAAAATCATAGGTACAAATTCAAGTACTAATATTATGTTTAACGCATTTGTAAAACATTTTCTTTAGTGAAAATTCAATACCCATGGGTATTCTTTTTTTCCCCTCGTACGCTCACACTTTTTTTTTCTCCTTTTACATTTAATTTAATTTAAATTTTTAAATAGTTATTAATTTAAAATAATAAATAAATCAACCACCCAATTTTTACTTGACGTTCGTAATTCTTTTATCAGTTTCTAAATCATTTATTTTATTTTTAAATTATTTTGATTAAAGTCATTTAATTTAATAATAGATCCATATAATTATGTAGACATTGAGTTAAATGTTTGGATAAATATACTAATAATGTGCTAATATCTTAAAATTTTGGGTAAACTATACCCATGATCATTTTTGTTTACTTCGGGTTACATTTTAGTTACTTATATTTGAAATGTTACGTATTAGTTACTTACGTTATCGTGTTATAACATTTTAGTCGTTGAACCGTTAACGGTGCAACGGTAAACTAACGTGGCACATTATATAATTATTTTAAACAAAAATTTTAAGTTCAATTATATAATTGGTCCCCATTTTTTTTTGTTTTGAGCAATTTAATTTTTTTTTCTTTTATATTTTTTCAACTTTCTATTTTTTCTTTATTTTTCTATTCTCTTCTATTTCTCCCTCTATTTTCCTACATTCTCCGTTTCTTTTAACATATCAAGAAGTCGAATTGGCAGTGAAGAAAGAAGCATGGTATGGGTTTATGGGTTTTGGTTATAGGCAATGATGGCTTTCGATTTCCTGTTTCTTTTTTCACTGCCAATTCGATTTCTAATAAGTTAATAGAAATGGAGAAGGTAAGAAGATAAAAGAGAATGAAAAAAGAGAGAGTAAAGTTTAAAGAATATAAAAGAAAAAAAATTAAATTGCTCAAAAAAAAAGGGATCGATTGTATAATTTAACCTAAATTTTTTATTTGAAATGATGATTTAACATGTCACGTCAGCTTACCGTTACATTGTTAACGATAATTAACAGCTCAGTGATTAAAATGTTACAATACGATAACGTAAGTGAATAAAACGTAATATTTCAAATATAAGTGACTAAAATGTAACCTGAGGTAAACAAAAGTAATCATGGGTATAGTTTACTCTAAAAATTTATTAAAATTTCAAACAAGCTAGAAGTTCACTTATAATGTCCATAATTATTATTTTGTATTTTTACTACAATTCACCTCACCACAAGTTTTATGTTTGCATAAAAAAACATATTTTATTATAGATATTAATCTTATCGTTAAGGTATCCAATCTCATAATTGCATTAACTAATCTCATCACTATTTTAGATATCTTAAAATTTAGTTGTACATCTAGATTTTATGTAATTTAATAGGGTTCTCCTTTTTAAATATGTTGAATACAAATATCGACATCTAGCCCGAATTAATTACTGATTCTAATTGGTCTAATCATGAGGGTAAAATCTTGCAGTGTTGGTTAGTAATATTAAATTATTTTAATATTACAAACATTGAGTGACATTTAGTGTTGGAATATTTTCGAAGTATATATAATGTTTCTATAACTATAAATTAAAGGGTGTAAGTAATCAAATGTTATAACTTTTGGTTATTAATAAAGAGTTATGACTATTCATAATAATGAGTCATGTCTCTTAAATATGAAGAGTTATATCACTTGATTTTTTTAACAAAGAATTATAACTATTCAAGTAACATTACTTGAATAGTTTGTTATGTCTATTTAAGAGATGTGAAATTAAAAGATACTTATTGAAAAGTTAATTCTCTATGAAGAGACATAATAATTCTTATAAATAGGAGTGAAATTTCATTTGGATTATATACCGAAAAGTTCTGAATTTTTTTTCTATTCTTCATCCATCTTCTATTATTCTTAAATTGTTCTATAAAAAATTAGTAAAAAAATTATTTATAGAAAATGATTTTCTTGTTATACTTTACTCAGTGCTTAGTGGACTATTTCCGTCTGTGCAAAACACAAATAGTTATTAGACTTTATTATATCATTGAGCTTCATTTGCTTGAAACTCATTTGTAGACCAAGTATAGGTGGGGATGAATAGAATCTTAAAGATATTGACTTGATATACACATTGGAGCTTTTTTCTATTGATTGAATTTTTTTGTTCCAGTAATTGTTTGTGTGTTCGAGATTTTCCTTACTAACAATTAAGAAGTTTTGCACCAACTTCTAGTAATGCATCACTATTATCGAAGTAATAGGAATGTTCTGGTTTGACAAAAAACCTTTTTGTGATAATGTTAATATGATGTCTATTCTTTTGTCCATGATATCCAAATTGAACACAAGTCATGGAACAATCACACTTGTTTAGTTTGATATTTTATTTCTTAAATCTCGAGTAGAATAAGACAAACAAATAAGTTTGATATCTCATATGAACTCATTTGAGTATGACCATACATTTCTTATCTCACTCGATCAATGGTCTTGAGATATCGCTCTCGCTATACGTATGAAACTAATTCTATCTTGATAGTATAATGTATTACATAGGTTGTGATGCACCCAATAATAGTCTGTATAGTACAACCATTTGCAAAAGATGTTTGACTATGTCAAAGCATATGACTTTCGATGTTGGAACTATGATGACCTCAAGTCTAAGGATCATACATACCATTATCACTATAAAAAATGTTGTAACTGCTACATAATAATCCAAGAAGCATTCTCATGATATGTTAGTCTAGTATATTATTATCTAACATGTCTTTATACGTTGACTTAATATCCCATAACTATAAAATCTTGTTATCAATCAACCACATATTAGTTGTAATACATTACTCCAACATCAATCACTCAATTACCAATTTTGTTTACCATCTCTAAATTAATATCAATCAAATGATGAAAACATTTACATTACAAAAAAAGTAAATGGAGAAGAATTAAAGAATCGAATTCTAAAAGATAACTTGAAATCCAACTAGACTTATCAAAGGATGATGAATTGATTCTCAAGTTTCTATAGATTCCAATTTAATGATCTTAAATGAATAAAGGTAATTTGAGTGAATTAAGATTGAATCTAAACTTTTTATTTTCATCAATCTCCTAATCTATGGTTCTCTTGATGCTTTTAGAGTTAGTCATCACCGAACATTTCCGTGATTGATGATATCCTGATATATTTAAAATCAGTGGAAAACAATGATAAACATTTGAGAATTGTGTTGCAAGTGTTGTGTGAGAAGACACTGTATGAGAAGCTTAACAAATGTGAATTCTAGTTGTCAAAAGTTGTATTTCTAGGTCATGTTATATCGACCGAGGGAATCCATATGGATCCCAAAAAGATTGAAGCCATTTTGCAATGGGAAACGTTAAAAAATGTGCCAGAAATTCGAAGCTCCTTAGGTCTGATTGGTTATTACAAAAGATTCGTAAGTTGATTTTCAAAAATAGTTTTTCCTATGAAAAAGCTTCTGCAAAAGAATTTGTCATTCTTGTGGAATGGTCAGTGTTAGGAGAATTTTGAGAAGTTGAAGGCCATGTTGACTGAAGCGCCAATATTGACCTTGCCCGAATCAAGTAAGGAATATTTTGTGTTTAGCGATGCTTCATTGAGTGGATTGGGTTGTATATTAATGTAAGATAGTATGGTAATTGCATAATTGATTATCATTCTAGAAAAGAAAATATGGTGACTGATGCCTTAAGTTGAAAGTCAATGTTTGAACTGAAAGCAATGTTCGCTCAGTTGAGTGTATGTGACGATAGTAGCTTGTTAGCTGAATTGAAAATAAAGCTCTTGTTGATTGATCAGATAAAAGAGGCAAAATCCACAGATGCTAAGCTAGTGAAGAAAAGAAAGCTTGTTCAACAAGGCATCAATGAAAATTTCGACATCGATAGGTATACTTGCCTTTGATTTCACAATTGACTTTGTGTACATGATAATGTAGAATTAGAGCAATTAATTCTGTGTGAAGCTCAATATGGTCCCTTTTTTATGCATCTTGGTGGTGTAAAAATGTATCGTGTTTTGTGAGAATCATATTAGTTGTAAAACCTTTACTTCTTTTGTTCACCTGATCCAAGTACGGGCGTCACAACTGAACCGGTTTTTCGTTCGTACTAAAATTTCACTATGTCAAAACATATTATATTACCTATTAACAATCTTACAAATAGTCTAATTTTTAAACAAAGTTTACTGTCCGCACTACGGACTCTGATGAATCTAGGTAAATACATCATAATAGTCCTTTTGGCGAGGTTCCTAAAGGTGACCTCTAACCTTTGTGCATGACACTTCTCTTGAAGCCTCTTGAAGCCTCCGTTGAGTCATTCTAACCTCTCTTTTGAATGCCTCGCTGCTCCCGCGGATTCATCATTTCTTTTCCTATTTTCTTATTTCCACTTATCCATATCATGAGTTTCTTCTTCCTACTATTTCTTCGTATTAAGGCGGCCTTCTAACTTACCCTCTTAAGGGCTCTTGGGGAGTACTTTCAATCTGTTTAATCCGCAGTGAACTCTTTCCTTATCTTAATTCCGTATATCTTGTTTATGTTCATCCATTAGTATGGCTAACAATGTAACACCCCTAACCCGTACCCATCGCTAGAACAGGGTTATGGAGTATTACCAAAATTTACAGATTAATTAACAGACATTTCATATCATTTAGCATTCATATCAGAAACCAATCAAAATCAATTATATTGTCCCTTATGCGAGCCCTCGAGGCTCAAAATACACATGGGAAATAAGTCGGGACTAAATCAGTTACTCAAAGAATTTTTCAAAAAATATCAAAATTTTTCAAAGGTGCAGGGGACACACACCGGTGTGGCCAGGCCGTGTGTCTTACACGGTCAAGAGACACGCCTGTGTCTCAGGCCATGTGGGCATTTGAAATTGGGACTCACGGCCATGTCCAAACTTGTAAGTTCTTTGCCTTGGGTCACACGGCCAAGACACACGCCTGTATGCGTGTGAGCATTCTGTTTTTTTAGCAAATTAAAGATACAAGTGTAACACCCCGAATTTAGGCCTAGAAGTATTGGGCCTTGAGTGCGGGTCCGTAAGGAGGTTGTATATAGGTATTTAATTGTTCAATGAAATAACACAATTAAATGTCTGCTTTGGTGGTTAATGGCCCTGAGAAGTGTTAGAGAAATCTTGGGTTCAAACTTGGGCTTTAGCAAAAATTTTGGTATTAAGTGAAAAAAAAAAACCTGGATGCTTAGATGTGGGTTTTTAAATTATTGTGTTAAATAAATGACATAAGGAAGCTTGTAGTCTAGTGGTTGTGGCATCATTAAGGTTGTATGAGAGCCTGGGTTCAAGCCTTGGCTCTTGCAATTTATTTTGGTTTTTTTTAAGGGAACTTGGACTTTGGCCTTTAGACCTTATAATTAATTGGGGATAAAATATGACACAAAAAGCCTTGTGGCTTAGTGGCAAGTAGCGTGTGGAGCATTTGAGGGGAGGCATGGGTTCGAATCCCATGGCAAGCAAGGAGCATTTATTTTGCTAACAGGGGGCGGCAAGAGTTGGTGTTGAATTTAAACTCTGATGTTGGAGGGATCCCATATCGGGAAGCTAATATAAGAGTGGTTGCGAAGCTGGCTTTAGATAGAGGGAACCATGAGGAGAGTAAAGGTACCTTTTCTTGGCTGATCCCTTTCGCTGTATGGCGTGCTCTTTTGGGTTGGGCGTCGGCTAAGAGTGCTCGGAGCGTGGATTAACTCCAGTCTCCTATCAGGTGTGTATTTCTCACTACTCTAGCTGTAGGATGGCTACTTCGGGCCGAAAAGGGCCATATGGGCCCAATGGGCCTGCGGGCCCAATTGGATAAGTTTGTTTGATTGTGTAGTAAATATTGGACTAGGCTAGGTGAATCTCATATTTGTGGCTAGATTTGGGCTAAAAGGGCCGTACGAGCGTGTGGGCCCATTTGGGCCGAGAATAGGCTTTAGGCCCATTCGTATTGTTATCCCTGTTTAGAATACTTTAGTTTACCAAATTACTAAAATGTTCTCAATTTGTAAAATTACCAAAGTACCCTCAATTTATAGAATTACCGTTTTACCCTTGATTTATAGAATTACCGTTTTACTCTCGATTTATAGAATTACCATTTTACCCTCAATTTACAGAATTACCATTTTACCCTTGATTTACAGAATTACCGTTTTACCCTCGATTACAAAATTACTAAAATACCCTTGGTTTACAAAATTACCAAAATACCCCTAGTTTGTAAAATTACCAAAATACCACTGGTTTGTGAAATTATCGAAATACCCTCAATTTGTAAAATTACCAAAATACCCCTAATTTACAAAATTACAGAAATACCCTTGACTTTCTAAAAATTATAGAAATACCATTGGTTTACAAAATTACTGAAATACCTTTGGTTTGTAGATTTACCAAAACACCCTTATAGGATGAAATGACTAAAATACCCCTAATAGGTAAAAAGACCATAAAGCCCCTGTAGGGTAAAGTGACTGTAATACCCCTGTATGGTAAAATGATGAATATGCCCTTATGTTCCGTATAACTGATGTGCTTAGGATTTACATATATTGATATTGGATTAGTTAAGTTTGAGTGATAGGTGGTGGTTATCGTAGGTGATTGATTTTGGAAACGTTTCAACTTCAACCCATAACAGGTGTGTAATAACCCTCGCAGTAGCTTAGATTAATATTCGCCGAAAAGCCGAAATGCTAAAATTTTGGCATTTCGGGAACTTGTGATTTTGCCTTTGCTTAAAGATACAATAGATACGATATGATCGGTGTTTGGATCGATGGAGCAAGTAAGAGCGCAATTTTGTGCACGATGGTAAGTTGGGCCTCAATGGGTTAGAATCTGGTCCAATGAGCTTTCGGGCCCATTTGGGTAAAACTGATCGAAAATGGAATCTGGAAAAGTTGCATGTTAACACGGTTAGTACTGTTGTAAAATTTGGATTAAGCAGGCTTAGTGGGCTAAATCAGCATTCGTAGGGCCCATTAGGGGTTTTGGGCCCAAAAGCCCGAATTTGATAAGTGGGTTAAAGATCATTGTTTAAACACCCAGAAATATTGACAATTGTAATGAACATGGAAAATCCTGATTTTTGGTAAAATTACGAAAATACCCTTATAATATGAAAAATGACTATTTTGCCCTTGTGGGCAAGTGACTGATTTGAACTGTGTGGTTGACGGATTTGATTGTGAATATATGTTGGTGATATGAATGACTTCACTGTGATTGTTTGATTCAAATATGGGTATGACATATACATGACATATTGCATGGGATATGGGTTATATTGATGGAGAAAGTACTAAAAGGGCTCTGTCCCAGTTTACCGAAAAGGGCTTTGCCCCAGTTTATCAGAAAAGGCTTTGCCCCAGTTATTAAAAGAGGCTAGGCCTCCAGTTATATGATAAAGCAGCTATGCTACCAGTGGAGAGTTTGGTTGGGTGGGTTGAGTTATTCCCCACATGGAGAGCTTGGTTGGTACGGGTGGAGAGTAGCGGATGGTGGGTCGAGTAGTCTCCCAAAATGGGCTTGCATACATTCATTGACATTACATGTGATATTGAAACGGGCTTGCATACATCCATTGACATTACATGTGACATTGAAATGGGCCTAAGGGCCATACCGTTTACAGTAAAGGCTTCGGCCCAGTGATATGATTTATGAAAAGGCTTCGGCCCAGTGATATGATTTATGAAAATGCTTTGGCCCAGTGATATGATTTATGGAAAGGCTTCGGCCCAGTATATGTCAAGACTAAATAGGGCTTTGGCCCAGATTATACTGATACCGTGTTATTTACTATTTGTTTGTTATTGGGGTTACACATTGAGTTTTCGTAAACTCACCCATTTTCTAACTGTGCAGGTAATCCCTAAGCTTAGATGGTTTGGAGCTGCGAGGGACTTGGAGATGGCCACACTACTGTTTCTGTTTCTTTTAATTGAAATAAGTAGCTGATTTATTTCTTTATAAGTTTTATCTTATTAATATTATTATTTGGTTTTGGGTTGTAATAAGGCCATTTTAATTATTTTTTTGGGATTATTTATCTTATATCCAATATTTTTCTGATAACAATATGAGTTAGACCTAGGGCGCGTTTCCAAAATGATAATTGTTTTCAAAATAACGCAACAATACAATTAATCGGTTTACCAAAAATATCTACTTAAATGAATTCCAACTCGTTTTTCTCAAAACCTAACCTAGCACCAAAGTGTGGCAATGGTTGTGGGCATGTCTAGGATTGGATCCAATCAAGAGCTTGGTACTTAAGCAGCCTTCTAGGCTCACCTCCTCTGTTTCGGATACCTACCTGGTGCACAGCTTCCATTCACTTTATTAACTTATAAAAGACTATCTTTTAAAACATTAAGAAGGACGTTGAAAGAGGCATGGGTTTTCTTAAAAACTTCAATGTGACACGTCGGATCGGGCCATAACGTTTGGGCCGGGTTTGGGGTGTTACAACAGGGGACACACATCCGTGTCTCTGCCCGTGTGGACAAAAATAGGACATTTTCCTAGCCATATTTCTCACCCAATTTGTCATCAACCTAAATAAACATTTTTGGACATCAATAATCCATAACAAGGCATTCAAATCAAGCCAAAATCAATACTTAAACATGTAACACTATCACATACCAACAATATGCTCTTAGGCTTTTTAAATGACAACATAACTCATATCAACCAAATAACCAATTTCACCTACATGACCAAATACATATTTGCATAATTTACCAAATATACCAATTCAACACAACCATCAATATACCTATAAGATTTCCATCATTCAACCGTTTCAAACACACATCAAACATGATAAGACCACCTATATATACATATAAAAATTATAACTATCACAAGCCATTCAAATGGCTAGTTCCAACAAAACATTTATATGCCATCAATGGTCAAATTATCCTATACATGCCATGATAACCATAATTAATTTACTAAAAGTACCCAAAATAGCCAATGGATAGTGTGATATAGCTCTAATTCTTCCAACCCGTATGAGCTTCCTAATTACTATAAAACACAAAAAATAACACAAAGTAAGCATTTAAGCTTAGAAAGTTCATATAACAAGAAAATTAATTTACATTTAATCACGTTTAAGGTAAGCATGCTACTATAACCAAACCAATTTGGCCAAAAACCTAAACACATATCCTTAACATGTTAGCCATGTAACGCTTTCAATAATCAATAGACATGGATGCACATAATCACTAGGCAAGATTCACATACAGGTATCATCCATATCATATTTCAATATATCATTGATATCATTTCCATGTAACTCAAGTATATACCTATAATTGTTCATTTCGCTCATATTGTTTCATATCAGAACTTTGCTTGTTGAAACATTTAAAATATCATTGGATACACGGGTAGTACACAGGAAGTGTACAAATCTGTAATCCGTCAATTCATATACTTATATGTGTATACAAGCATGTAAATGGGAAGCTCTTTCGAGCCATATAACAGGAAGCTTATGTGAGTTGTATATCGGGAAGCTCTTGCAAGCCAAATATCGAGAAGCTCAAGAGAGATGTTAATCTGGAAGCTCATGAGAGCCAAGTATTGGGAAGCTCATGAGAGCTGTGGTGTGTCCGCAACAAATGCAGGATCACAACCAAATCGGGAACCCTAATGACATGTTATTTGTATCCTTCGAATTTCTAAGGTTCAACCGGGACTCGATAATTATCGGATATGTGATCATAATTATACATGACAATTTTTACAAATCACACACAGTAATAATCAATTTAAAACATTTAAATATACAGTTTAGTTACACGAACTTACCTCGATAAGTATATGAAGATACAAAAGCTACTAATTCGATACTTTTTCTTTGCCTCGATCTAACTCTATATTAGGTCTATACAGATCTATACGAATGAATTTAACTCAATTTAATATAATTCATATTCAATTTAATCCAACACACATATTTGGAAAAATTACTATTTTACCCCTACACTTTTAATTCATTACAATTTAGTCCTTAGGCTCGAAAAATGAAATTCATTCAATTTAATCCTTATTCAAGCCTAGTCGATCTTCATACATATCAATAGCAGCCTATGTAAATTTTCCATAAAATTTTTTCATCTTTTCAGTTTACTCCCTAATTGATAATTTCATCAAAATTCTCTTTACAAAAGTTGTTTATCTAACAACAACATTTCATTTTCTATCATAAAACTTCAAAATTCAACTATACTCATCCATGGAAAAACCCTAATACTTTAACGGTTTTGTAAATTAATCCCCGAGATAGCGAGATTAAGCTATTACGATATCAAAAATATAAAAATCATTAAAAATGGGACAAAAATACTTACCTAATTAAGCAAAATAAACTTGCTAAAACTTAAGCTTCTATGGCTAAGGTTTCCATGTTTTTTATGAAAGTTGATGAAAATAGATTTTTTTCTTTTATTTAATATTACTTAAATCTTTAATTTTCAAAATTAACCTTAATAATTTATCCAATTTCCAATGATCAATAATCATTCTTATCCACTAACTACTGTAAATGCTCTATTTATTATATAAGAACCGTCCATTTAAAATTCCATAGTTATTTAATCCCTTTAGCTACTAGAATTTAACTTTTGTACTTTATGCAATTTAGTCCTCTTTATCAAATTAGACATATAAACGATAAAAATTTTTAACGAAAGTTTCATATAATATTTCTATCATACTATGACCATAAAATAATATTAAAATAAATTTTCTTCTGACCTCGAATTTATGGTCCCGAAACTACTATTTCAATTTCATTGAAAACGTTACAACTCTCTCCTAAAGGAATTTTCGTCCTCGAAAATTTTACCGGTAAAGAGGTTTGGATATTACTTTCTAATAGTTTCCTCGGGTTCCCAGGTTGCTTCCTCTATTCCGTGTCATTGCTAGAGAACTTTTACTAAAACTATTTTTTTATTTCTCAATTCTTTCACCACTTGTGGTAAAATTATGATCAGTTCTTCCCTGTATGTCATGTCAGGCTAAATCTCGACATCCTCGGAGAAATAACATGTGAAGGGTCACATCGATGCCGTCGTAACATAGACACGTGAAATACATTGTGAATCTTTTCTAGTTCTGACGGTAAAGCTAATCAATATGTAATAGGTTCGATTCTCTCCATAATTTCATACGACCTGATAAATCGTGGACTCAGTTTTCCTTTACGACCAAACTGGAGAACTTTCTTCCAGGGCGAAACTTTCAAAAATACCTTGTCACTAGCTTGAAACTTTATTTCTTTACCTTTAAGATCCGCATAAGATTTCTGCCGATCAAAAGCTGCTTTCAAGCTATCTTGGATCACTTTCACTTTTTCCTCTGTCTCATGAATCAAATCAACTCCATGTATCTTTTTCTCATTGAGTTCAGTCCAATATAACAGAGTTCAACATTTGCGACAATACAAAGCCTCATATGGTGCCATTTTCATGCTTTACTGAAAACCATTATTATATGCGAATTCGACTAACAACAAATATTTCTCCTAATTTAGCTTCGAACTTTAAAACATAACACTGAAACATATATTCAAGAATCTGAATCACATGCTCTGACTGACCATCAGTCTGAGGATGAAATGCAGTACTAAAATGTAATCGGGTATCTAGAGCTTCCTGTAACTTTTTCCTGAATCGCGATGTAAATTGCAGATCTCTATCTGAAATAATAGAGACTGACACTCCATGTAGTCTAACAATTTCTTAAACATATAATTTTGCTAATCTATCCAGAGAGAAATCCATATGTACTGGAATAAAATGTGTAGTCTTCGTCAAACGATCGAAGATAACCCAAATGACATCTTTCTTTTTTCGAAGATAGGGGTGACCTCGATATAAAATCCATTGTAACTCTGTCCCATTTCCACTCCAGTATCGTCATTGGCTGTAACAGTCCCGAAGGTACCTGATGTTTAGCTTTAACTTGTTGACATATCAAGCATCTAGATACAAAATCTAAAATGTCACGTTTCATTCTTGGCCACCAGTACATCTATTTCAAATCATTTTACATTTTATTATTTCCCAGATGAATAGACATACTACCACTATAAGCTTCGTGCAAAATATTTTGTACAAGCTCTAGATTCTTCGGTACACAAACTCTGCCTTTGAATAACAAACACTCCTCAGATCCTACCTGAAATTCTGAATCAGAAGTTAACTCACACTATACCCGTTTAGCTTGCAACTCATTATCATATTTTTGAGCTTCGCAGTCTGCTGTAAAAACATTGGTTTAACTTTTAACTCAGGTAAAATTGAGCCATCATTAGACAATGAAAATCGGGTATTCATTGCTCGCAAAGCAAAAAAAGATTTTCTACTAAGAGTATCTGCAACTACATTCGCTTTTCCCGGATGATAATCAATAACCAACTCATAATCTTTTAATAGTTCGAGCCATCTACGCTATCTCAGATTCAACTCTTTTTACGACATCAGATGCTTTAAACTTTTATGATCGGTAAATATATGACACTTTTCATTGAAACAAATAGTGTCGTCAAATTTTTAGTGCAAATACAATAGCTGAAATTTTATTCGGATCAACTCTAATACCTTCATCCGATACTATGTGTCCCAGAAAACTCACTTCCCGGAGCCAAAATTCACATTTGCTAAATTTAGCAAACAATTGTTTATTTTGCAAGGTTTGCAGAACAATTCTCAGATGCTCGGCATGTTTGATCTCATCTCGAGAATATACCAGAATATCATCAATAAATACCACAACAAATCTATCCAAATAAGGTCTGAAAATTCTATTCATCAAATCCATAAATATCGTAGGTGCATTAGTTAAACCAAACGACATCCCAATAAATTCATAATGTCCGTGCCTGGTTCTGAATGTTGTTTTTAGCACATCTGAATCTCTCACTCGTAATTGATAATAACCAGAACTCAGCTCTTTCAAGATCATCATCAGCTATAGCTCGAAATTCTTCTGCACTGTACTTACGAAATAAATAGGAGGCTTACTAGCTCTGATAAGTTCTGTACTTTGAGACATATCGGGAATTGGTTGAGGAATAGGATGGGGTAGAGGTTGTTTCACAACCAGGTTCATTCGTACAAATTCAATAAACCATTAATTCATCATTTGGAAGAAGGCTTCTTTAGCCTCTCCTCCTCAGCCCTTAGGTACGACCCTTCTACTACTCAAAGCTGCTACTTGCACAAAGGCTTGAGCATTACTTTTAGCTTATACGGAATCAGCTCGGTTGGATGACATTGCTATATGAAAACATGATTGAAAATGATCAGAAGATATCATACTATCACAGGTTATATAATGGCATGTATAGCTAGACTCGTATATACCACGTTAGTTCAAGAATCAACTAAACCGTAGCTCTGGTGTGTTCGCAACACATGCAGGATCATAACCAAATTGGGAACCCTAATGACATGTCATTTGTATCCTTCGAATTTCTAAGGTTCAAACGAGACTCGATAATTATCGGATATGTGATCATAATTATACATGGAAATTTGTACAAATCACACACAACAATATTCAGTTTAAAATATATAAATATATAATTAGTTACACAAACTTACCTCGATAAGTATATGTTGATACGAATGCTACTAATCTGATACTTTTTTTTGCCTCGATCTAACTCTATATTAGGTCTATCTGGATCTATACAAATTAATTTAACTTAATTTAATGTAATTCATATTCAATTTAATCCAACACACATATTTGGAAAAATTACTATTTTCCCCTTACTTTTAATTAAATATAATTTAGTCCTTAGACTCGAAAAATGAAGTTCATACAATTTAATCCTTATTCAAGCCTAGCTGATCTTCATACATATCAATAACAGCCCATGTAATTCACAAAATTCAGAATTTTCCATAAATTTTTTTTCATATTTTCAATTTACTCCCTAATTGATAATTTCATCAAAATTCTCTTTACAAAAGTTGTTTATCTAACAAAAACCTTTCATTTTCTATCATAAAACTTCAAAATTCAACTATACTCATCCATGGAAAAACTCTAATACTTCAATGGTTTTGCAAATTAATCCCCGAGATAGCGAGATTAAGCTATTACGATATTAGAAACATAAAAATTATTAAAAACAGGACAAAAATACTTACCTAATTAAGTAAAATGAGATTTCTAAAACTCAAGCTTTCATGGCTAGGGTTTCCATGTTTTTTGATGAAAGATGATGAAAATAGATTTTTTTTCTTTTATTTAATATTACTTAAATCTCTAATTTCCAAAATTAACCTTAATAATTTATCTAATTTCCAATGATGAATAATCATTCTTATCCACTAACTGCTCTAAATGGAATATTTATTATATAAGGACCTTCCATTTAAAATTCCATAGTTATTTAATCCATTTAGCTACTAGAATTCAACTTTTGCACTTTATGCAATTTAGTCCTCTTTATCAAATTAGATATATAACTGGTAAATTTTTTTAACGAAATTTTCATATGATATTTCTATCATACTATAGATCATAAAATAATATTAAAATGAATTTTCTTTTGACCTCGAATTTGTGGTCCTGAAACCACTGTTTTGATTTCACTAAAAATAGCTATTACAAACAAGATTTCATGCCATTCTGGTAGACCCAATTTCGTTTGGTCTAAATAATGGTCGGATTATTTCTTTACAATCCACCTAAATCGCATTTCCTTAACCTTAAGCATAACGTAACCTTTTGCTACAAAATAATATGACATACCATACTGAATCACTGACGCTGAGTGATTATTAGGTCCCACAAAGTTTCTTTCTTATCGTATTTCTACCTAACTAGCCTTTTTGGCTAACACTACCTTACTGATTTCCTCCTTAAAAGGATTAGTCTTAACAAAAACTTCTATTATCGCGTCTATCCTCCTTTATTAATGGATTCTAACCACCCCTCCTTTACTTAGGGACTAGTTGACGTACATATGATACACCATTAGTTTATTTGGTTTCCCTGAGCACCCTCGAGGTTCCTTAATAGTGAATCCTTATGCCCTAGTAGTTTACATGATTACTATTCTTATAGTCCTTTCTAATTTTCATTACATTCTCATTCATTGGTGGATTTCTTCGACCTGCTGCTCAACAGTTCCAAATCTATACTTCTATTTTCCATCCAACCCTTTTTTCCTTGTTCATAGGTTGCCCCACGGTTACAATTTCCATTGTTCCCTCATTTTATTGTCCAAGTAAACCATCTTGTGCTGCCATAATCGAGCCATAGTCTTATGCCATATGATTACATATTGGTCATTCTGGCAAACTCCATTGCCTGCCTTAGCCGCACCATAGTTTTACCTTCCAATCCTCATATTTATCGTCTCATTAGACTACCCTATGTTTAACATCCCGGCGGACTATCCCGCGTTTAACATCCCGTCGAACTATCTACGATGCCATAGTGTCTTTCAACTATGGTCTTACTCATTATATCATCAAATAATCTTTTGATGCCATAGCGTCTTTCAACTATGGTAGTACTCACTATACCGTCATATTATCTTTTGATTCCACAGCATCTTTCAGCTATGATCTTACACAATATAACCCTCTGTTTATTGTCCTGGCAGACTACTTGGGTCGTCATAGTCCAACTATGCTCTTACACCTTATATTCCTCGTGTTTATTGTCCCGACGATCTACTAGGATGCCATAGTCCAACTATGGTCTTAGTTCTATTTGCCATGACACCATGACGTCTTTCAACCAATGTCTTACTAATTTATAACATTACACAATAGCATCTTTCAACTATGGTCTTACTCATTTTAGGTGTATAGCCTCTGATCGGTTCTATGGCCTCGTCATGATCTTTACTCTTCCTATTTCATTCTATCCACTCCTCCTTCTCACCATCCTATACCTTGATACTCGAACACTACAATGTCCCTTCTATAAGGCTCGAAGCTTTACACATCAAGGTTTGCACTTCCCAATACCATATGGCGGTATCTAACATAATCATCTCTCACTGTTCCTTTACTAACTTCATCCAACCCTTCATTAACCCCTTTTCATGATTTCCTTTTATCATGCATACTAATCTAGAATGGAGAATACTTATGAATCCATGAAAATATGCATCATACTTTAGCAGTTTTGGTTTGAGTACAGAAACTCCCCTAATGCCTTATCACCTTATCTGCTTAGAATCTCCAAACGCCAAAGCTTCTATCCTCTTAAAAGTCAGCAAGACAACCAAACCATGGGTTAAACCCAGTGTTTTCACTTTAAACATCAAGTTTCCAAAAACATACAGAACACTTAGAAAATGGTTTTGGGAACTCTTGACTTTGTTTCTAAGTCTTATGTATCAAAGGGCTTAGAACCTTACTAGTTTACTGGTTTCCCTACTTTTCAAACTTAAGCTTCCCGATCGTCACTTTATGCGGAGCTTTCCATGACAATCGCTTCCTCAAAGTGACCATGGAGGTTGAAGAATATGAGAAAATGAAACAGGCTGAGAGAAATTTATCTGAGGATTCATTTCTCATCTATTTATAACCCTTCATTCGTGGTCTCCAATCGTATATCAACCGTTCATTCGTAATCATTTTTTCTTCCACTAAGAGACAGGTTGGTTCCAATCTAATCAAATCGAACTCTGTTCTCAACCATTCTTCTTCTGTTTCTAACTTTTCCTAGTTTTTCAATAGAGACCACCAACTTATGGTTTCTTCCAATTTAACCCCTAATTATTTTAATTTTCTGAGTTAAAAGAATTTTGTGTGTGAAAACTCTCCCACTCTAATTGTTCCAATCTGAGTGTGTTATCCAAGTGTTAGAAGACATGCTGTGAGCTTGTATTATTGAGTTCGAAGCTATTTGGGAATCTTATTTGTCTCTATTTGAATTGTTTGTAACAACAGTTTCTACATAAGCGTATTTGTAGCTGAAATTCACTTAATTGCTAATTCATTTGGGTTCAGTCCTCAGAGTACTTTTGTACCCCATTGTACAAATATATTACAACTGACCTATTACACTTTCAGAAATTACACGTAGTTATTGATTATTTGATTGTTGTTTTTAGTGTTGATTTCTCTCGTAGTCTATCACACCCCAAAATGAGTAAATCTGAAAAGGTGAGTAAAGTAGGTATGTAGGCTATTGGGCGCACTGTGGTAACATAATTCGCCACCCTATTGGCCTGATGGCGAGTTAGAATATTAGCGCATGCTAGCGTTAAAACATTCATGGCATGAGAAGGAACCCCTGTCGTCACAACGAGGCAAGTCAGATGGCCACGTCGCAATGAGAAACTCCTTCATGTTGTGACGTTATGTTGGAAATTTTGAAAATGTTGCAATTTGGTCCTTGTTCAATTCCGTGTTAATTTTAGAGCGTACGTAGGCTTGTATAAGACCCAAGAAAGGATGTATTTGGTGATTATGAATTGAAATGACTATTAATTTATGATTTATGTTTAATATAAATGTTAATTGTTTGTAGTTGCTCCGAAAACATATGTGACACTCTATAGCTCAGACCAGTGGCTGGATTGGGCAAGGGTTGTTACATTTTAACCAAGAAAATTGTTAATTAAAACTTAGAGACTAAATTGTAAAAATCCAATCACTATTAAGTTTTAATTTAGAAAGGCTTAAGGACCTAATTAACAATTATCCAAAGGACCAAAATGGTGAATTAACCAATTTTAAATAGTAGATAGTGGAGTGTGATGGTGTTAACCATTAGGTTTAGTTAATTATAATTAAGATTGACTAATAGTATAATCATGATTAACTTAATTAATCATGATAACTGAATTTGAAATACCAAATAGTGGAAGAAGAAAATTTTCATATTATTTCACATTCCTTTTCCGTCCTTCATTTAATAAGAAAAGAAAGAAAACCCTAAAAAATTTGGTCATTAATCAAGTAAGGTCCTTAAGATATATTTCTTTGATTTTTATGAAATTTGAATCACGGGAGCTTGATTTAGCTAGCCCATGTATCAACTTGTTAAATCGTTAAGTTTTTAGTAAGTTTCAATTATAGAGAAATTGATGATTTTGAGCTTGATTTGCAAAAATTAATAATTAATAAGCTTAGATGATGTTAAAGAGTAAATTGAAATTTTAAATCAACTTTGTTATATAATTTTTGTAAAATTAGGGAATAAATTGAATAAATTAAAAATTTGTCATGAGATTATTGTATGAATAACAAGTATAGGGTCCCTAATGAAAGAATGTAAAATCAGATTTTCATCTGATGTTAGATATAGAAAAATATACATATCCCGAGTATAGAGATTAAATTGAATAAAATGCAAAACATGAGTGACTATGCAGTTTGATGTGAATTGGATGTAATCTAATATGCTTTTTATTATTGAATTTAGCTAAAGATGATGTTGGACCGTAGCAAAAAAAAGGGAAAGTCGAGAATCGTAGACGAGTAGCAAGAAATTGAGGTTGTACTTTTATGATTCAATATCATCATACTTACTTGTGTATATATTTATGTTGATTGCATGATTACCTAGCGAGGTAAGTTTATGCTTGTCATAAGAAATGATTCATGTTTGGTGATATTGAATGTTGAGAATTGGACTGAATTGAATAAAGTAGAAATGAACAAGATATAAATTGATAAATGACTCATAATATGATTTGATGATGGAAATGGTATTGAATATGTGATGACATGCAATTGGTTTATTGGTACCCTAATAACTATTTGGGTAGAGTCGATTATAGTTGACATGGTTGACCGCCTCCGGACATACCAACGTTCATAGTGTGAATACTAAAACTAAAATATATGGAATCGAGGCAGTGTCTGTAAGTATACAGGTCAGATTGTAATATAGTTACAACGAAGTAGGTAAGTACTCCGAGGATAGTACCTAAGGGAGGCAAGTACTAAATTAACTTTAACCTAAACACAAATAAATATAATTAATACTTTAAATATATCATATTACAAACATATATAAATATGAGATTTTTGAGTTTTAAAAATAAAGAAAATAAAAATAGTAAAAGTAAAGTGAACTTCGGATATATGAATTCTAACTTAATCAAATCTAAGTATGGGCGATTAGCTCACTTTGGTGATCATAACTAATTCCTATTTTGGGTTTCTACTCAATCAACTAGTCGCTACCCTGGCAGGATCTCTCGATATTCTACTAAACTAACGAGTCGGCAAGAACTACTTTTCTCTCAACCTCACAATCCAGATCAGTTCGAGGCTAAGGTGTTCATGAATAAGCCATACCAATTTTGGGTTAATTCCCACCTAAATGACTTCCTAGGGTCGTCAAGCATTGTTTTTAAGTTCTTTCTCTCCCAAATAGCTGATCTACTAAGAAAACTTTAGATAGAAATTAATTAATCACACCTCTACTCACTAATCCCCCATAAAAGGATTAGTTTCTCATGGATCTCATGAATAAAATAAACTTGATAATAAAGATAAACATAAATAATGAATCAAGAGAAGGGTTTAAGAGAATCCTAAATTGTATTGATTGAACTGAAAAATTCACAATGGTTTGATCATGGTTACAACTCACGTTCTCTAAAGAACACAAACTAGAAAGGAATTGAAATAAACCTAAAGCCTAAAAGAAAGGAAAACTCAAAACTAAAATTACAAAGAAAACTTAAAATGTGAAAAGCCATCCTTAAACAAATGCTTTAAGAGTCTATTTATAGAGTTAGGGTTTTCTTCATCCTCAACCCTAGGTCAGTTGACGTTCTTGTGTGTAATTTCCATTGTGCAGACCAAAACTTCCCAGCTCATAAGTGCTTCCCATACAAGATTGATGTTGCAACATTTTAGTTCGTGTGACACAACATCGAAAACAAATGCATGGTTTAGAGGTAGTTTTAGCGGTGTGTCACGACATCCCTTGGCTATGTCGCGACTTCTAAGACAGCAAAACAATTCTAACATTCGACTTTATAAGTGCTAAAATTAACATGTTTTAATCTTGTTTTTAATGCATTTTTGGGTGATTATTTGATGTAAATTATGAATTTTATGCTCCTAATCCTTCAAATTTATGTTTTCATACTTAGGAGAGCATTTGGGAGTAAAATGAGTGAAAAACGAGCGAAAATTGGAAAATCAGAACGAGTTACAAGATGCACACAGGCTGGACCATTTCATATGGCCTGGACACACAGACATTTGCCAAGTCATGTCAGTTTTGCTAATTGCATTCTGGATAGTGAAAAAAGTGATTTTTAAGATTTTTCGGGCATTCTGAGACCTAGATATGAGAAAAATAAGAAAATAGGAGTGACCCGTCATAGAATGTCCAAGAAAATAACTCGAAAAAAACCATTGAAATGGATTTTGAAGCAGATTGCCATCAAGATTGAAGACTCCCTTTTGATTTCTTTGAAGATTAGTATGAGTTTCTTTGTTTTTTGTGGTTATATTGTATTTTGGATGTTTTTATTTGCTAGCATAAACTAATTTTCTAAATACCTAGGGAGATGAACCCTATGATGGATTCTATTGTTTGATTTTTATTTTCCGCAAGAAATACTTGGATATTGTTCTATCATTTGAAAAGTTTAAGAAATCATTAAAAAAAATTTGATACAGGGGTTATACGGTCGTGTAGCCAGGCCATGTGCCTCACACGAATGAGACACTCGACCATGTCTCAGGCAGTGTAACAATCAAAATAAGGACATACAGTAGTGTCCCAGCCCGTGTCCTTGCCTATGTAACATTAGAACTAGAGACACACAACAATGTTCCAGCCTGTGTCTTTGCCCGTGTAACTTACTGAGTAGGGTCAAAAGCCTGTGTGCTAGGCCGTGTGCTAACTGACTTGCACCCTGAACACTCAATAGATTACACATGGCCGTGTCACTAATCCACATTTGGAAGTGTTCGCTGAGGGCCGATCAGGTGCATACTCGGGGTACTAGTTCTGCACAGGCACAGAGGGTAGTTTAGCAGCCACCGAGGGGCTGTGGTCAGACTAGAGGTGGTAACGGTATGGGTTGTGGGCAGAAAGCACCAGGCAAAGGTGTTGGAAAAACTGAAGCGAGGCAGCCTGCTCTTGTTTTTGCTGCTCGTCACCAAGAGGACAGAGATGCTCCAAATGTCATTATCAGTACGTTCTTAATTTATGATGTACCTTATTTTTTTTGATAGACATAGGTTCTACACATTCCTATGTAGCTAACACTGTGTCTGAAAACTTAAGGATTTTGGTTGAGGGTACTTCTAGTGAGGTGAATGTACTAAGTCCACTAGGGCAATCAGTTTGGTTTAACAAACTTGATAGGTATGTTCCCTTAATGGTGTAAGGGACTATTTTTTTGGCAGATTTGATGGAGCTTCTGTTTGGAGAGTTCGAATTAATTCTGAGAATGGATGGTTGGTCAAGCACTGGGTTAAGCTGGATTGTACGACTAAAAGGGTCATTTTGAGAACTGAGGAAGATGAAGAAGTGGTTGTGATTGGAGAGCATCAGGATTATTTGTCTAACGTGATCTCTGTGCTTGCGGTTGAGAAACTAGTCCAGAAAGGGTGTGAGGCGTACTTGGCCTATGTAAGTGTTTCAGATTCTAAGGACTCTTCTGTTGGGAACATCGGAACAGTAGAGGACTTTTCGAACGTCTTTCCTGAAAAGTTACCGGATTTACCACTGCATTGGGGAGTGGAGTTTGGTATTGAGCTTCTTTCGGGTACAGCTCTAGTGTTCATCGCTCCCTACCGTAAGGCACTAAAAGAGCTACTGAGCTTAAGGCGCAACTGCAAGAGCTTCTAGACTGTGGGGTCATCCATCCTAGTGGGTCTCCATAGGGAGCACCAGGTTTATTTGTTAATAAGAAAGATGGGACCATGAGGATGTGCATAGACTACCGACAGTTGAACAAGCTGACTATTAAGAATAAGTATCCACTTCCAAGGATCAACAACTTATTTGATCAGTTTCGAGGGGCTTTTGTGTTATCTAAGATCGATCTTCATTCTAGGTATCATCAGTTGAGGGTTAAGGAGCTGATGTATATAAGACTGCATTTAAGACTCGGTATGGGCATTATGAGTTCCTAGTTATGCCTTTTAGGTTGACGAATGCACCAAACGTATTCATGGATCTGATGAACTGAGTGTTTTAGCCCTATTTGGATCAGTTTGTCGTAGTTTTCATTGATGACATTTTGGTATATTCTAAGATTGAGGATGAGCATGATGAGCATCTTAGACTAGTACTTCAGATTCTGCGTGAGAAGCGACTTTACGCTAAGCTAAGCAAGTGTGAATTCTGGTTGCGTGAAGTAACTTTTCTAGAGCATGTGGTTTCTACTGAGGGGATTCAAGTTGATCCTCGAAAGATTGAGGCTATGCTGGATTGGAAACAGCTTAAGAATGTGTCTGAGATCTGCAGTTTTCTAGGTCTGGCGGGTTATTATCGGCGTTTTGTGGAAGGTTTCTCAGTGATGACAGCATCCTTAACTAAGCTGCTACATAAGAGTGTTCTGTTTATCTGGACTGATGTGCAGTAGGAGAGCTTCGAGAAGCTCAAGACTGTTCTAACTGAGGCTCTGATAGGTAAAAATTGTATGCTGATCTGAAGAGACGTGAGATTAAGTATTTTGTGGGAGACCTTCGTGTTTCTCAAGGTCTCGCCATGGAAGAAGGTTCTGAGGTTCGGTCGCATGTGCAAATTAAGCCTTAGGTTTATTAGACCTTACCGAATTTTGAAGTGAGTAGGACCAGTCTCTTATCAGTTGGAGTTACCTCCAAAGCTAGACCGTATTCATGACATATTCCACGTCTCTATGTTGAGGCGTTACCACTCTGATCCTACTCATATTGTCCCTGTGGAGGAGATTGAGGTTAGGCCAGATTTGACCTTTGAGGAGGAGCTGGTTCAGATTCTAGATCGTGATGTAAAATTTCTTTGAAGGAAGTCTATCCCATTAGTGAAGGTGCTGTGGCAGAATCATAGCATTGAGGAGGCCACGTGAGAGCCTGAGGATGTGATGTGTTAGTAGTATCCTCATCTGTTCTGATTAGGTAAATTTCGAGGCTGAAATTTTCTTTTAGGGAGTAGAGTTGTAATGCCCCAAAATCCTTATTTTTTTGTTTTTATTAGAATGTGACAACAATATCTGTCTGCTTCAGTAGTTAAGTGTTTTGGGTGTGTGTGAGAGGTCCAAAGTTCAAGCCTTATCTTGGGTGAATTTTTCTTTTCTTTATGAATAAAGGCTTAACCTTGCTCAAAGGGTTTAAGTTTAATTGTTTGTAGGTATATAATAGAATGGGCCAGCTGGTTTGGTGGTTAAGATGTGTGTTGGTGTGTTGGAGATTTAGAGTTCGAATCCTTACTTGTGTATATATTTATGTTGATTGCATGTTTACCTAGCGAGGTAAGTTTATGCTTGTCATATGAAATGATTCATGTTTGCACTACAGGAAAATAGACTTTTAGCGGCATTTTTTTGGCCTTTAGCGGCGTTTTTAAGTGCCGCTAGAACTATTAGTGGCGTTTTCACAAGCGCCGCAAAAAAACGTCTCTATAGCAGGTGACACAAAAAATTGCTGCGTTTATTTAAAAAAACACTGCTAAAGACCATGACTTTTAGCGGCGCTTTTTTACAAACGCTACTAAAGACCATGACCTTTAGCGGCGTTTTTTTTACAAACGCCGCTAAAGACTATGACCTTTAGCGGCACTTTTCCCGCAAATGCCGCTAAGGACCATGACCTTTAGCGGCGCTTTTCCCGCAAACGCCGCTAAGGACCATGACCTTTAGCGGTGCTTTTCTCACAAACGCCGCTAAAAATCATGAACTTTAAAAAAATTATTTTATTTTAATTAAATAATATTTATTTTTATGTTAAATATTATATTATGTTTAATTTTTGAAATTTGAACTTTAAACTATATACTTTTAAGGATAAATAAAAAATATTAATTAAATTAAATTTTCTATTAAAATTTAAACTTCAAAACTAAATATAAAAATTAATGAATTTAAATGTAATACATAAACATTGATTCAATATGTAATTTAATACATAAAAAAACACACACAAAGAGAGACACACAAAGTATTACAATTTTTAAAACAAAATTCATCCTGGTGAGAATATAATGCCAAATCATCATCACCTCTCATTGCAATGCCTGCATATATAACTTAGTGAAGTACTTTGATCTTGATCTTGGTTAAGACTTGTTCCAGCAATAAAGAAAATTGTTAAACGGAATCTCGGTCACCTGACTGAGCAAAATAAGGAAATTAGCTATACCATCTACTATAGTGAAAGTGAAATCAGTAAAAAGTAAACCCGTAATAAAAAAACTGATGCTAGGCTAATCGTAAATTCTACTGTCGCTATAAATAAGTGACAGGCATGAGTCCAGTTTCATGTTGATGGACTTGTAAAGGCCTCAAAAAGAAAATAAGTAGCATATATGAAAAAGACAAAGGGTCAAATGAAGGTTAAAGGAGATGTCATGACAAACCTCACTAGATTTGACACATTTTTATCGTTAAAGTCCAACTCTTCCTTCTCCTTATCATCCCTGTAACCTCCATGTTTTAATTATTATGATCTCCAAGACATTGTCATTCACATCAACTTGCACTTAATTTTCAAGCACTGGAACACAATTCAGACATAAGTCCATAAATGAAACCATATTTTCCTACAATTCCTGTCATTGATTATAGACATATCATTTTCTATTCTTCTAGGTCTTTACTCATTCTAACCTATATAATCATTGAGAGTATTCATAATTTATTGAAGCATGAAATTTTTAAAAGATACATCGATTTAATATTTTCAAACAACAAAAATGTTTGCTTTGTATTTCTAGTCTGACTTCCTTTTGGAAGTTAACCTTTAAACTTTCTGTAGAGGATTTATCCTGAGTAGGAAATCATAAGAGCATGGTAAGATAGTCTAGGTTCTATCTATCTAACATGACAATTGCAACAAATGATGGCTCCAAATCGTGAGTCATATAAATAAAACATGTTATGCATAAAAATATGTCAACGCTACATTGCTGTCAAAAAGAAAATTCATTTTTCTTTGTAGGTTCACTAATAACAAAATGAAACAAGGGACAGTGCATCATATAAGAGATTATCCATTACCAGTTCCTGCATCATCATGGTGCTCCAAGATCTTGTAAACCTCCATTGGAGCAACATAGCCATTGATCAATGAGAATGTACGTGAATGTGAGGCACATAATATGAGGCTCAGGGCCACAGGTCTAAGAAATTTGGCCATCTGCGTAAAAATGCGAATACCATTTGAATGAAAGCTTAGTGCTGTAGGCATACAAAATTAAATTGGTGTAGAAGATGCCCACCATAAATATAATAGAATTATCGTAGGGATTATATTTGTCTTGGAAAAGATCAGGAAAACTCTCAATGACAGCAGAAGCAGCAACACAAACAAAAGGGTATATGGGATAAAGAAATCTGAATGACAATTAAATATAATGGACTGTTACAAATCGAAGCAGGCAAGACCGATATTAAAGATTGTTCAGGACACGTAAAGAGACAATGACAAATGTGCTCTGTTTTGTTCCCTTGCAAAACATGCCATTCAAATTAGCCCAAAGTTTTGGACCAAAACAATTTCTGAACCCTCCTTGAAACTTCTAAAAGTCATATATTGGAATGTTCTTTATTAATTTATCTATTTTATGTCAGGGAAAAGCAGGAAACAAAATATAAACAAAATTTGCTAAAGACATTTAGGATAAAGATTAATTGTACCTTTCTTCTTTGTGCGGCTGTAGAGACATAAATGCCATCCATATATAAAGAGGAGAGATTACAATAAGCAAGTCAGGGGCATACTTTTTCCTTGCAATTTGGCAGAATTCCCAGGAAAAGCAAAACAAGGATGAAACAGAAGTTGAAGTTGTTAAACCCATTCCTTATATAAAAAAGTGGCCCCTCAGTCCCATACAAATGGCTCTCGCCACCTCCTAATACATTATATACTAAGAGATTAAAAACATATGATGTCCAGCGTTGGTAGTAGCAGTGATCAATGAGTATGGAGAGTGCCTGGAGAACGAACTTCAATTATTCACAATTAAACAACAAATGGAAAAACTAAATATAAACCAATTGCAAATATGTTAATGTCAAACTCTAAGTTAAGATATCAAAACAATATATCCAGATATAATAACCAAATGGAATGATTAAATTTACTTACAAGAAGAGCTATTGAGGTGACAGCACCAGAAAGAAATGCTTGTTTGAATTGTTTAGCTAAAGAGTAGAAGGTCAGTGGAAGAAATGCCAAGATTGAAAATGGCCAACCTAGGATTACACCCACAGTTGCAACAGCAACAGCCCATGCAGGTTTCTCAAGTAGAAATAACCCTGATGAGAGGCTCATAGCATACATAGAGAATGAACTAGGAAGAAAACCTGGAAAAAAATATCATAGTGATAAAATATAGCAATTTGAGAGAAAGACAGAATTTGTTAGGCATTCTCATATAGCTTAAAAGCACATTTATTGATTACTTTGTTAGAAGCAGCTGAAAGCCTACAACCAACAAGGAAAAGCATGACAAACACTTATATATCATCATTCTGGAGATTGACAAAGGAAGACGGAAAAAACCACTCACTTGTGCTGGCAAAGACCATTTTTGGATTAGTTAAATTAAAGTTTACATTTAATGGAGTAATTGATTTGCAATATAATCACATAGTTCATTTCACGTCCCATCATTCTCAATTCATTCTAGAAAAGAAAAAAGTGAAAACCGATACTTTTTTTTATTTTTTATTTTACTAGTCATATATTTTACCATTCATAGACCAATCATGACAGCAGCAGCTTTATTTATTTTCATTGTTTCCGCAAAGCTTCAAATTGGTCAGGTTATCAAATTTATTTTTTTAAATGCCACCTAATCCATTTTAACAGATCCACCTAATCCGATTTAACAGATGTTCTCTAGTGGTGTTTTTAATGGAATTTTAATTTTAAATAAAAAAGAAGGGATCAAATTTAAAATAAACAAAGAATAAAGCACTAAAAGCATAATTAGACCTCATAAGACCAGACATCAAAAGAAGCAAGTGTTCCTTCCCGTCCCTTGCTTTACCCCCATTTCTACTCTGAGAATATCTTAATAGTTTTGGTTCTCATTTATGTCAAACATCTCAATGAAAATAGTTATAAACCAACAAATGATAGCATATGAAAAACCCGGACGTACCAGTATGAAGATAAATCTCTCGATTCATCTACTTCATGCTTTCAACAGCCAGACATGAAAGTGAACAATTGACTGCTTTCAACACGCAAGCGCCCTTAACAGAAATAGAAATTAACAAAGTTAAACTACAAAATAAATTGTATAGCCGTTGCAACCTTTTATACAACAACAAGAAAAATGTCTCCGGCTAATGATGAGTGAGCTAAAAGGCTGAGAATCTAGATCTCTTTCCCACCAACAGCTAGCAAAAAAACTAAGCAGACCATACATCAATAATGTTGCCCTTTTAGGAAAAAAGAAACATCCTCAATAGCATGAATGAAAGTGAGTTATTTTATAACAGTTGCCATCTTCATTCCTAAACCAGCAAGTCCCTGCAAAGCTCTAGCCCTCTAAAAAGTACAATGTCAAATAATACCAGCAAAAGGAATTTTGTAATTAAAATATGTATGTTCGTATATATTTCTTATTCCTAAACATTCTTCACAAACCACAATCTCAACGTAATAAAACTCTCTGAAAAAGAGTAGCCATCCCAGAAAATGAATCCGCATAAAGCTCCATCCTTTTTAATCCGAATCGTTAATAAAAGCACTTCTGCATCTATAGCTTGGATTATTGGATGAATAATTCGGAGGAACTAAGCAGAACATAAACAATAATAGTCAGCTAAACGAAGTGGCTGCGATACCCAGATGCGTTTTATGGTTTATTCAGTAATAAATCAAGAAAAATTACAAACTTCACGTATAACCCAAAATTGAAAACCCAAAAAAGAAGAAAGTGGAGAGAAGGAAGAACTTGGTTTAGGATTAAAGACGGTGTTTGGTGAGAGAGATAATCTACCACGTATAGTAGTCTCCATGCCTCTCTGACTCTATATTTCCACACACAGTCTCTCCTCACTTCTGTCTAACGAAAAATGTTTTAAGTGAAAATTTAAGGGTTTCAGAGGGGGAAATTTGGGGATAAAACTGCGCTTTTTGTTTTAAGTGAAATGATTTTTTGTGGCGTTTTTATTAAAAACGCCGTTATTGTTAATTTTTTGTGGCGTTTTTGGTAAAAATGCCACCACAAATTATTTCATTTTAAATAAAACGACGTCTTTTTGCTCTATTAAAAGGTTTTTTATTTTATCTGCTAAAAATATTAGTTAAATAATTTTATAAAATATTTATTTTTACTATTTTTTTATAAATTAGTTTTTATAAATAAAAAAATCAAGTACTCTGAAAATAAATATCGTGTATTTTAATAAGAAAACAAATAATTAAATGGCTGTAATTAATTATTAAGTTAAAATTATCCAATGTAAGCAATCAATCTCTCACATATCAAATTTCTATTAAAGATTGAGACGTTAATCATGATTTTATATTATTCTTTTCCGATCTAATCTCCATTTCATTAGATATATTTCTTCCTAACTTAAATATAACTATTTTGCTAAAATTTGATGTGGAATGATTTTAGATTTTGTATTTCATTTTTATTTGTTATAATCTGGTCCTATCCAAAATAGATAGTTACCTATCCATATCAATCTGTTATTTTTTTATTTATTTATCAATTTTTTTAAATCTAATATTTAAATATATCAAATGGTTTAGATTAAATATTTTTATATATAAAAGTATTAATTGATTGTAAAAAAAATTATCATTTAACAAATCTTAAGTAAACCTTAAATCCTAAACCATTTAATATATATAAAGTTTATCTATTATCTCTTAAATAATTTAAACTATAATCATAATTTTAATATATTAAAATTAATATTATCTTTTTTACAATTATATAATAAATTATTTAATATATAAATTAAAAAAATACTAATTAATCTAAACCCTAAATCCCTAACCTCTGACCCCTAAACCTTAAATCATAAAACATAAACCCTTAACCCCTAAACCTTAAACCCCAACCCCTCTAAAACTTAAACCCTAATCCTTAACCCATAAACCATAATCCCTAAACCCATAATCTATAAAGCTTAAAATAGTAACTCATAAACATTAAACCCTTAACCATATACCATAAACCCTAAACTATAATGATAATTAATTCAATATTTTAAAATTAATACTATCTCTTTTACAATTATATAAGAAAATATTTAACATATAAATTAAAAAATAATTAGTCATATAAAATGATGTTATATCAATAATTGTGTTCATAATTTATGCTTTTGGGATTTAACCCATTGCACACTAAACCATTGTTCATGTATACTTTTGGGATTTTACCCATTTTGATATATATATATATATTTTAAAATAATAATTTATATTTATCTTATTTAGATTTATATTATAAAAAAAATCTAAGATACGCAAGTTAAGTAGTTTACCATATTTACCTTTAAACCTCAAACTCTAGGCCCTAAACACTAACCCATAACCCATAAACTAAATTAATTTTTTGTGGCGTTTTCCCAAAAGCGCCGCTAAAACCTAGATCTATAGCGGCGCTTTTTCAAAAGACAGTATAACAATTCTGACATGCTACTTGATAAGTACTAAAATTAACATGTTTTAATCTTGTTTTTAATGCATTTTTGGGTGATTATTTGATGTAAATTATGAATTTTATGCTCCTAATCCTTCAAATTTATGTTTTCATACTTAGGAGAGCATTTGGGAGTAAAATGAGAGAAAAATGAGCGAAAATTGGAAAATCAGAATGAGTTACAAGATGCACACAGGCTGGACCATTTCACATGGCCTGGACACACGGACATCTGCCAAGTCATGTCAGTTTTGCTAATTGCATTTTGGATAGCGAAAAAAGTGATTTTTAAGATTTTTTGGGCATTCTAAGACCTAGATATGAGAAAAATAAGAAAATAGGAGTGAGCCGTCATAGAATGTTCAAGAAAATAACTTGGAAAAAAACTATTGAAGTGGATTTTGAAGCAGATTTCCTTCAAGATTGAAGACTCCCTTTTGATTTCTTTGGAGATCATTATGAGTTTCTTTTTTTTTGTGGTTATATTGTATTTTGGATGTTTTTATTTGCTAGCATAAACTAATTTTCTAAATACCTAGGGAGATGAACCCTATGATGGATTCTATTGTTTGGTTTTTATTTTCCGCAAGAAATACTTGGATATTGTTCTCAATTATGTATGTTTAATTCATGGTTTAATATTTCTAGACTATTGATGTAACACCCTTAACCTCTCTTTGTCATGGATTAGGGTTACGAGTATTACCACATAATCAAAACATTTATATTTAATTTCATTCAATATCATAAAACTTAAACCATTTAAAGATACATACATTATCCCTAAATCGAGCCCTCGAGGCCCTAAAAATACTTTAGAAACAAATTGGGACCAATTTGAAATCATTTGAAAAGTTTAAGAAATCAATAAAAAAATTTGATACAGGGGTCATACGGTTGTGTAGCCAGGCCATGTGCCTCACACGAATGAGACACTCGCCCATGTCTCAGGCAGTGTAACAATCAAAATAGGGACATACAGCAGTGTCCC
Organism: Gossypium hirsutum; assembly: GCF_007990345.1. Classification (NCBI taxonomy): domain Eukaryota; kingdom Viridiplantae; phylum Streptophyta; class Magnoliopsida; order Malvales; family Malvaceae; genus Gossypium; species Gossypium hirsutum. The sequence goes on from NC_053427.1 coordinate 79,639,008, forward strand.
AGCCCGTGTCCTTGCCTATGTAACATTAGAACTAGAGACACACAACAATGTTCTAGCCTGTGTCTTTGCCCGTGTAACTTACTGAGTAGGGTCAAACGCCCGTGTGCTAGGCCGTGTGGTAACTAACTTGCACCCTGAACACTCAATAGATGACACATGGCCGTGTCACCAATCCACATTTGGAAGTGTCCGCTGAGGGCCGATCAGGTGCATGCTCGGGGTACTAGTTTTGCACAGGCACAGAGGGTAGTTTTGTAACACCCCGAACCCGAGACCGACACCGGAGTCGAACACGAGGTGTTAACAGACTTTAAGCCCCTTATAAAAAAAATTTCCCAGACATTGCCAATCTGCATACTAGTCGCTTTAAAAATCATATCTTGAGTTTCACAACTCGGAATCCAGTTCCGTAAATTTTCCCTGAAACTAGACTCATATGCCCATCTAAATATTTTTTTCTAGAATTTTTGGTTGGGCCAATTAGTACAGTTTATTAGTCAAAGTCTCCCATGTTACAGGGATCGACTACCCTGACCTTTGCGCATTACGACTTGGATATCTCCTTGTACAGGGCTCCAATACTGATGCTGTTTGTTTCTATAGAAACTAGACTCAGAGAGGAATCTATCCATAATGGTATGACTCCTAATTATCTCTGGTTAATTTGTAATGAATTTCCAAAGTCGGAACAGGAAATCCAGAAACCGTTCTGGCCCTGTCTCACGAGAACCTGAATATCTCTTAACATACTATCCGTATGATTGTTTTGTTACTTTCCTATGAAAGTAGATTAATCAAGGTTTGTTTACATAATTTATTCACTATTTAATTCCCTTCCTACTATTTTTAGTGATTTTCCAAATCTACATCACTGCTGCTGTCAGCATCTGCCTTTAAGGTAGACTTTACCTATTTCATGGTTTCCATGATTCAACTAGCCCTTTTTGCATAAATAGCACAATTTATGAAAGTGATTAACCATCCCCATGGCCAATCCTTGTCAAGCATATCCACACCAAATGATTATAACATTATACTCAAACACATATAAGCCATTTTCGCATGGCTATCCAAAATTTATACAAGTCCAAAGGGTCCACGACCCACAACAAACGGGTAGTCCTATACATGCCATTTCGAAGTTCAACCAAAATTGTACCAAAAGGGGGCTTTGATAGTGTGGGCGACTTTGACCTCAAGATCCCGAGTCCGATAGCTGGAGAACCAAATCTATAAAACAGAGGAGCAATGAAATGGAGTAAGCAATTTATGCTTAGTAAGTTTTGAGCAAGGAATTCCAGCACAACAAAAGTATAGCATTCATATAGCTAAACGGATAATTTCATATGCACAAATTTACGATATCGTACTTGCTTCACATTATCAACCCTTATATACATACACAAAAGATCAACTCAGCCAAAGGCCGGTAGCTCGTTTATCCACTGAGCGAGTACTTATTTGTAAGGGCTCAACTAAATTCAAGCACATACGAAACATACCTCAATGTTGGGATGTTTCGAGAGTATTAACTGGAATTTTACAGCAAGTTCATTCATTCCCAAATCACGTACCTTCGGAATTTAACCGGATATAGCTCCTCGTTCAAATGCCTTCGGGACATAGCCCGGTTATAGTAATTCGCACAAATGCCTTCGGGACTTAACCTGGATTTAGTAACTCGCACAAATGCCTTCGGGACTTAACCCGGATTTAGTAACTCGCACAAATGCCTTCGGGACTTAACCCGGATTTAGTAACTCGCACAAATGCCTTCGGGCTTAGCCCGGAATTAGTATCTCGCACAAATGCCTTCGGATCTTAGTCTGGATATTGTCACTTAGCACAAGCCTTCGGGACTTAGCCCGGACAGCATTCAAATAACCATGCACATTTAACAATAAATCATGGCCCATTCGTATTTCATTTTCGTTAGCAAAACTCAAACACAAGACATTTATCATTCTTGCAAATTCGGCTCAATAGCCACACAAAGAGCATGATTTTAATTTGCTCAAAACATGATCTAATCACATCATAATTTAAGCTCTTTTACTCAAGAACTTACCTCGGGTGTTGTCGAACGATTCCGATAGCTATTCGACCACTTTTTCCTTCCCTTTATCGGATTTAGTTCCCCTTTGCTCTTGAGCTTAATTAAACAAATAAATTGATTTAATCATTTGAGCATCGAAAAGAGGAACACAAGGCACTTAGCCCATATTTATACATTAGACATTAAAGTCACATATGTACGGAATCATGAATCAAACTCAACATTTTAGCTAATTTTTCCCCCTTGGCTGAATATGCATGTCTACTTTGGGGCCGATTTCAACACTTAATACATTCTACAAGTATGGTCACTTATATTGACTAAACACCCTTTTGTTTCAAGTTCAAAACTTGGCTAATACACACATATATACACTAGTAAAGCATCCTCTAACTTTCCATCAATTTAGCACATGCATTACTCATTAACCTACAAAAATTATATTCGGCCTTAGCACACAACTTGCTAGCCGATTCTTCCCCATCTAGCAACCAATGCACATATGTGCTCACTCAAAAATGCTAAAAAAGAGATTCAAGAATCATCAAGCCACCATCACATGCATCATTAACAAGCTTCATATTTAGCATGCAATGGCATTAACACAAACTCCACCTAGGCCGAATCTTAACTCATCTTCATGCCTCATCACCACAACATCAAATATCAACCAAGAATGATGCATCCATGGCCGAGTGTCATTTCCATCCCATAGCAAGATTTAGACCATGGGCTAGGTAGAACTCAAGCTAACAACTAAAATATGCATGAATCTCAAAGAATAATATCAAACATACCTCAATCTAGTTACATGCATGGCCAAACTTCCTCCTAATCCTCTTCCAAACCAAACATGAAGCAAGAACTCCTTCCTCCTTCCTTAGAATTTTCGGTCAAAAGAGGATGAAAAAGGATGAACAAGTTTTTCTTTTCCTTTCTTTAGCTCACGGCAATGGGGGGAGGGGAAAACAGCCACTCATTTTTTTTTGTTTTTCCTTTCTTTATTACCCATACTCCTTATTTTATTTTTTTCCTACATACCTCACTAGGCCAACATGTTCCCAACATGTTTCCACCCATAGCATGGCCAACCACTAGCTCAAATTTTGGGTAATTTGACATGCAAACCCATCATTTTCACAACATGCATTAATAGACCATTTTAAATTAGCCTATCATATTTTCACCATGTCTCATATCAATCCCTATTTAATAATTTCTCATGCAATTGGCAAAATTGGAGAATGAAACTTCCACATACTCATGTACACACATAATAAGCATAGAATATGGAAATCAATTATTTTTATGACTCGGTTTTGTGGTCCCGAAACCACTTCCCGACTAGGGTCAATTTTGGGCTGTCACAACTCTCCCCCACTTAAGAAATTTTCGTCCCCGAAAATCTTACCGGTAAATAGGTTTGGGTATCGTTCTTTCATCGAGCTCTCGGTTTCCCAAGTAGGTTCCTCGATCCCGTGTTTGAGCCATAACACCTTAACTAACGGAACCCTTTTGTTTCGCAACTCTTTCACTTCACGAGCTAGGACACGCATCGGTTCTTTTTCATAACTCATATCGGCTTGAATTTCAACCTCTGATGGGCTAATTATATGCGATGGATCAGATCGATAGCGTCGAAGCATCGAAACATGAAAGACGTCGTGAATCTTTTCAAGATCAGGGGGAAAAATCAATCTATACGCAACCGGACCAACTCGTTCGGAGATTTCGTACGGCCCAATGAATCTCGGGCTCAACTTGCCCTTACGGCCAAACCTGAGTACCTTTTTCCAAGGCGAAACTTTAAGGAACACTTTATTTCCCACCTGATATTCAATGTCCTTTCGTTTCAAATCCGCATACGATTTTTGACGATCTGTGGCTGCTTTCAGACTTTCACAGATTACCTTTACTTTCTGTTCGGCATCCTTAATCAAATCAACTCTGAAAATTTTACTTTCACCGAGCTCGGTCCAAAACAATGGTGTACGGCATTTACGACCGTACAAAGCCTCGTAAGGTGCCATCTTAATACTTGATTGAAAACTATTGTTGTAAGCGAATTCAATCAAAGGTAAATACCGTTCCCATGAACCACTGAACTCGAGGATGCAACATCTCAACATATACTCAAGTATCTGAATTATCCGCTCAGATTGACCATCGGTTTGGGGGTGAAAAGCAGTGCTAAAATGCAGCTTGGTACCCAAAGCTTCTTGCAATTTCTTCCAAAATTGTGAGGTGAATCTCGGATCTCTATCCGACACGATAGAAATAGGTACCCCGTGTAATCTCACAATCTGAGAAACGTACAATTCAGCTAATCTATCCAATGAAAAATCCATACACACGGGGATAAAGTGAGCCGACTTAGTCAGTCTATCGACAACAACCCAAATCGCATCCTTCTTACTTGTTGACAATGGCAGTTCGGACACAAAGTCCATTGTGACTCGATCCCATTTCCACTCGGGTATCATGATCGGCTGAAGTAATCCTGAAGGCACTTGATGTTCCGCTTTCACTTGTTGACATATTAAACATCTCGAAACAAGGTCGGAGATGTCTCGTTTCATACCATGCCACCAAAACCAACGTTTCAAATCGTTGTACATTTTCGTACTCCCCGGGCGACTTGACATTCGGCTACAATGGGCTTCGTTCAGAATCATCAAAATGAGTTCCGAACTCCTTGGAATACACAAATGACTTCTGAACCTCAAACAATCATCATCATCAATTTGAAACTCCGATTCCTTGTTCGGAGCACACTCAGCCCGTTTTGCAACCAATTCATCATCAACTTTCTGGGCTTCACGAATTTGATGAATCAATAATGGTTTGGCTTTTAATTCAGCTATTAACACATTGTCGGGTAGAACAGACAAGTGCACATTCATCACTCGTAAAGCAAACAATGATTTCCGGCTTAAGGCGTCCGTAACCACATTAGCCTTTCCCGGGTGGTAATCAATGACAAGCTCGTAATCTTTCAACAACTCAAGCCAACGTCTTTGTCGCAGATTTAAGTCTCTTTGAGTCATCAAATATTTGAGACTTTTGTGATCCGAAAATACATGGCACTTTTCACCAAATAAGTAATGTCGCCATATTTTTAAAGCAAATACGATGGCAGCTAGTTCAAGATCGTGGGTCGGATAATTTTTCTCATGTGGCTTTAATTGTCTCGACGCATCGGCCACCACTCGACCTTCTTGCATCAATACGCAACCCAACCCAAGTAGGGATGCATCACTATAAATGACAAACTCTTTGCCTGATTCGGGTTGCACTAAAATTGGAGCTTCAGTCAAATAAGTTTTTAGTTGATCAAAACTTTTCTGACATTTCTCCGTCCATTCGAACTTAACATCCTTTTGAAGTAGCTTCGTCATTGGTGTGGCTATCATCGAGAAACCTTTGACAAATCGTCGGTAATAACCGGCGAGTCCCAGGAAGCTCCGAACTTCGGTAATATTTCTTGGAGGCTTCCAGTTAAGTATGGCTGAAATTTTGTTCGGGTCAACTCGAATACCCGATGCGGATACCACATGACCCAAGAAGCTAACATCTCTTAACCAGAACTCACACTTACTGAACTTAGCATATAACTGCTTATCCCGCAAAATTTGCATCACCAGTCTCAGGTGCTCAGCATGTTCGGTCTCATCTCTTGAATAGACCAAGATGTCATCAATGAACACAACTACGAACCGATCCAAATATGGTCTGAAGATCCGATTCATCAAATCCATAAATACCGCAGGGGCATTAGTGAGCCCAAACGGCATCACTAAGAACTCGTAGTGACCATATCTCGTTCTGAAGGCAGTTTTGGGTATGTCTGAATCTCGAATTCGCAACTGATAATAGCCCGATCTCAAATCTATTTTTGAGAACACTGAGGCTTCCTTCAGTTGGTCGAACAAATCATCGATACGTGGTAACGGATATTTGTTCTTTATCGTCACTTTATTCAGTTGACGATAGTCAATGCACAACCTCATGGTTCCGTCCTTCTTTTTCACGAACAATACTGGTGCACCCCAAGGTGAGAAACTTGGTCGAGCAAAACCTCTATCCGTCAATTCTTGCAACTGAGCTTTCAACTCTTTTAACTCGGTTGGTGCCATACGATACGGAGCTATCGAAATCGGCGTAGTCCCAGGTACAAGCTCAATACCAAACTCTACCTCCCGAATAGGTGGTAAACCCGGTAATTCTTCAGGAAAAACATCCGGGTATTCACAAACCACCGGCACGGATTCGGGTTTCTTTTCTAATTCTTTGTCATCAAGTACATATGCAAGATATGCTTCGCACCCTTTTCTTACATATTTCTGGGCCAACATTGCTGATATTACAGCTGGCATCCCCTCCAAGTCCGTAGACTCAACTCGGATTACTTCGTTATTTGCGCACCTCAAATCAATAGTCTTACTTTTGCAATTCACAACCGCATCATGCGCGGTCAACCAATCCAAACCAAGAATAACATCAAATTCATCAAACGGCAAAAGCATCAAGTCCGCCGGGAAACAGGAACCTCGAATTTCTAGGGGACATTTCTTACACACTTTGTCGACAAGCACGTAACGACCCAAGGGATTTGACACCCGAATTACGAACTCAGTAGACTCAATAGGTAAAGTCTTACTGGATGCTAAGGTTTCACATATGTAAGAATGAGTAGAACCGGGGTCAATCAAAGCAATTACATTAGTATCAAAGAGAGTAAAAGTACCGGTAATAACATCAAGCGAAGAAGCATCCTCGCGGGCACTTATAGCATAAGCTCTAGCAGGCGCACGAGCCTCTGATCTGGTCGTAGCATCTCTAGATCCTCTCTGACCACCACCAGCATTGCCCGTATTTCCAGATGGTCTACCTCGAGCAGTGGTAGCACCCGGTTTCCCACTCTGATTTACATTCTGTTCAGACAACCTCGGGCAATCTTTAATGAAGTGGTCAACTGATCCGCACTTGTAACAGGAGCGGTCAGGGAATCTACAACTCCCCGAATGCCATTTACCGCAATATCGACATTTCGTTCTGTCTCGACGTTCATTCCCAACACTGGCGACCGAAGTGCCTCGTGTACCCACAGGGGGTCGATCACGATCTCGTCTAAAAAGGCCCGAAGTGCCTCTCGACCAGCCCACATCATCTCGAAATTTCTTCGATGCCTGTTGAAGAGACTTTCCCGAAGATCTTTTACGAAACTCTCCAGTTCCCTCATCAACTTTTTGTTTTTCTTTTCTAAGCTCTTCGGCTTTACAAGCTCGCTCGACAAGTACTACGAACTCTCGTATTTCAAGAACGCCAACGAACATTTTTATATCTTCATTCAGCCCATCCTCGAAGCGTTTACACATGATAGCCTCGGACGAAACACATTCCCGAGCGTATTTGCTAAGTCTAACAAATCTTCGCTCGTAATCAGTAACCGACATGGAACCTTGCTTAAGCTCAAGAAATTCCTTCCGTTTTTATCAACAAATCTCTGACTGATATACTTTTTCTGAAACTCAGTTTGGAAAAACTCCCAAGTTACTTGCTCTCGGGGCACAACAGAAGTCAGGGTACTCCACCAATAGTAGGCAGAATCGCGTAGCAAGGAGATAGTACACTTTAGGCATTCATCGGGTGTACAAGATAGCTCATCGAGTACCCGGATAGTGTTGTCCAACCAAAATTCAGCTTGCTCGGCATCGTCGCTATCCGTAGCCTTAAATTCAGTAGCCCCATGTTTTCGGATTCTGTCAACTGGGGGCTTATTTGACCTTATTTGGTCAGTTACCAGAGGTATTGTAGGTGCGGGGGTGGTATTAGTCGGGAATGGAGGTTGTGGAACAGCCGTATTAGTTCGAATGTATTGGTTGAACCAATCATTCATCACGCTATAGAAAGCTTGTCTAGCTTCATCATTCGGGTTACTAGCATTAGGTTGAGAGACCGCCGGCGCTGTCCCTTGTGCGGGAGCAAGCGCTACACTCTCAAGATCATTAGCTACCTCTCGGTCGGGATCAGGATCCATTACTATAAATAAACACATTTACAATTGTCAGAAATCACCACACTATCAAGTAATCACATAAAATGGCATGTATAGCTAGACCCAACGCATTACGGTAGTCCTAGAATCGACTAACCGTAGCTCTGATACCAATCAAATGTAACACCCTGAACCCGAGACCGACACCGGAGTCGAACACGAGGTGTTAACAGACTTTAAGCCCCTTATAAAAAAATTTCCCAGACACTGCCAATCTGCGTACTAGTCGCTTTAAAAATCATATCTTGAGTTTCACAACTCGGAATCCAGTTCCGTAAATTTTCCATGAAACTAGACTCATATGCCCATCTACATATTTTTTTCTAGAATTTTTGGTTGGGCCAATTAGTACAGTTTATTAGTCAAAGTCTCCCATGTTACAGGGATCGACTACACTGACCTTTGCGCATTACGGCTTGGATATCTCCTTGTACAGGGCTCCAATACTGATGCCGTTTGTTTCTATAGAAACTAGACTCAGAGAGGAATCTATCCATAATGGTATGACTCCTAATTATCTCTGGTTAATTTGTAATGAATTTCCAAAGTCGGAACAGGAAATCCAGAAACCGTTCTGGCCCTGTCTCACGAGAACCTGAATATCTCTTAACATACTATCCGTATGATTGTTTCGTTACTTTCCTATGAAAGTAGATTAATCAAGGTTTGTTTACATAATTTATTCACTATTTAATTCCCTTCCTACTATTTTTAGTGATTTTCCAAATCTACATCACTGCTGCTGTCAGCATCTGCCTTTAAGGTAGACTTTACCTATTTCATGGTTTCCATGATTCAACTAGCCCTTTTTGCATAAATAGCACAATTTATGAAAGTGATTAACCATCCCCATGGCCAATCCTTGTCAAGCATATCCACACCAAATGATTATAACATTATACTCAAACACATATAAGCCATTTTCGCATGGCTATCCAAAATTTATACAAGTCCAAAGGGTCCACGACCCACAACAAACGGGTAGTCCTATACATGCCATTTCGAAGTTCAACCAAAATTGTACCAAAAGGGGGCTTTGATAGTGTGGGCGACTTTGACCTCAAGATCCCGAGTCCGATAGCTGGAGAACCAAATCTATAAAATAGAGGAGCAATGAAACGGAGTAAGCAATTTATGCTTAGTAAGTTTTGAGCAAGGAATTCCAGCACAACAAAAGTATAGCATTCATATAGCTAAACGGATAATTTCATATGCACAAATTTACGATATCGTACTTGCTTCACATTATCAACCCTTATGTACATACACAAAAGATCAACTCAGCCAAAGGCCGGTAGCTCGTTTATCCACTGAGCGAATACTTATTTGTAAGGGCTCAACTAAATTCAAGCACATACGAAACATACCTCAATGTTGGGATGTTTCGAGAGTATTAACTGGAATTTTACAGCAAGTTCATTCATTCCCAAATCACGTACCTTCGGAATTTAACCGGATATAGCTCCTCGTTCAAATGCCTTCGGGACATAGCCCGGTTATAGTAATTCGCACAAATGCCTTCGGGACTTAACCCGGATTTAGTAACTCGCACAAATGCCTTCGGGACATAACCCGGATTTAGTAACTCGCACAAATGCCTTCGGGACTTAACCTGGATTTAGTAACTCGCACAAATGCCTTCGGGCTTAGCCCGGAATTAGTATCTCGCACAAATGCCTTCGGATCTTAGTCCGGATATTGTCACTTAGCACAAGCCTTCGGGACTTAGCCCGGACAGCATTCAAATAACCATGCACATTTAACAATAAATCATGGCCCATTCGTATTTCATTTTCGTTAGCAAAACTCAAACACAAGACATTTATCATTCTTGCAAATTCGGCTCAATAGCCACACAAAGAGCATGATTTTAATTTGCTCAAAACATGATCTAATCACATCATAATTTAAGCTCTTTTACTCAAGAACTTACCTTGGGTGTTGTCGAACGATTCCGATAGCTATTCGACCACTTTTTCCTTCCCTTTATCGGATTTAGTTCCCCTTTGCTCTTGAGCTTAATTAAACAAATAAATTGATTTAATCATTTGAGCATCGAAAAGAGGAACACAAGGCACTTAGCCCATATTTATACATTAGACATTAAAGTCACATATGTACGGAATCATGAATCAAACTCAACATTTTAGCTAATTTTTCCCCCTTGGCCGAATATGCATGTCTACTTTGGGGCCGATTTCAACACTTAATACATTCTACAAGTATGGTCACTTGTATTGACTAAACACCCTTTTGTTTCAAGTTCAAAACTTGGCTAATACACACATATATACACTAGTAAAGCATCCTCTCCCTTTCCATCAATTTAGCACATGCATTACTCATTAACCTACAAAAATTATATTCGGCCTTAGCACACAACTTGCTAGCCGATTCTTCCCCATCTAGCAACCAATGCACATATGTGCTCACTCAAAAATGCTAAAAAAGAGATTCAAGAATCATCAAGCCACCATCACATGCATCATTAACAAGCTTCATATTTAGCATGCAATGGCATTAACACAAACTCCACCTAGGCCGAATCTTAACTCATCTTCATGCCTCATCACGACAACATCAAACATCAACCAAGAATGATGCATCCATGGCCGAGTGTCATTTCCATCCCATAGCAAGATTTAGACCATGGGCTAGGTAGAACTCAAGCTAACAACTAAAATATGCATGAATCTCAAAGAATAATATCAAACATACCTCAATCTAGTTACATGCATGGCCAAACTTCCTCCTAATCCTCTTCCAAACCAAACATGAAGCAAGAACTCCTTCCTCCTTCCTTAGAATTTTCGGTCAAAAGAGGATGAAAAAGGATGAACAAGTTTTTCTTTTCCTTTCTTTAGCTCACGGCAATGGGGGGAAACAACCACTCATTTTTTTTGTTTTTCCTTTCTTTATTACCCATACTCCTTATTTTATTTTTTTCCTACATACCTCACTAGGCCAACATGTTCCCAACATGTTTCCACCCATAGCATGGCCAACCACTAGCTCAAATTTTGGGTAATTTGACATGCAAACCCATCATTTTCACAACATGCATTAATAGACCATTTTAAATTAGCCTATCATATTTTCACCATGTCTCATATCAATCCCTATTTAATAATTTCTTATGCAATTGGCAAAATTGAAGAATGAAACTTCCACATACTCATGTACACACATAATAAGCATAGAATATGGAAATCAATTATTTTTATGACTCGGTTTTGTGTCCCGAAACCACTTCCCGACTAGGGTCAATTTTGGGCTGTCACAAGTTTAGCGGCCACCGAGGGGCCGTGGTCAGACTAGAGGTGGTAACGGTATGGGTTGTGGGCAGAAAGCACCAGTCAGAGGTGCTGGACAAACTGAAGGGAGGCAGCCTGCTCTTGTTTATGCTGCTCGTCACCAAGATGACAGAGATGCTCCAGACGTCATTATCAGTACGCTCTTAATTTATGATGTACCTTATTTTTTTTATAGACATAGGCTTTACACATTCCTATGTAGCTAACACTGTGTCTGAAAACTTAAGGATTTTGGTTGAGGGTACTTCTAGTGAGGTGACTGTACTAAGTCCACTAGGGCAATCAGTTTGGGTTAACAAACTTGATAGGTATGTTCCCTTAATGGTGCAAAGGACTATTTTTTTGGTAGATTTGATGGAGCTTCTGTTTGGAGAGTTTGAATTAATTCTGAGAATGGACTGGTTGGTCAAGCACTGGGTTAATCTGGATTGTACGATTAAAAGGGTCATTTTGAGAACTGAGGAAGATGAAGAAGTGGTTGTGATTGGAGAGCATCAGGATTATTTGTCTAACGTGATCTCTGTGCTTGCGGTTGAGAAACTGGTCCAGAAAAGGTGTGAGGCGTACTTGGCCTATATAAGTGTTTCAGATTCTAAGGACTCTTCTATTGGGAACATCGAAACAGTAAAGGACTTTTCGGATGTCTTTCCTGAAGAGTTACCGGATTTACCACCGCATTGGGAAGTGGAATTTGGTATTGAGCTTCTTTCAGGTACAGCTCTAGTGTCCATCACTCCCTACCGTATGGCACTAAAAGAGCTACTGAGCTTAAGGCGCAACTACAAGAGCTTCTAGACTGTGGGTTCATCCGTCCTAGTGTGTCTCCATAGGGAGCACCAGTTTTGTTTGTTAAGAAGAAAGATGGGACCATGAGGATGTGCATAGACTACCGACAGTTGAACAAGCTGACTATTAAGAATAAGTATCCACTTCCGAGGATCAACAACTTATTTGATCAGTTTCGAGGGGCTTTTGTGTTATCTAAGATCGATCTCCATTCTAGGTATCATCAGTTGAGGGTTAAGGAGCTGATGTACATAAGACTGCATTTAAGACTCGGTATGGGCATTATGAGTTCCTAGTTATGCCTTTTAGGTTGACGAATGCACCAAACGCATTCATGGATCTGATGAACTGAGTGTTTTAGCCCTATTTGGATCAGTTTGTCGTAGTTTTCATTGATGACATTTTGGTATATTCTAAGATTGAGGATGGGCATGATGAGCATCTTAGACTAGTACTTCAGATTCTGCGTGAGAAGTGACTTTACGCTAAGCTAAGCAAGTGTGAATTCTGGTTGCGTGAAGTAACTTTTCTAGGGCATGTGGTTTCTGCTGAGGGGATTCAAGTTAATCCTCGAAAGATTGAGGCTATACTGGATTGGAAACAACTTAAGAATGTGTCTGAGATCTGCAGTTTTCTAGGTCAGCGGGTTATTATCGGCGATTTGTAGAAGGTTTCTCAGTGATGGCAGCATCCTTAACTAAGCTGCTACATAAAAGTGTTTTGTTTGTCTGGACTGATGTGCAGTAGGAGAGCTTCGAGAAGCTCAAGACTGTTCTAACTGAGGCTCTGATAGGTAAAAATCATATGCTGATCTGAAGAGACGTGAGATTAAGTATTTTGTGGGAGACCTTCGTGTTTCTGAAGGTCTCGCCATGGAAGAAGGTTCTGAGGTTCGGTCGCATGTGCAAATTAAGCCCTAGGTTTATTAGACCTTACCGAATTTTGAAGTGAGTAGGACCAGTCTCTTATCAGTTGGAGTTACCTCCAAAGCTAGACCGTATTCATGACATATTCCACGTCTCTATGTTGAGGCGTTACCACTCTGATCCTACTCATATTGTCCCTATGGAGGAGATTGAGGTTAGGCCAGATTTGACCTTTGAGGAAGAGCTGGTTTAGATTCTAGATCATGATGTAAAAGTTCTTCGAAGGAAGTTTATCCCATTAGAGAAGGTGCTATGGCGTAATCATAGCATTGAGGAGGCCATGTGGGAGCCTAAGGATGCAATGCGTTAGTAGTATCCTCATTTGTTCTGATTAGGTAAATTTCGAGGCTGAAATTTTCTTTTAGGGAGTAGAGTTGTAATGCCCCAAAATCCTTATTTTTTTGTTTTTATTAGAATGTGACACAAATATCTGTCTGCTTCAGTAGTTAAGTGTTCTGGGTGTGTGTGAGAGGTCCAAAGTTCAAGCCTTATCTTGGGTGAATTTTTCTTTTCTTTCTGAATAAAGCCTTAACCTTGCTCAAAGGGTTTAAGTTTAATTGTTTGTAGGTATATAATAGAATGGGCCAGCTGGTTTGGTGGTTAAGATGTGTGTTGGTGTATTGGAGGTTTAGAGTTCGAATCCTTACTTGTAGGTTATTTTTACGCAGTGATGGACAAGAATTTCGGCTGAGTGGGGATTCTAGAGTGGTTGTAGGTTAGTGAGATTAGGGGGAGTAAATTTAGGGATTGTAGAGATCGTTAAAGGATTTAGCGTATCATTAGTTTTATTTTTATTTTTTTCAAAAGAATTTGGTTTGCTTTCCCCAATTTTTGACGTATCTTCCCTCCCATTTCCCTTTTGCCGAATTTTGACTCTCCCACATCCTTTCTTTCTATTTCTTCCTTCAATTTGTCTTCTTTTGGTCCAACGTTGGCTGCGTTCAGTTGGTAAGTTAGTAGGTAAGAGGGTTATGCCTCATTTGGGGGGGATTTTTCTTTTGTTCATTTGAGAAGTTTTTAACTCTTCGTTAATGGCGAATTTTTAATTTGGTAGCAGTGAATTGTGGAAGTTGCAACCCTCCTCTTATGGATTCATAGTTAGGGATTGTCGAAATTTAGAGGCAAGTGATGAGTGTTCGATATATCTCATTTGGTTTTGTAGTTACGGTTTAGTTGCTTGTTAAATCTGAATTTGGGCTTTGGATTATCGATTGTTAGGTTCTGGAGTGCTCGGGATTGCGTTTGCTACGAAATCGTATCTGGTGTGTACCCGGAACACAGAAATCAAGCTTTTAGCAAAAGCCAAAAAAGGCCATGTCGACGCCACATGGGCGTGTGGTTACCCTGTGTGGTAGGCCGTGTGCGACAACACGACCGTGTGGTCGACGATGGCCAGGCCGTGCGCAGGACACGGCCGTGAGACGGCTGGGTTGTGGTTATATGGGCCACACAGGCTATGTCAAATCGAGCGTATGGGCCCATACAGGTACACCACACGGGCAAGGCCAATCTGGGCATGTGGGCCACATGGGTGTGAGGGCCTACACGGGCATGAAAGCCCATTATATTGGGATTTTTCGTAGGGTCGCATAGGTTGTCCTAATTGACTGTGGACCTACCGTAGGGTTGGTAAAGGCTTACTAAACCCTAAACCTTAGTGTTCTATTTGACTGTTCTACTATTTTGAGCATTCCTATATTTGTTATCTGCTATATGTTTGTAAAAGCATGATTTATTAGTTAAATCTATATGCATGTCTGTTAATGTGATTGGGGTGGGATGATTGATTACTGGAGGAAGTGTACTGATAGGCTTTCATGCCTATTATCTGGCAGCTCAGCTGCAATATTACTAATATGTGCCACATTCGGTATGACTTGGTATGTAGGGCTTGGTGAGTGTTTTCAAACCCTACATGATATGTAGGGATGGTCGGAGATGGTGTGCAGAGGCTGGTCGGTAGGATACTAATTTCTGTTACTGTATGCATACTGTATCTGAGATGGGCTAAGGCCTTAATTTATATCTAAAACTGTATTTGAATGGGCTAAGGCCTAAACCGTATCTGAATCTATAATGGGCTTAGGCCAAGACTACATTTGACTGATAACTATTGTCTGACTGTATGCATGTTTTCTGTGGGGATTACATACTGAATTTACGTAAACTCACCTCTTTCTGTTTTAACTATATAGGTAACCCCCAGACTTAGACGGATCGGTGCGGCGAAGGACTCCACGGTGACCACATGTCTATTGAACTACTTTAATTTCATTTATGGTTTTTATTTCTATTTTTTGGGGGGTGTTTTTGAAGTAATTTGGGACTTTTGGATTGTTTGCCTTTATTTTGGATTTTAACAGTTTTGATGGACTTTTAAAATTGCAAAACTCAACAAAAACTTGGTTAGATTAAAAACAACATTTTTCCTGAATGCAAACGGTTTTCTTTAAATATCATGATTTTAAAAGCTTCCACTACAGAATATGTTTGTAAACGAATCAAATTAACTAGAAGATAATTTTGAAATTGATGAGAGATAAATGGAAGCTAATAAATGAAAACGATTTTAACTCGATAAATTCGATTTCAAAAACCCATTCCATGTGACATTGCCAGATTCAGCCATAACGTCTAGGCAGGGTTTGGGGGTGTTACACGAAGTTGAAGAAATCCCTGTAGTCTTCCTATCCTATGGCATGCCATCTATATCTGACTTAGCCTGAAACAGTTAAGAGGGTGCCATTTCACTTACAAATACATCGAATATCCAATTATCATATTTGCACATTATCACACTTACACATATATTCATTTCAATTTCATAAAATCAATACATTCATAATATATATACCAAATCAATCCATTTCAACCAAATATAATTTCATTTCAATCTTAAAGTACTAAAGTACTCACCTTAACTACTTACCATATGCAATAATTCAAAATACAATAATTAACAAATAGGTTCAAATAATATAAACACAAACCGTAGATTCCGAGCTATTCGACTTCGATTTTATCCTTCCCCTTTTTAGTCGAGGATTCCGGTACGATGTTAGCTACGGAATTAAAACAATTAAAATACATTAATACTACACAATTCAATTCTACATTGAATATTTCAATTTTTACACAACATTTGCTTAATTCTCAATTTAATCCCTAAATCGAGACTAATTTTTATTCTTCACATTAAACTCTATATTTTCATACTCATTTCACTTTTATCTAAATTTAACTCCCTATTTTCAATAATACCCCTAAATTTTGAATTTTTCACAATTTAGTCCCTATTACTCAAAATTTACAATTTGTTCTACAATTTAATCATTTTCTATTTCTAACTTAAAAATCTATCAATTTAATCCCTAATACTAAAACTATTCAACAATAACAACATCTAAAATCTTAATCAATGCTAAAATTACAACATAGGTCGACTAGCCTTAAGTACCGAGATTCCAAAAATGTAAAAATTACAAGAAAAAGAACTAAATTGACTAATCGCTGAAGTTTGAATGATACCCTTATGCGGTGCATTGTCTCTTCTTTTCGTTCTTTTTTTTTTCTTTTAATTTGCATGCAACACTTTCTTTTTATTATAATTTCATTTACTAATTATTATATAATACATATATATACATACATTTAACATTTAACATTCAACTATTAATTACTATAATATATATAATAATATTACATATATTATATATATATTTCATTAATGACGTCCACTAAACAAGGTATATGTATATTTATCATTTTAATCCCTTTAATTTGTTTAAACTATAATTCAACTTTTAACTCATATGCGATTTAGTCCTAGTACTTTAACAACTCCTAATTTCACAAAATTCACTAAACCAAAAACTAAGTCACTACTAAACTAACCTCATAAATATTAAATAAAAATATTTACGGATTCATTTAACAGAAACAGAGTCCTAAATTTCATTTTCTGACACCCTAACTATCGGGTCGTTACAACTAATCCATGTTTGATGTGTTTAAATCAAACGAGGAATGCACCCTGTTTAAGAGTAGATCTAGCGTAATGAGTAGAGTTGCATGCAATCCTAGAAATAGGACGACATAAACTATCAAATTAGAGTCAAATCTAATAGGGAAATCCATAAATTGAGTTAATGTGATAATAGGGGTTTTAATTAGAAAGAAATTTCAATTAATCAACATAGAGTCAGTTGCTCTTATTCTTGAAGAGAGATATTAGGGTAATTTAGGGATTTCTATGGATCAAGATACTAAGTGAATAAGTTGTGTAATTTAGATTGATGGTGACAGATGAAGTCTAGGTAAATTCTTTTTTGGGTATTGTTTCGCTTATTGGTTGTTAATCAGTTATTTTCCTATTTTGTTCTTTGTTGTGTTCTTAATCCATTTAATTAGTTAATTTTAGTTTTTAATCAGTCACTCGAATTTTATTGGTTAAATAATAGAAAGACGGTAATTACTAGTACTTTTAGTCTTTGTGGGAATGATAACTTTGCTCATTGTAGCTATACTATTAATTGATAGTTGCATTTGCCTTAGTCAGATTTTTAGTTGGTTTCATGGATATCAAATTTTTGGCACCGTTGTCGGGGACTAAAATATTAGGAAAATTTTATTTCTAGTAATTTAGTCATTTTTATTTTTATTTTAATATTTTTTTATTTTCTATTTAATTGTTACATTTTAAATTTTCGTATGTTTAACTCTCATAGGTTTTTTTGGTTTATGCTTAGAGGAAACTCATCGAAACTGTTAATTTTTTATAGTGAAACTGAAAAGACTGCTTGCGAAAATTGTAGAAAGGTTAGAGAAGAAAAGCAAGGTCAACAGATTTTAATAGACGATCAAGAGGAAAAGGGTGTTACTGTAGACATGGATGATAATAAAAATAATCAGCAGCCTCTTGTACGTCTTGCTACTCTGATTGGGGCTAAATCGAGTATTGTTAAACTGACTGTTAATGCAAATAATTTTGAGATCAAATCAAACACAATTCAGATAGTGCCAATATGTTTAGTTTTATGGTTTGCAAGATGAAGATCTGAATGCTCATTTGGCTAACTTTCTAGAGATTTGCGACACTTTCAAGATCGATGGCGTTACTGATGATGCCATACGCTTATGGTTGTTCCCATTCTCGTTGAGGAACAAGACAAAACAGTGGTTAAATTCATTACCATAGGGTTCTATCACGACTTGGGCCCAAATGGCTGAGAATTTTTTGTTAAAATATTTTCCACCAGTTAAAACAGTTAAGCTGAGGAATGACATCTTTTATTTTGTTCAATTTGATATTGAGACACTTTATGATACATGTGAGAGATTTAAGGATTTGTTGAGAAGGTGTCCTCATCATGGACTACCTTTGTGGCTTCAAGTTTAGAATTTTTACAATTGTTTGAACCTCTCCATTAGACAGATAATTGATGCAACAACTGCCAGAATATTGAATAAACAAACATTTGAGGCAGCTCAAGAGTTTATTGAGGAGATGACACTGAATAATTATCAGTGGCAAGTTACTAGAATAAAACCTACTAAAGCAATTGAAGTTTTTGATATTGATGTAGTTTCTATGTTAGAAAATTAGGTTGAAGCTCTTGGTAAGAAAATTGATGGTTTGAATTTTTCTAAGTAAGTGAATTTAGTGATACAATATGATATGAATGGAGTGGGGATGATTAATTCAGACTATTCACCCTTCAAGTCAACATGGAGCATGAGCAAGTCGACTTTATGGGTAATAATTCTAAACCTCAAAATAAACCTCCTCCAGGTTTTTAGTAACCTTATTAGCAGGAAAAGAAACTGAGCCTTGAGGAGATGTTAGCTAAATTTATTTTGATGTCCGAAACTCAATTTTAGAACAGTGAGACAGGTTTGAAAAATCAAAAAGCATCAATTCAAGAGCTTGAAAATCATATTGGACAACTTGCTAAATTTTTTTTGGAGAGACGACAAGTTAGTTTACCTAGTAACACTGAAACTAACCCAAAGGAGCATGTCCATGTAATCACTATTCGAAGCATGGAAGGGTTAGTCGAGCTTGAAAAGAAGGTAAATCTAGAAGCTGTAGAGAAAAATGATGGAGTTGAGGAAAGCAAGAAAGAGCATAAACCGGTGGTTAGAGAGTATAAACTACAAATTCCATATTCGGAGTTAGATGACTTGTCAAATATGGAGCTCAATGAGGATTGCTTGGCTATTCTCCAAAACAAACTACCCAACAAGTTTAAAGATCAATAGAGTTTTACTATTTCATATCTTATTGGTAATTTAAATGTTGAAAAAGCTTTTCCTGATTTGGGGGCTAGTATAAATGTTATGCCTTGAAGCAACTTGGTTTCGAGGAACCAAATCCCACTAGGATGAATATTCAATTAGCTAGCATATCAATTAGGTATCTTAGGGTTATTATTGAAGATGTACTTGTTAAAGTTGATAAATTTACATTCCCTGCTGATTTTGTTATATTGGACATGGATGATGATATTGAGGTACCCATGATATTAGCTTGATCATTTTTAGCCAACACTAAAATTGTTATTGATGTCGGTAGTGGTGAATTTGTGCTGAGTGTAGGTGATGAAAAGATTACTCTTCAAGCATGTGATTTTGCTAGAGTTCCTGTAACACCCCAAACCCGGCTGGATGTTATGGCCGAATCTGGCAATGTCACATTGTAGTGTTTTTCAGAAAGTACGATATTGTAAAAACCCATTCTTAATTTATCCTCTTTGTGTGATCTTAAAGATGTTGGTTTAATTTAAAACTCAAGTTGTTTAGCAAAATATTAATCATATTAAAATTGTTATTACTTTTTAAAACATTGTTTGCTGCAGAAGCTTTTAAAATATGTTGCGTAAACGTGGTGTTTTGAAAAACATTTATCCTTTTGAAAACCCACGTCCTATTACTAACACATATGAATCAAAATAAATAAAACCCCAAATTAAAAGTTAAAAATTTAAAGAGGCCTTATTACATAAACAAATACCAAAATTGAATTACTTGTACATTAAAGGCAAATATGGAAGCATGTGCGATTATATGGCCACCTTTGAGTCCCTTGCAGCACCGATCCACCTAAGAATAGGGATTACCTGCGCAGATAAACAGAAGGGTGAGTTTACGGAAACTCAATATGTAATCCCTTTATAAACAAACTGTCAATCATGTAGTAAACAAATACAGTCTAGGCCTAAGCCCGTGTCAGTAACAGTTCAGTTTCCTTTAGGCTTTAGCCCATTACAATAACAGTATCAATATGGGCCTTAGCTCATTTCAGTTTCGATAACAATACAGATATGCAAGCAAAAATCCTACCCAACCAGCCTCTACACTCCACTACGTCTAGCCCTACACTCCATATGGGGATAAAATCAACCCACCCATCCCTATACTCCAAAATAGCACCGGTTGCGGCACTAAATAGTATTTGCACAGAGCTATTACTACAGTACACTTCCTCCAATCATAATAAATCCATCCCTATGCAACATATCATAGTATCATGCATGTACGGCATATAAATAAAATGACATGCTCAAGCAGTCATACATCTTATAAGGGTATAATAGTCATTTTACCTCATCGGGGAAAAATAGTCATTTATTAATTTAGGGTCTAGGTATGGTTACCGACCCCACAGTAGATCCACAATCGTCTCGGGCGACCTGTGCAACCTTAACAGTCAAACAGTGAAAATGGGCTTAAGGCCCACAATGCGGCCATCTGGGCCCAGACGCCTGTGTGCCCTACCTAGCCCAGAAATGGCCTTGGCCATATGGATTACATAGCCTGGCCCAATATTCACCACATGTCAGAATGGTTTACCCGTGTGGGGCCCACGTACCCGTGGGGCCCACACATCCCATTTTAGCCCAATATGGCCCAGAACGACATAAGCCCATGAAATCTCTCATGGTGGCCTCTACGATCAAACGACCATGTTTATGCGTTCGGATTACCACACGAGTGAGCGCACACCTGTGTAGCATCGACGGTCTTTTGTTTCAGCTTTTGCCAATTTACAAGTAAAGACAGTGTTTTACACATGTTTGCAAAAACGTGTGAATAGCCCACGAGCACCAAAACCTACATTCAATCAAGACCTTCCATTAATCATTTGACAATTGGGTTAACAACCCCTTTTTAAACATTTATCCCAAAACATCATCAATACTTACCTTGATTGAACAAAGGTGGCCTATCCCACTTAAACCCTTGACCAAGATTGATCACCCAATACTCCTAGCAAATCGACAGTAAGAGAAGGTGTTAGATACAAGATTAGCACGACAGAGAGAAAAAAGAAAGAGAAGGCCGAAAGGGCAGAAGCCAAGCATGGACCGACTGAAAATGCAAAACCAAGATTCAGAGAAAGGAGTAGTAGGCCTACACCCTACACGAAAGCCGGAAGCACTCACTTTGACAGAGGCAACAATGGCACAATTACCCCCTATCAGATAACGGAAGCACAAGAAGATGTTAAGTGCAAGAGTAAAAAGATAAAGAGCGAGAAAGGGAGAAAAAAAGCATAACTGAATAGTTGTATTACCACCTAAGTCGTCAGAGAGTACAGAAGAAACGACACAGAGGGGAGAAAGAATGAGTAATATTTGATCAAGGTAACAATATGAAAAAGAGAGTGGATCTGTTAATACAGAAAGAATCGAAGGAGAGGGAGGAGAAAAGAAGAGAAGAGAAATCAGAAGTAGAAGAAGAAGTTGTCAAAAAAAATTGAGAGATAGGAAGCAAGGTCATTCGACCATAGAGGAAAACTAAATGGGAGAAGGAGAAGATAAAGCAATCGGTCAACCAAATTTAGGGAATAATAAATTCGGGAATAGACCAAAATGAGCAAAACCTGAAGGATCTCTTGCAACAATCGGTCCCAAAAAGAGAGAAACACGAAAAGAGGAAAAGTAATAAAAAACTAAAAGTAGAATTTCAGCACTAAGGAGTGAAATAAAAGAACCAAAACGTAAAAGTCAGAAACCGAAAGTGAGAAGGGAAGAATCATCCTAGTCCCTAGCCAAATTCTGAGTGCCTAAAGTTAAAATTTGGCACAACTCCTATACAATCTCACATCCCAAATTTTCCTTCTAAAATCTCTCCACCATAATCTCCTCAACCACCCATTCAACTCCACTCCACTCAACAGTATTTCAGTCAACTTCTACTACCCACACAGTAAAGGCGGAAAAATAAACACTTCTTTTGCATCGCCAAGTCTCGAACCTCCGACCCCATGGAACACTTCACATGCCCATATTCTCTGGACTAGCAGGCCTTTTCTGACATGTTTTACCCACATTTAATTAAGAAGCCTACTGACTAGAGACAGGGTTTATTCAAGTAAGAAACAAAATTTTTGCATAAGCCAAGGCTTGAACCCATGACTTCTCAGACACTTCCTAGAACACTTAACCACTGAAACATATACGCAGCTGTGTCACAACCACACAAAAATAATTATTTAGGATTTGGAGCGTTACAGCTCTACCCTTCGAAAAGAAAATTTTGGCTTTGAAATTTACCTGGTCAAAACAGATGAGAGTACTGTTGTCGCATCGCCTCTTCGGGTTCCCACGTGGCCTCCTCTGAGTTGTGATTGCGCCAAAGTACTTTAACCAGTGAGATAGACTTTTTACGTAAAACTTTTACATCATGACCTAAAATTTGAACCGGCTCCTCCTCGAAAGTCAAATCTGGCCTAACCTCAACCTTCTCAGTCAAAATAACGTGTATAGGATTAGAGCGGCAGCGCCTCAACATAGAGACGTGGAACACATCATGAATCCGGTCTAACTCTGGAGGTAACTCAAGTTGATAGGCAACCGGTCCCACACACTTCAGTATGTGGTAGGGCCTAATGAATCTATGGCTCAGCTTGCCCTTCCGTCCAAATCTCAGTACCTTCTTCCATGGTGAGACCTTGAGGAAAATGAAATCCCCCACAGAATATTCAATCTTCTTATGCTTCAGATCTGCAGACAACTTCTGTCTGTCTGATGTCGTCTTTAGTCAATCCCAAATTAGTCTAACTTTAGCCTCGGTATTAGAAACTAATTTAGGGCCCAGAACATGCCGCTCGCCCAACTTAGTCCAACACGAAGGAGTATGACACCTACGACCATATAATGCCTTGTACGGTGCCATCCGTATGGTAGACTGGTAGCTATTGCTATACGCAAACTCTGCTAACGGCAGTAATCCTCCCAACTGCCTTAGAAATCAATTGCACAACTCCGTAACATGTCCTACAATATCTAAATCACCTTTTCTGAATGACTATCTGTCTAAGGATGGAACGCAGTACTGAAGTCCAACCTTGTACCCAAACCCTCGTGTAACTTCTTCCAGAATCGAGACGTGAAGCGAGGATCTCTATCAGAAATTATGGAAACAGGTATCCCATATAGTCTCACTATCTCAGCCACATATAGTTTAGCCAGCTTTTACAAAGAGTAATCAGTACGAACTGGTATGAAATGGGCTGACTGGGTCAACCGATCCACGATGGCCCATACTAAATCCTTCTTAGTAGGCATTAGGGGCAGCCCACTAACGAAGTCCATAGTTACTCTCTCTCATTTCCAAAGTGGAATCTTAACTGGCTGAAGCAACCCTGAAGGTTACTGATGTTTAGCCTTAACCTCCTGGCAAGTCAAACATTTACTCACAAAGTCAGTAACTTTACGTTTAAGACCTGGCCACCAAGATAACTCTCAAAGGTCTCGGTACATCTTATTCCCGCCGGGATGCATAACATAAGGGCTACTATGCACCTCTTGCAGTATGGACTGCCTCAAATCAGTAACCTTCGGTAGACAGACTCTCCCACGGAAACAAAGTACCCCTTCACTATTCAGTCCAAAATCTGATGTTTCTCCACTCTCTATCTGTCTGAATCGAGGACCTAATGACTCATCCTCCAACTGTTTACCCTTAATCTGCTCAATCCACATCAGTTTAACTTGGAGCTCAGCCAACAAGCTACCATCATCAAATAAACTGAGGCGAGCAAATATCGCCCTCAGATCAGTCATAGCCCTACGGCTTAGTGCATCGGCCACCACATTGGCTTTACCAGGATGGTATTCGATCGTACAGTCATAGTCTTTTAGTAGCTCAATCCATTTACGCTGCCTAAGATTTAGCTCCTTCTGAGTGAGGGGATACTTGAGGCTCTTGTGATTCTTGTAAATGATACACTTCTCATCGTACAGGTAGTGCCTCCAAATTTTCAGTGCCAAAACCACTGCAGCCAACTCCAAGTCATGCGTCGAATAATTCACCTCGTGAGTCTTAAGTTGACGAGATGCATATGCAACCACCATACCCTCTTGTATTAACAAACATCCCAACCCAACATATGATGTATTGCTGTAAACAGTGAACTCTTTCCCAGACTCTGGCTGTATCAAGACAGGAGCTTCATTCAGAAATTTCTTAAGCTTTTCAAAACTCTCTTGTTGCGTATCAGTCTAGTTAAACGGCACACCTTTACGTAACAACTTAGTCAGAGGTGCAGCAATTAATGAAAACCCTTCAACAAATCGTCTATAATACCCTGCCAGTCCCAAAAAACTACAAATTGCAAATACCGTCTTAGGCAGCTTCTAGTCCAGAACAGCTTCGATTTTTTGAGGATCAACCCCAATCCTTTCGACAGATACCATATGACTTAGAAATGTTACTTCTCGAAACCAGAATTCACACTTACTAAACTTGGCATACAGTTGTTTCTCCTTCAAAATCTGCAGAACCATTCGGAGATGTGCATCATGTTCATCTTTAGTTCTTGAATACGCCAGAATGTCATTAGTAAAAACTACTACGAACCGATCCAGATAAGGCTGGAACACTCAGTTCATTAGATCCATAAAAGCCACTGGTGCATTCATCAGTCCAAATGGCATAACTAGAAACTCGTAATGACCATAATGAGTCCTAAACACTATCTTATACACATCAGTCTCTTTAACCCTCAGTTGATGGTACGAGATCAATCTTAGAGAAAATTGAAGCTCCACGAAACTGTTCGAATAGATCATCAATTCTTGGTATGGAGTACTTATTAACAGTTAATTTATTCAATTACCGGTAATCGATGCACATACGCATGGATCTATCCTTCTTTTGCACAAACAAAACTGGTGCTACCCACGGAGACACACTAAGTCGAATGAACCCTCGATCTAATAATTCTTGAATCTGAGTCTTAAGCTTCACAAGCTCTTTCGGTGCCATTTATAAGGGGTGATGGACACCGGAGCTCTACCATGAAGGAACTCAATCCCAAACTCAACTTCACGGTTTGGAAGTAACCCAGGTAGCTCATCGGGAAAAACATCTAGAAAGTCTTTAACTATTCTGATATCCCTAATAGAAGAAATCTCAGAATCTGAAACACTAATGTAGGCTAGATATGCTTCACAACCCATACAAACCAATTTCTCAGCCCTTAATGTAGAAATTACATTTGGCAAGTAGTTCTGACACTCCTCAATTACAATTACCTCCTTATCCTCCACAGTTTTCAATACCATCCGTTTAGTAACACAGTCCAAGTTTGCCCCATGTTTTACTAGCCAATCCATACCCAGTATTAATTTGAATTCTCCAAAAGAGAGTTCCATCAAATCCGCTAAAAAGATGGTTCCTTGAACCTCCAAAGGTACATCTCTAAACAATTTATCTACCCTCACTGATTGCCTTAATGGACTCAATACAGTAACCTCACTGGTAGTGCTCTCAACCATTATACCCAAAGTCTCAGATACAGTGTATGCTATATAGGAAGGATTAGATCCAACATCAATCAATGTAGTATAAGGTACATTATGGATAAAGAACGTACCTGTGATAACATCTGGGGCATCTCTATCCTCTCAATGACGTGCAGCATAAACCAGAGCTGGCTGCCTCGCCTCAGTATGACCAACACCTCTGCCCGGTGCCCTCTGACCACGACCATACCATTTCCACCTTTGGCCTGACCACGGTCTCTCGGTGGCTGCTAAACACCCTGCTGTACATTACCCAAACCAGTAGCTTGCATCTGCTCAGGCTTCCGTGGACAATCTATGATATGGTACTCTAATGAACCACACCTCAAACATGCCCCAATCCTTTTCCAGCACTCGCCCTAATGGCTTCTCCCACAACTCGCACAGGGCTGCGGTCCAGTAATAGCAACAGGAACCCCAACTCTGACCGACCCATCAAATCTGGATTTTTTCTTAGGCCTCAGAAAAGAACTTGAGGGCTCTGAATCTCTCTTATTCCTACCTCTTTCCTTTTTACGGTTCTGAGGCTCAGTGCGCTTCACATCCTCGGCGATCTTAGCCTTATCTACTAATGCAGCAAAATCTCACTCCCTCTGTGGAGCTATTAGAAGCCTTAGACTATCCCTGAGGCTGTCCTCGAAATAGGCACACCGCTCATACTCGGTTGCCACTATCCCACGTGTATAGCGGCTTAATGTAAAAAATTCAGCCTCATATTCAGCCACTGATTTATCCCCCTAAGTCAAATTCAAAAACTCTCTCCTTCGAGCATCCACATAACTAGTGCCTACATACTTTCCCTAGAAAGCAGTCTCGAGGAATTCCCAAGTCAACCAATTGGGCTGAGTTCCCTCTTTAACTGTAAGCCACTAGTGATAAGCTTCGTCTCGCAGCAGTGACACTACACCTTTTAGTTTCTGCTCAAGGGTGCAGTCAAGGTCGTCCATGATCCTCTCTGTGGCCTCAATCCAATATTCTGCCATATTAGGGGCAACTCCAGCGATACCCCTAAAAATTTCAACCCCATTAGAACAGAGTCTTTTCGTAACTGACCCACGGCCACGTGATCATGAGACCCTGTCTCAGTCACAGGTGAAACCGGTGCCTCCCTAGCTTCAACATTAGGCATGTGGCTAGATGACAAAGACCCAGCCCGAGCACCTCCACGGCCTCCACCGCGGCCTCTTGTACCTCTTTCACGAGTACCTCTGGTGCTCATTATCGATTTACACTTTATCTGTATTAAAAATTTTATGCATCAATTTATAGTTCCAGTGTTTATTAACAGATATTTTATGGAAAACAGTATCTATAATTTAGAGTTCGTTTTCGCGGATCGAAGTCTTACTACAGTTTTAGTTTACCCTAAATAGAGTATTTCAGTACAGTCTACTACCTATAATAGTCTCAGCATTTTAGTTTTAAACAAGCAACAGTTTTTAGAAAACTTATAGAATCAGCGTCGGAGACTCGGTGTACCACACATTCAGTAAAACTTTTCAAAATACTTTCAATTCATTTAAAACAGTTCTTTTTGAAAATTTCAAACTTTAGAGGAAACCTAAATCCACAGTAGAGTTTTGTGACCTAGTTCTGATACCACTAAATGTAACACCCTAAACTCAGCCTGGATGTTATGGCCTAATCTGGTGATGTCACATTGTAGTGTTTTTCGTAAAGTACGATATTGTAAAAAACCCATTCTCAATTTATCCTCTTTGTGTGATCTTAAAGATGTTCGTTTAATTTAAAACTCAAGTCGTTTAGCAAAATGTTAATCATATTAAAATTGTTATTACTTTTTAAAACATTATTTGTTGCGTAACCTTTTAAAATATGTTGCGTAAACGTGGTGTTTTGAAAAACATTTATCTTTTTAAAAACCCGTGTCCTATTACTAACAGATATTAATAAAAATAAATAAAACCCCAAATTAAAAGTTAAAAATTTAAAGAGGCCTTATTACATAAACAAATATCCAAATTGAATTACTTGTACATTTAAAGGCAAATATGTAAGCATGTGCAGTTATGTGGCCACCTTTAAGTCCCTCGCAGCACCGATCCGCCTAAGACTGGGGATTACCTGTGCAGATAAATAGAAGGGTGAGTTTACAGAAACTCAGTGTGTAATCCCTTTATAAAGAAACAGTCACTCATGCAGTAAACAAATACAGTCTGGGCCTAAGCCCGTATCAGTAACAGTTTAGTTTCATTTAGGCCTTAGCCCATTACAATATCAGTATCAGTGTGAGCTGTAGCCCATTTCAGTGTCGTAACAATACAGATATGTAATCAAAAATCCTATCCAACCAACCTCTACACTTCACTCCGTCCAGCCCTACACTCCATGTGGGGATAAAATCAACCCACCCATCCCTACACTCAAAATAGCACCGGTTGCGGCACTAAACAGTATTTGCAGCAGAGCTGCCAGTACAGTACACTTCCTCCAATCATAATAAACCCATCCCCATGCAACATATCATAATATCATGCATGTATGCAATATATATAAAATGGCATGCTCAATCAATCATACATCTTATAAGGGCATAATAGTCATTTTACCGTATAGGGGTATAACAGTCATTTATCAATTTGGGGTCTAGGTATGCTTACCAACCCCATAGTAGGTCCACAGTCATCTCGGGTGGCTTTTGCAACCTTACATTCAAGCAATAAAAATGGGCCCTATGCCCATAATGCGGGCCCATGTGGGCCTCCACGCCCTTGTGGCCCACCTAGCCTAGAAATGGCCTTGGCCTTGTGGATTACACAGCCTAGCCCAATATTCACCACACGTTAGTGTGGTTCACCCGTGTGGGGCCCATATGGCCCATTTCATCCTAATATGGCCCAGAACGGTCTAAGCCCATGAAATCACTCATGGCGGCTTCTACGATAAAAAATGAGTGAGGGAAAGCCCGTATAGCATTGACGGTCTCTTATTTTGGCTTTTACTGATTTACGAGTAGAGGCATTATTTTACACGCACCTATTTGTGAAAACATGTGAATGGCCCATGAACACCAAAACCTACATTCAATCAAGACCTCCCATTAATCATTTGACAATTGGGTTAATATTCCCTTTTTAAACACTTATCCCAAAACATCATTAATGTTTGCCTTGATTGAACAAAGGTGACTTAGCCCACTTAAATCGCTGACCAAGATTGATCACCCAATACTTCTAGTAAATTGGCAGTAAGAGAAGTGTTAGATACAAGATTAGCACGACAGAGAGAGAAAAGAAATAGAAGGCCGAAAGGGCAGAAGCCGAGCATGGACCTACCGAAAATGAAAAACCAAGATTCAGAGAAAGGAGTAGTAGGCCTACACCAAACACGAAAGTCAGAAGCACTCACTTTGATAGAGGCAATAATGGCACAATCACCCCCTATCAAAAAACGGCAGCACAAGAAGATGTTAAGTGCAAGACTAAAAAGATAAAGAGGGAGAAAGGGAGAAAAAGATCATAACCGAATAGTTGTATTACCACCTAAGTCATCAGAGAGCACAGAAGAAACGACACAGAGGGGGGAAGGAATGAGTAATATTCAGTTAAGGTAACAATATGAAAAAAGAGAGGGGATCTGTTAATACAGAAAGAATCAAAGGAGGGGGAGGAGAAAAAAAGAGAAGAGAAATCGATAGTAGAGGAAAAAGTTGTCAAAAAGAATTGAGATATAGGAAGCAAGGTCATTCAGCCATAGAGGAAAACTAAATTAGAGAAGGAGAGGAGAAAGCAATCAGTCAACCAAAAGAATTTTAGGGAAAAACAAATTCGGGAATAAACCAAAATGAGCAAAACCTGAAGGATCTCTAGCAATAATCGGTCCCAAAAAGAGAGAAACACGAACGGAGGAAAAATAGTAAAAACCTAAAAGTAGAATTTCGGCACCAAGGAGTGAACGAAAAAAACCGAAATGAAAAAGTTAGAAACCAAAAGTGAGAAGGGAAGAATTATCCTAGTCCCTAGCCGAATTCTAGTGCCTAAAGTTCAAATTCGGCACAACTCCTCCACAACCTCACATCCCAATTTTTCCTCCTAAACTCTCTCCACCATAATCTCCTCAACCACCCATTCAACTCTACTCCACTCAACAGTGTTTCGGTCAACTTCTACTACCCATACGACAAAGGCAGCAAAATAAACACTCCTTTTGCATCGCGAAGTCTCGAACCTCCAACCCCAGGAAAAACTCCACATGCCCCTATCCTCTAGACTAACAGGCCTTTTCTGACATGTTTTACCGGTATTTAATTAAGAAGCCTACTGACTAGAGACAGGATTTATTCAAGTAAGAAACAAAATATTTGCATAAGCCAAGGCTTGAACTCATGACTTCTCAGACACTTCCCAGAACACTTAACCACTGAAACAGATACACATCTATGTCACAACCATGCAAAAATAATTATTTAGGATTTGGGGCATTACAGTTCCTAGGGAGCGAGATGATACTCGTTATTCTTTTAATGTTAATAATCATGTGGCTTGACATTCTTTCAGGAATTTACTAATGAATACGTGTTTGAACAGTATGCATCTCAAGGTGATAAAAATCAAGAGACGAATGGATAGCTAATGGTGCAGTTCGATGAATTAGATGAATGACGAACAAAGGCTAATGAGAACCCAATAATAGTCAAAGAAATAACTAAGCAACATCATAGTGTGCATGTAAAGAGGACAAAGCATTTGAAAGTTGGGGACGAAGTGTTGCTAGACAAATTAGATCCACGGATGTTCCTTTCAGAGCTTAAGTCAAGAGGTTTAAAACCATTTATGGTGCAAAGCGTATTCCTATACGGAACCATTTAGGTAACACACCCTAATTATGACACATTCAAGGTAAACAATCTTCGTCTCAAACTTTATTTTGGTGGTAATACTAACAACGAGAGAGAGGAGCTTTAGCTCCAAAATCTGTCTTAACCGTTAGCTAAAAAGGAAAGTCAAACTTAGACTTTAAATAAGCGCTTCTCAGGCTGCAACCTGAGTGTTTTTATTTGATTTATTTATTTTACTTTCGTGTTATTTAAAAAAAATACATTTTTTTATTTCAAAAAAATTCAATATATATACATATACATAGTATATTTATTTTTATTTTTATTACTTTTAAAAATTCTAAAAAATTAAAAAAATAAAATTTGGAAAAAAAAGAATAAATAACAAAAAAGGAAAAATTGAAAAAAAAAAGAGAAAAAGTTTTGAAAAAAATTTGAAAAATAGGGTCCACACAATTCGGGGTGATCCATACAGCCATGTGTGACACACGACCTAGACATACGAATGTGCCATAGGCTGTGCAAATATGAAAGCTAATTTTTTCAATTTTCTTTTAACCCACATTGGCATAGAGAGTTACACAACCTAGCGACACGATCGTGTGACCCACACGGCCTGGATACATGGGCGTGTCCTAGGTCATGTAGTTACTGAGTTTTTTTTTTCTATTTTTGATGCACACATGGTCTGGTTGATTCCGAACGGCTTGACCATACGGCCGTGTGGTGCACATGGCCTAATCACATGGCTACGTGGCTGACATGGCCATGTACTTTTTTTCCCTTTTTTAAAGCTTTTTTTTCCTTTGTTCCTTCCTAACCTGAACCCTATTTTTATTTTTTTTATCTATCTTTTTTACTTTCTAGATTTATATTTTTTATTTTATTTGTTTATGCATTTTTTTGTTATTCATTTTCAATAGTTTTTTCTAGTTTGTAATCTCTTTATCTTATTTATTTTTGTCTATTTTCTTATTATTTTGCTCAAAAACATGTACTTCATTTGGATTCTCCCATCACTATTCTGGCTAATTCATCCAAATTCAAGGTAGTTTTAGTTCTCTTCCTCTTTTTTGATATTGTGCTTATTTTGTTTATATTTGTTTGTACATTGAGAACAATGTACATCTTAAGTGTGGGGAGGTCGTTTATTTTTTTATGCGATAAATCTCTGAATTATTGTTTTTTTCAGTAATTTTCTCACACCTATCGTTGAATTATTTTTTTTAAAATTTAGAGTTTTTATTTACTTTGTTTGGGATTTATTTGTGGATGTTTGTTCATTGGTCGATTTATACTTTAAGACACGAGAGAGTCAAGCATGATAAGTTGTTTTTTCAGAAATAAATATTTTAGGTTGTCTCCTTGAACTGAAATATTATTTTGAAATTTTAAATTTGTAAGTTTGACATCAAAACCATAATTTTTTGTGAGTTGCTCATTTTATTTTTGGTTGAGAATATGTTAACTTGATTTGTTATTCTAGAACTTGTTTCGGTTATACATGTTGAGACCACATTATTGATTTGATATATTGAGATTATAGAGACATTTAGGTTTTAACCCACCTAACTTTAATCAAGTTACCTGTTGTATTATCCCATAGTGAACCTCGTTGATCCTAACACATTTTTTTCCTTCTTTTTTTTCTAACCTGTTTATGTTAACCGGTAATCCATATCTATGTTGTAAAATTATCCTCTTTATTGACTCTCTTTTTGTCGAGATTTGATGTGGTTAGTTGCCTAACTATGTTTCATCATTTGTTTTGCTGGATTTCTTTTACAAAAAAATAGTGATAATGAAAAAAAAGTAAAAGTAAAATTAATTGAGCCTGAATCGTTAGTTTCATATTATGTTGAAAACCTCATTTTTATTATTTGTTTCTTGTTGATGTGAATTCCTATTAATTCAACATTTGATTTTTTATAATTTGGTAACTTATCAACTAGGCTCTCGATTATAACTCACTTTTTTTTTACCTTTTCCATACTATTAACCTAAGCCCCATTAGAACATTGTAAAGACCACTTGATTGGTGTGTCATCTCATTCTATAGTGGTGGAGATTTGATTATCATGCAAGCCTATGGTAATAAAAATTTTCATTTGACTGTTAAGTGTACATTATTTGAACCTTAAACACTTTGAGTGCTTTGAGTGAATCTTTAGTGAGGATGCTATTTCTTGTTGAGTTTGAATTTCAAGTAATTTTAAGATAGGGGAGATCCTTAATGTTTTTAAAGCTGAAAATTCTCTGCTTGGATTGCTTGTTCTATTTAGTGTCATTTTAATACGAAATTCCAATTCATGATTATTTTTAAATTATCCTAATATATTATCAGTTGAAACAATAAATTGAGAAAAGTTAACTTGAGTGTGGGTTGAGGATTTTGCTTGAGGACAAGCAAACGCTTAAGCGTGGGGATATTTGATAATTGCTAAAAATAACATGTTTTAATCGTATTCTTAATCTGTTTTTGGGTGATCATTCGATGTAATCTATGAATTTTATGCTACTAATTCTTTAAATTCATGTTTTTATATTTAGAAGAGCATTTAGGGGTAAAAGGAGTGAAAAAAGAGCGAAAAGTAGAAAATCAGAGATAGATACAAGAGCCGCAAGAGCTGGACCATTCCACACGACCGTGTGAGCCACATAGGCTGCCACCCAACCATGTGGCAAGCGTGTTGATTTCATTATTGCACCCTGAATAGCGAAAAAATGTAATTTTTAGGGTTTTTCAAGCATTTTGAGACCTATATATGACAAAATAAGAAGATAGGAGTGAGCCATCATAGAAGACGTAAGAAAACAACTCAAAAAACACCATTAAAGCGGATTCTGAGGTAGATTTCCGTCAAGATTGAAGACTCCTTTTTGATCTCTTTGGAGATTATTATGAGTTTCTTTGTTTCTTATGGTTATATTGTATTTTGGATGTTTTTACTTGCTAGCATTAACTAATTTTTTAATTACCTAGGGAGAGGAACCCTATTATGGATTTTATTGTTTGATTTTTATTTTACGCAATAAATACTTGGATCTTGTTCTCAATTACGTGCTTAATTTGTGGTTTAATATTTTTAGACTATTGATCCATGTTTGATGGGCTTAAATCAGACGAGGAAAAAACCTTGTTTAAGAGTAGATCTAGCGTAATTGAGTGGAGTTGCATGCAATCCTAGAAATAGGACGACATAAATCTATTGGTTTAGAGTAAATTCTAATAGGGGAATCCATTGATCAAGTTAATGTGATAATAGGGGTTTTAATTAGAAAGAAATTTTAATTAAGCAACCTAAAGTCAGTTGCTCTTATTCTTGAAGAGAGATATTAACATAATTTAGAGATTTCTACGGATCAAGATACTAAATTAAGAAATTGTGTAATTTAGATTGATAGTGATAGATGAAGTCTGGGTGAATTCTGTTCTGGGTATTGTCTGCTTCTTGGTTGTTAATTGGTAATTTTTTTTGTTTTTTTCTTTGTCATGTTCTTAGTTAATTTTAATTTTTAATCAATCATTCAAATTTATCGATTAAATAATATAAAAATGGTAATTACTATTACTTTTAGTCTGCGTGGGAACGATATCTTTGGTCACTGTAGCTATACTATTAATTGATAGGTGCACTTTCCTTAGTCAGATTTTTAGTTGGTTTCATAGACATCACTACTCTCTATATTGAGAGATCGAACGCCCCGTGTTGCAACACAACGACCAACTTTGAGTTCTTATTCCTTTGAATGTTCTCTTGCGCGCTTACTAAGTACTTTAGCTTTCCTTTAGGCCTCATTCGTCCCCTAAGGTCAATAAAAGACTCAAAATACACTTTTTATTGAATTTAAATAAACTAATAAAAAATAATAAAAACATACTAAGATTGCTCATATTCAAGCTCCTTAAGTACAAAAACCAATTTAATCTACTACACCGAATTACAGTAGATCAATGCCATAAGATTAGATTGTGTATAGGTTATACTTTGGGTATATGCGAATGAGCATTGGGCGCATATTACTTCGAACATTCCATTGAGTGTTGGGCACACATTTTACTTTAGGCATTCCGATGAGGCACTAGGTACCAGATTGGTGTGTTGGTTGAATGATTCGTGTATCTATCCCGAGTCTGAGTTAGGTTAAAAAGGATTATATAGTATGAGCTCAAAAAATGATATTGAATTAGTATGATAAAAAAATAGTATTGAATGTACACATAAATAGAATGTGACTAAGTCAGCCTATTAAAGATCATATGAACTAGTAAAATGAGCCTTAGAGGTCGAACTGAATACGAATAAGTCTATAAACTCAAGAGAGAGAATCAAATCATAAAAAAATGATTATATGGAGTTGTATGAATATGAAATAGAGTGCTATACTATTATATTCATAAATACATGAAATTGAAATGGAATGGATTGAAACTTTGTTAATAGGAAGTATAGCATAGAATGTTTTTAATTGGTTATTAAATGAGTTAGTGTTTGTGATTGGTGTTCAATAATAAGCATGTAAATCGAAATAGTTGTTTCTTAACATAAATTGACTAAATTCTTATTGTGATTATATTCATTTTATGACTTGAATCGTGAAAGTACCATTGAGCTTTATCGCTCAATGTATAGTTTGTTTATTTCTGTGCAAAGGTAATAGTGGAACTCAAAGGCTTGAGAATTGATTTGACACCCAAACCACATCTCTCGACTTAGTAATGTTTGAATAGTCTCCCTATGTTTTAGTAAATGACATGTACCTAAAGTTGAGTCAATTTTAAGTTATGGTTTTGGCAATTTGGTATTTATCAATATGTGTTAATTAAAGAATGATATTTTAATGGTTTAAATCATGTATACAATTAGTGTAAGTTTTTAATGGTTAAAGTATGTAAATGATCTTATATGTTGAATTGGATTATACTTTGAGGTATCTAGACCTACTGAAAATTGAAAATTAGCAAGTTGAATAAAACGAGTAAATGTTAAGGGAGTCTGCCCTCAAAGTCATGACACACTTCTATTGATATTGTGACATCAACCCCAATGTCGTGATGCCAACTTACTATTTTCGGGGTTGTGACATTGCACTACTAAAGTCACGACATTAAGCTACTGTCCTAGATGTCACAATATAATCCTTTCATTTTTCACAACACTAGCACGTTAAATCTTAAAGGTTTTACATTTTAGTCCTCAAATGGCCTCAATTTACTAAAAGATCTTTCGTAACCTTTTATAAACCCCAATAAAATTATATAATATGTTATAATGATGTATTAATTTTAATAGTTGGCATAAAATGTATAATTGAATGAAAATGTGGTCATAGTTGCTTTGAAAACAAATGTGAGATTCTATTACTGAGACCTGGTGATTGTGTTGGGTATGAGGCGTTACATGAAATGTGTTAAAGATGCTAAGGTCCTTTCCCTCCATCTTTTGGTCACAAGTACATCTTGGTAGCTGTAGACTACGTGTCTAAGTGGATTCAGGCTGAATCCTATCTGACAAACAATGCTAAGGTTGCGATAAAGTTTTTGCAGAAACATGTGTTCACAAGGTGTGGAACCCTAAGAGCCATCATCAGTGATGAAGGGTCTTATTTTGTGAACAAGTGGTTGAAATGGCTATTAGATAAACATGGAGTGAAAAACAAGGTCGCTTCAGCTTACCATCCGCAGACAAAAGGGCAAGCTGAACTGGAAAACAAGGAGATCAAAGGCATACTTGAGAAGGTAGTTTGCCAAATCGACGAGATTGGTCCAAAAGATTGGATGATGCTTTATGGGCTTACAGAACAGCATACAAGACACCTTTAGGAATGTCACCCTATAGGTTGGTCTTTGGGAAAGCTTATCATCTGCCCTTAGAGTTAGAGCACAAAGCTTACTAGACCCTTCGACAACTCAACATGAATCTTAAGCTTGCTAAAGAGAAACGGATGCTCCAACTCAATGAGCTAGAGGAATTCCAACTCAAATGTTCTCGTAAGAAATGGCATGACAAGCACATTCGAGTTCAAGAATTTGAAGCAGGTCAACAAGTCTTGTTATTTAATTCCAGATTAAGGTTCTTTATAGGTAAACTAAAATCACATTGATCCGGTCCATTTACGATTCATCACGTCTATCCATATGGAGTTGTTGAACTCCAGGGTAAGGGAGGTAATTTTCAAGTTAATGCTCAGCATCTGAAACATTACTAGGGAGATAAGATTGAATGGAATCAAATTTCGTTCATCTTATTAGATGTTTAAATTTTCTTATTTTCCTTTTTTAATAAATGATTTAGGGTATATTTTTATGATTAGTATGTTTAAATAAATTCTGTCTAGGAGATTGGAACTTGAACGAGACCGTTTGTGACCCCTCTAATCTTTCTTGGGAATTAATTTTAACATAATTTTCTGAGAAATTATTCCCTAAATAGAAAATTAAATTTTTGGTTTTTCAAATAAAAAGGTCAATTTTGATCCATGTTTTAAATTTCAACTCAATTTCAAATTTTCATTAAGTCTAGGAACTTAATTGAATTATTTTTAAAATTTGGTTGCTATTTTCGTAAATAATAAAAATTAGGTGCCTTTTTTTGTAAATATTTTCAGAAGGCATCTAGAATAAATGTTTTTAATTTAAAAAAATACAAATAATATAATAAGATAATAATCATTAATATATAATTATATCTATTATAATTGATATATTAATTTTTATCAACTTAGCATGGAATTAAGATTAGTTTAATTTTAATCTTGTTTTAATAAATTAATAGCATTAATAATTTAATATGCATATATTTGATTATTAATGGTTGTTAACTTTGAGTAGAATTAGAATTAGAATTTTTTTTTGTGTTAAATTATACTAAGACTTCTACTCTAATTCCTACTACTCTCACTATAAATTCCACCCTTACTTCCCTCAATTCATTCATCACTCAAAACCCTAAAGACCAAATCCCTTAAGTGCCGCAAGCTCCTAGCCACAACATCACATAGCAGTCAGCCAGCACACGCCCAACAGACCTCACGCACACTTGCCTATCGCGCGCTGCCTTGCACCCCTGGCCCTGCTCAGTGCCTGCTGCTCCAGCCCCAACTGCCCAGGCCGTGTCCTGCACCTGTGCCTAGTGCCTGCACCAGGCCAGCTCGACAAGGCTCTGTGCACTGCTCGCATGCTGCTCTACACTGTTTCCTGCTCCGGTGCCCTTCCACTCGCACACCTAGCAGCGTTCCAACACCCAAACGGCACACTCCTTCACCCATCCTTAGCTAAATCCTCCAACCTACTTTAAATCAACCTCTTTTGCTTTCTAACTATGTTTTTATTAGGAGTTCTTAAAAAAATTTAATCATGCCTCGCAAAAGAACTCATGCCTGCGCCCAAATTGATG
Organism: Gossypium hirsutum; assembly: GCF_007990345.1. NCBI lineage: Eukaryota > Viridiplantae > Streptophyta > Magnoliopsida > Malvales > Malvaceae > Gossypium > Gossypium hirsutum. The sequence goes on from NC_053427.1 coordinate 79,677,155, forward strand.
AAACACAAAACAAGTTCCATTGTGAAGAAGCCAAGGCAAGATACGAGAGTATCTTCAAAAATCAATAGATACATCCAGAGAAAGGCTTTAAATTGAAAGAGAGCAACTACAAAGACTTTATGGAACGTATTTGTCAAGTTGCTGAAGCCCTCAATTGGGAATTGTTTTGTAAGAAGAGACCTAGTGTGGATAAGGAGTTAGTGTGCGAATTCTATGCGAATTTAACCTCAAGCGAGTTGACAGAAGTTCCAGTTCATGGAATCAAGGTACCAATAACTTCAAACGCTATTAATGAGTTCTTTGAATTGCCTGATTTCGACAATGACAATTATTCTTCCTTGATGAGCAATATAGAGCCTGAAAATTTGCAAGAAATTATCGAGGAACTTATAGTTCCAGGTTCCAAGTAGACTGCGTCAAAGCAAGGAATCCACACTTGTCAAAGAGAATGTCTAACACCACACGCAAAGGTATGGTACTATTTCATCCGTTTCAGCCTTATGCCTAGCTCACATGGGACTACAATTTCATTAGAGCGAATGGTCTTATTATACTCGATTTTAACTGGAAAGACCATTGATGTGGGAAAAATCATTTTGAGAGTGATACGGAATGGTGCCGTTAGACGTTCTGGCCCGACCTACTTTTCTCTTACAATAACAATTTTATGCTTGAAAGCTAAAATTTTTGCAAACGTAAAGAAGACAGGTTATAGCCAGGGCACAATCACAGATTGGGACTTCTATCGAATAGCTGGAGAATTTATTCCACAGCAACGAGTTCAAAAAAGTGAGGACCCTGAAGAAGAAGAAGAAGATCCCACAATGCAATCAGCTGAAGTCCCAGATAAGGTGGAACCAATGGAACCAGAGCTGAACCTGATGCCGAAACTTCAATGTTTAGAGCTCAATCACCTCACCCAGATCTTCGAGATGAACCATCAAAATTGATCGACATAATGCAGCATATGCAATGGCAGCAACAAGTTTACTGGAGATACTTAAAAATAAGGGATAACTCGATGAGAAGTGCTCTTAAGAAAATTTACAATGACCCATTTATTTTTGTTCCTAAATTTCCTGATTTTATATTTGAACCATAGAGTCCATTATCGAAGAAGAAGTGAAGCGATTCATGCAAAGGCAATAATGATGGAGCAAAAGATGAGTCGAAATTGAAAGGATATGTAAATAAATAAAAGGGGGATCTTGACTTTATTTTATTTATGTTCCCAGGTCATTTTAGGATTAAGTTTAATTAGGAATTTGTATTTTCACATAATAAAGCAAGAGATGGAAATCATGATAATGAACAAGTCGAAAAGTATAAAGTGTGGCAATAGGTATATAAATGTCTAGGATTGGCTCTAGAGAGAGCTTGGTACTTAAGCAGTCAATTTGACTCACCTTCTCTTTTCTAGAATCCTACCTGGTGTATAGTATCTATTCACAGTAAACAATGATGACATTGTTCTTCTTAAGTAGGGGGGACCAAAAAATTTAATTATTTCCACTCAGAATAAAATTTTCTTTTAATTATAATTAGGATATATTTTGTTCAATAATTGAAAATTTTGTTAAGTATGCTAAACTTCAGTATAAATAAAATTCTATTATTTCAATAAATTATTATGTCAGCTTAATAATGATATGAACGTATTTCTAATAAAGCACGCAAATCGTTCCATAAATTTTTAGTTCCTTACGAAAGTTAGGTGTAACACCCCACACTCGAGTCCTACACCGGGATGGGGTATGAGGCGTCACCTTAGTTAGCACATGCATTCTAACTTTATCGAATGATCAAGACTTGACCAAATTTAAAACTTTTTCAAACTTGTTTAAATTCCTTAACATAAGCCCACGAGGCCTCAAACATCCATCGGAAACCATTCGGGACCACTTCGGGTCCTTAACCAACTTTAGAAAAATAATCCTTGAAACAGGGCACACGCCCGAGTAGGACTTGAACATGGTCGTGCTGATGGCCCGTGTGGCACACACGACCTAAGCACTTAGGGACACGCTTGTGTCCCATACCCATGTAGATTTATTTTTCAAATTGAACCTACAGGGGTTTTTACACAGCCTAGAACACGTCCGTGTCCATGTCCCGTGTCCCTTACACGTCGTGACATGCTCGTGTCTCAGCCTGTGTTCGAAAACCTTGACATTCTGTTTTTGACGTTAGCAATCCTTAAGGATCACACAGCCAAGGCACACGCCCGTGTGCTAGGCCGTGCCCTTCATACGGCTGAGACGCACGGCCGTGTCTCTGTCCATGTGTTTACTACCATGCATACTGACTTGAGATTTTTACGTGCAGGGGAGACACGCCTAGAAAACATGCCCATAGGGCTGACTATGTGTCACACATGGCCTAGACACACGCTTGTATGGACAATATGAGGCTATTTACCAAGCTTTTTGCCACCCTGAAACACAATCTAATGCCAACCAACATATCAAAATCTAACTTAATATGATTTCTCAACCAAACAAATATAGCTAAGGCTTATGTACATTTCATATATTCAAACATGCCATCAATTTCACATTCATGAAAGACTATCTTGCATTCATTTACTAACTTTCAATATTAGCCATTTTTCATGGCCTTAAACAAAATGAATCAAATGCTAAGTTAAGCCATCACATTTGGCCAATTAACAATGACACAAAAATCAAAAGTCTAAGTTCTTATACATGCCACAATCAAAATGATAAATCTAATTATATCGAGTGCTTCAGCTGATAGTGTGACTGGTGCCTCCGACGTTTGTTGATCCTCGAACTAGTTAGGCGACACTATAAGAAAATAGAAAAGAGAAGGAGTAAGCATAAAGCTTAGTAAGTTGCATGCAATAAATATAACAATAACTTTACCATTCATCATCATGCTCATAGTACTAAAGTAGGCATAAGCACAACTTGCTCGTCACAAACCAATACAATTCACATAGTATATATATATTGAGGTCACGCCTCATACATTTCAAATATGTACCTGTACCACTCACAACATGGTTATACTTTTCTCGTTTAACTAAAATTGTAACTCTCACCGTTGTACCATTTGGAATGCTATCGGATATTCATTAAGCCTCAAACATAGGGTGTAATGCCGATGCCATGTCCCAGGCATGGTCTTACACTGGCTCATCCATTAAGTTGATACCATGTCCCAAACATGGTCTATATCAAAATCGAGGCCAACGCCATGTCCCAGACATGGTCTTACACTGGCTCTCACATCTCTGTGTCGATGTCATGTCCCAGACATGGTCTTACACTGACACCTTTATACATGTCGATGTTATGTCCCAGACATGGTCTTACACTAACACATCTCGTAGCTGATGCATGTCCCAAACATGTCTTACACTAGCTCTCACCTCAATGCCAATGCCATGTCTTAGACATGGTCTTACAATGGCTCTCATAATGTGCTTGATGCATGTCCTAGACATGTCTTACATTAGCGCACAAATGACCCAAATGTCATGGCATGAATATCCGATTTGTTCCTAAGGTTCATACAAGAGTTCTACTATCTCAAAATTCATCATACATAATCATTTTCACAAACAAGAAATTTATGCTATATCAATTCAAACACATATAATAACAATGTAGTTGTATTATTTACTTACAACTTACCTCAGATTACAAACTATAGACGACTAGCTCGGCTTAGTCCACTTGCTTCGCTTTTCCCTAGTCTAGGCCCGGACTTTTTAATTCTTGACCTAAAATGATAGAAATTCATTCATCTCATCAGAAAATTACTATAGACACTTAAGAATTCATAATTGGGCAAAATGACCGTTTTGCCCTTAAACTTTCACAAAATGACCATTTTACCCCTAGGTTCGAAAATTGATTTTTATAACATTTTCTTACTAACCAAGCCTAGCTGATTACTTTTTGTACTAGAAGTAACCCACATTTCTCATTATTTCACACATTTATCACCTAGTTTACAACTTATGCAAAAAGGTCCTTAGTTAGGGTTTTCATGAAAACTACACAAAAGTTATTTATTACACTACAATAGCTCATTTTCTTACATAAAATTTCAGAAAAAAACATGAACACACTCATGGTAAAACCCTATACTTTCAACCATTTTGCAAAATAGTCCACTCATTTGAAAGCTCATGTTACAAGGGTTCTAAAAGTACAAAAATCATCAAGAAAAGCCATCAAGATCACTTACTTGTAGAGAGATTAAGTGGATCAAATTTCCAAACTTCAAAACCCTCCTATGGCTGATTTTTCAGTCAAGAAGAAGATGGGAAAGGGATAATATCATCCTATGTTTATTTTATTTTCTTTTTTGCCAAATAAGTCACCAACTTCACCTAACATTTGACTAAGTAAAAATCCTTGTCTCATGGCCATCCAAGCACTATTTTAGGGCCTAATTTCAATTTAAAGACCCCTAATTTATGATACATGGCAATTTAACTCCCTTAGCTATCAAATTAAGACTTTTTTACTTTATGCGATTTAGTCCTTTTTCGCAATTAAGCTCTCAAATGCTAAAATTAACTCACCAAAATTTTCATACACTATAATAAACATGTTATAAATCTAAAATAATAATAAAATAATTTCTCTGACTTTAAATTGGTGGTTTCAAAACTACTGTTCCGACTAGGCCCAAAATCAGACTGTTACAAAATCAGACTAGGCCCAAAATATGAGCTATGGAAACAAAAACGAAAATTACTAATTGAGACCACCTCTCTTTCCAAATCAATCACCCCCAAAAAACCTTTCTTGAGACCATTGTTGAAAAGTTGGCCAATTCACAAGAGAAATTCCAAACCCAAACACAATCTCATCTCCAAGAAATTGACAAACAAATAAGCCAACTAACCCAAACCGTTGGTTGCCTAGAGTCTTAAGGATGATTGCCCTCTCAAACCGAAATAAATCTGAGGGAAAATGTGAGAGCGATTACTTTACGAAGTGGTACCGTAATTTCACCAAAGCCGACAAAGGAGCCCGAGAAAATCGAGAAAGACAAAGAAGACACTTCTTTGAAGAGTCAAGAAGAAAAATCCTCGCCTACCTCTGGTAAAGTCATTCCTAATCCTTCTTTTTCTACTTACAAGACTCCTCTTCCCTTTCCAGGAAGGCTTGCAAGGCGTGACAAAAAGGAAGAGGAGAAGGAAATTTTGGATACATTCAAAAAAGTGAAAATCAATATTCCACTCCTTGATGTCATTCGGAAGGTTTCAAAATATGTGAAGTTTTTGAAAGACTTATGCACAAATCGGAGGGGGTTATCCGGCAATGAAAGAGTTAACCTCAACGAGAATATTTCGGCCGTTTTTCAAAGACGCCTACCACTGAAATACAAGGACTAAGGGATGTTTGCAATTCCGTGCAAAATAGGAAAAGTCAGAATAAAAAGGGCGATGTGCGATCTAGGTGCATCTATTAATGTCATGCCGCTAAGCGTCTACAAAAAAATTTCAACAGAACCATTAAAAGAGACGCGAGTAACGGTTCAATTAGCTGATCGGTCAGTTATCTACCCCGAAGGGGTACTAGAAAATGTGTTGGTAAAGGTAAACGATCTCATTTTCCCTGCTGATTTTTACATTATTGACATGGAAAATGATCGCAGCAACAACAGATCAGAAATCTTGCTTGGACGCCCTTTCTTGTCAACAGCGCATAGAAAAATCGATGTCCGTAATGGCATCTTAACCGTGGAATTTGATAGGGAAGTGGTTAAATTCGATGTGTACAAAGCAATGAAGTATCCTGATTCCATCACAAGTTTAAATTTTGTTGATATTATAGATCCGTTAGCCGATGATTTTATCGAAACTGATTTGTTTTATGATTTTTGTAGGGAATTGGAGGATCTCGATGATGAAAGTGAAATCATTTCAACTCTTTCCTCTATTTCTGATTCTCGATTAATTCTATCTAAACCCATTCCCTCAATTTTGCAAGTGCCACAACTAGGATTGAAGCAACTTCTATCTCATATTTTTGGGCGATAACCGAACCTTTCCAATTATCATTTCAAGTGAATTATCACAACAGGAAGAGGAAGAATTGATTGCTATTTTGCGCACCTATAAAAAGGCAATTGGATGGACATTAGTTGATATCCAAAGCTTAAGTCCATCCACTTGCATGCATAAAATTAAAATAGCGGAGAACGCGAAACCAACGAGAGAAGGCCAGTGACGTTTAAACCCGCCAATGATGGAGGTTGTGAAGGAAGAGATTCAAAAGTTGCTAGATGCTGACATTATCTACCCTATTTCTGATAGCAAGTGGATAAGTCCGGTCCATGTTGTGCCAAAGAAGACTGGAATTACAATGGTTGAAAATGCCGAAGGAGAAAAGATTCCGAAGAGAGTACAAAATGGTTGGAGAATGTGTATCGATTATAGGAAACTCAACTCACAAACCCGAAAGGACCATTTTCCTTTACCATTTATCGATCAAATGATCGAAAGACTTGCTGAAAAAACACATTACTGTTGTCTTGATGGATTTTCTGGATTTTTTCAAGTTCCGGTGGCACCTGAAGACCAAGAAAAAACAACATTCACTTGCCCTTTCAGAACTTTCGCCTATAGGAGAATGCTTTTCGGTGTTTCCAACGCTCTGGCCACATTCCAACGATGCATGTTAAGCATTTTCTCCGATCACATCGAGCGAGGAATAGAGGTATTTATGGATGATTTTACTGTTTACGGTAATTCATTCTCTCAATGCCTTTCCAATCTTTCTTATGTTCTTAATCGATGCATTGAATTTAAATTGGTTTTAAACTATGAGTAATGCCATTTCATGGTAAGTAAAGGATTGGTACTCGGTCATGTGGTTTCGGCCCAAGGAATTGCTATTGATAAGGGAAAGATTGATGTAATTCGCTCACTTCCATACCCCACTTCAGTGAGGGAAATTCGTAGTTTTCTTGGCCATGCAAGTTTCTACCGACAGTCATAAAGGACTTCTCTAAGTTGGCGCAACCTCTTTGCCGATTACTACAAAAGGACGTGAATTTTGTTTTTGATCAATTTTGCAAAGATTCGTTCGATGAGCTTAAGGGAAGGCTTATATCAGCACCAATTGTACAACCACCAAATTGGACTTTACCATTTGAGATCATGTGTGACGCATCTGACCTTAGCGTGGGGGCCGTTCTCAGCCAAAGGAGTAAAGAAGGACCACACGTGATAGCCTATGCCTCTAAGACTCTCGACTCGGCTAAACGCAACTACTCGACAATGGAAAAAGAGCTTTTTGCTGTCATTTTTGCATTAGAAAATTTTCGTTCTTATTTATTAGGAACTAAAATTTTTGTTTTTTCTGATCATGCAGCACTGAAATACTTGATGAACAAAAAAGAAGCAAAGCCGAGGTTGATACGATGGATTCTCTTACTGCAGGAGTTCGATCTTGAAATCAAGGATAAAAAGGAAAGCAAAAACTTAGTAGCTGACCACCTAAGCCGTTTGCCTACTTCACCAATCGAACCTCCCCTACGAGAAAAATTTCCAAACGAAACATTGATGGAAGCACACGCATCATTCCCATGGTTCGCCGATTTCGCGAATTTTCTAGCTACGGGTAATTTTTCGAACAATCTATCTCAATCTGAGATCAAACGCATAAAAAGAGAGTCTCGATACTACATTTGGGATGATCCATATTTATGGAAAAATTGCTCGGATCAAATCATACGACGATGCGTAAGTAACAGCGAGGTAAAATCCATACTTGAGTTTTGTCATTCCTATGCTTGCGATGGACATTTCGGCCCTAAACGAACCGCACATAAAATTCTTGAGTGCAGATTTTATTGGCCAACCATGTTTAAAGACACTTACAACTTTTACAAAGTATGTGACAGGTGCTAAAGAGTCGGAAATCTAAGTCGAAGGAGTGAGATGCCATTAAATCATATACACATCTGTGAAATTTTCGATGTGTGAGGGCTCGATTACATTGGGCCATTTACCTCATCATTTGGAAATTTATACATTATTTTTTCCGTTGATTACGTTTCAAAATGGGTAGAGGCGAAAGCCACCCGAGAAAATGATGCGAAAACCACAACTAATTTTTTACGTGATTTTATTTTTCTCAAGATTTGGAACTCCGAGAGCGATCATTTCCGACAGAGGAACACATTTCGTTAACCGAGTTGTCGAAGCTTTGATGAAGAAATATGGCATGACTCAGCGGATAGCGACAGCTTGTCATCCGCAAACCAATGGACAAGCAGAGGTTTCAAATCGAGAAATCAAGTCAATCCTAGAGAAGACCGTTAAACCAAACCGGAAAGATTGGAGCTTGAAGTTAGTTAATGCGTTGTGGGCATATCACACGGCCTACAAAGGACCTATCGAGATGTCACCTTACCGACTTGTTTTAAGAAAAACCTTGCCACTTGCTTGTCAAACTCGAGCATAGGGCATTTTAGGCGGTGAAGGAATGTAATATGGAGACGAACGCTGTTGGCGAAGCACGGAAACTTCATATCCAAGAGCTTGAGGAGATTCGCCGCAACGCTTACGATAGCGCACAAAATTGTAAAGAGCGAACAAAAGTATTTCATGACAAGCGCATTTCATTTAAATCATTTTCCATTGGGCAGAAAGTTCTCCTATTTAACTCAAAATTAAAAATTTTTACAGCAAAACTTAAGTCCAAGTGGAGTGGACCATTTACCGTGATCAATGTTTTTCCTCATGGAGCCGTGGAAATTGAGGATAGCTCAGGTGCACAGTTTAAAGTTAATGGACAATGGCTAAAACCTTTCTTCGAGAGCACACCAATCAGACTAATTAAAGAAATCGGGTTGGAAGAGCCAAAAATCTGACAGGAAAATGTCGAGCTTAACGACGTTAAACAAAGCGCTAAATGGGAGGCAACCCATTTGTTTACTTTTCATCAATTTTAATTTTTTTATTTATTTGTCGTTTGTTCAGACCCCTGCAGACCCTAGAAAAGAACATCACGGAAATACTCTCCTTCCTTTACCTCAGCCATGGCCGCCGTCGTCATTGATAACGGGGAGTATTCTTTACCTTTCTTTGTTATTAAATGTAATTTACATTTTTTTTTCTGTATTGGGACAATACGATTAAGCGAGGGGGAGGGTAAAGGATGACATTAATTTCGCCTTGCTTGTCATATTTGTTTGATGATATGTTTGTTTGAATTGATTAGAAAAACAACTCCTTTGCCGTTGCTTGCCGCTAAGCATGTTATGATTATTTTAGTTCATAAAGATACTTGAATTCTAGCATGCTTGATAACCGAATAATATGAGTAAGTCCAATTGGACAACCCTTACAATTTGTCTTGATGTTGTTAGTTGAATTTCTCACCTAGCTTAATTAATTAGCCCATTTTGTGAGAACTTGAGCCTTTAACATGTATGATTATATTTTTATGCTCTTTTTCTTACCTGAGAGTTTCAATTTGGACATTGGAATCTAGAACTTGTGGCTTGTATGCATTTTGAGATTACATTGAAATTTGATGCATTAATATGATTTAGGCATTAGGATTCACCCTTTCTTTTCCCTTAATGAACCAAGTTGAAGCCTAGTCCCGTTTTCTTTTTTTTTTCACCAAGATTTTAAACCCGAGCCTTTTCATTTATTCCTCTCTTCCACCCTTGGCAAGACAGAGAGCATAAGGTTAAGGTTGTGAGATCATGTTCCATATAAAAAAATAAAAGAAAGAAAAAAGAAAAAGAAGAAAAAAAGTTAAAAAAAAAGTTTGATGATTTGTTCATTATAACTACCTTTGTTTAGTTTGCTTATTCTTGTTGCCTATGCTTTCTAAGGTTGTGGACATGATATACTTACTTGTTGGGAAACTCTTATCTTGATTTTCTTTAGCCTCATTTTAGCCTTATTCCCCACCTTTACCTAATCCCCATTACACCCTTTATTAAAAGTCCTAATGATTTTTGCATCTCATTTCTTTAAAGTAGTGGAGAATTGATCTTGCCACAAGCCTATGGAGACCCTTATTCAAATTTTGACTTTGAGTGAATTTGATTTCTATACCCAAAACACTTTGAGTGATTTGAGTGCATCTTGGTAAGAATTAAGCTTAGGTTAGAATTTGATTGATAATTGATAGACAATGGTAAGGTTGAATGATTGTTCTTGCTTACACCTATTCATTTTGATTCATGTTTTATTCACGCCATTTTTTGTGCACTTGAACTCTCATAACTTTGTTTAAGACTTGCAACGGTTTAGGAGAAAGATGATTAAGCTTTTGATTAATTTATTTCAAACATACTTGAGGGCAAGTATGAGACACGTGAGGGGAATTTGATGTACTCTTATATTTGACACTTTTTGCTTGTTAATTCCTTTGTCTTATGAATTTTTCACTACGTAATTGGTTGTATTTGATTTATTTCTTGTGTAGTGAACCCAATACTGGAATGACAACAAAAATACGTAATCTGCAGTTTTCTTTCTTTTTATTCTGTCATGGCTGGATTCGTGGTCACGATGCTGGGCACGACATGGATCTGACGTGGCAAATCAGTAGTCAATACGGGGAATATTCTGGAAACAACTTATCTTAATCTATTGACGTGATTTGGGGGATTTTGGATTTCATTTTCATAATTTTAAAGATATTATCTTATCTTTTTTTGATTAGTTTGTTTATTTGGGAATTTGAAGCCTATAAATACCCACCTTTGGGTAAGGCTAAGGGGATCTCTTGTCTTTTGTTCTTATTGCTACTTTATTTTCATTTTTAATAAAATTTTCTTCTTTTGTTTTATTTCTACTTTATTTTATTTTATTTTATGTTTTTACAGTATCAAAACATGTTAAGCATGATAATCAATATCATGCTTGGCTAATTTTTCTCAAGCCAAGAGCTAGTACGAATCAATTCCTCACGTGAGAATTGAATATTGCTTAAATCCCTTCGGGATAAATTTTCGTCTTTCTGCTTAGATAGTTTGGCAATCGGCCTTACTAAAATTTTTAAACGTTTTTCAAATAAAAAAGGATCCGTTGGTCTGGAATCGTTTAATTTTACAGTTGGGAGAAAGGATCAGCCTGTGGCATTTTGACTTCCTATGAACACTCTTAGCGGCGGTCCGCTAAGGAAAGACGAGATCGGAAATGATTCTCGATAAGATAACTTCCGAGTTGGGCTTTTCTTATTTTAAAACTAAGTATTTTAACGGCGATAGACGTGGTTGATTTACTTAAGAATCGACTTTCGAAGATAGACTTGGGAAGATCGGTTACATGAGAGAAAGAAAGTTACGATGGGTTGGGCCTCGTAGACTGTAACCGACATGAATTACAGTCGTGTCCGCCGTAAATATTATTTATAGAATAATTACAGAGTCAATAGAGTCATATTAAAATTTGGTTAAGAAATTTTAACGTTTAGATAACTAATTATGGAAAAAGGACTAAATTGAAAAAGGTGAAAAACATAGTCATTATTTGATTTAATTGATTAAATAGTTTAACTTCTAAATTAGGTAGGACCTATGTAGCAATTAGTCCCTAGTTATTAATGTGGGACGACATTAGGAATGAAAATGATGAATATAATATTATATAATTAATGGCAAAATTGTAAATTAAGTAAAATTAAATAAAAACAAATTGGAAAGTGAGTTTTTTCTTCTTCATTTTCTTCATCTTTTTTTTGAAAACAACCATTGAAGACTTAGGGAGCTTCGGTCATCTCTTGGCTTTGCATGGTATAGAAACTGACTGGTTTTCTTGTAACTTTTATGTTTTTGATATCGTTGCAACTAGGTCTAGCTAGCCCGTACCTTCTTTTTTGAATCTATTAAAAATTTTAGAAGTTTCCATTGATGAATCTTGAATGTTTTTTATGATAACTATGTGTTTGAAGCTTTGGTTGTTGTATTTGGTTGTTTTGTGAAGTGTTTTTTGTTAGATTTTGATTTAAGGATTAAATTGTTAAAATGTTAAAATTTCATGGTTTATTGATGAATAAGAGGTGTTTTGTGGATTTTCTTAGAAGCTTTGAGTATCTAGCTAAAAAATTTGACTTGTGAAAATGGTTAATTCGATGAGTTTTCAGGTTAATGGGCTAAATTGCAAATGTTGTAAAAGTTAGAGGCAATTGTGTAATTTCAAAAAAAGGTATAAAATGTAAAGTAAATTGGAATATGAAATGTAAGCTAGTAATTTTGAATTTTACATTTTAGATCAAAACCTTTTGATTTATGTGGAAAAGGGAAAATTACGAAATAGTCCCTAAACTTCTACAACTAATACAGCTTAGTCCAGGTAAGTTCGTTCGGTTTATAATTCAATATTTGTATGATATGAAATAGTTGATTTTAATTCTTTAATTAATGATATAAGTTGTTGGAAACTTGTTATTGAATTTCAGTACTTAGGCAGATGAACATGAGATAGAGTACAACTGAATGACACCATGTTACGGGGGTTGGAGTGAAGATGGATGTGGTGTGGTACATATATATATATTCCCGAGTATATAGAGGTTTAGTATTTGTTGTGAACCCTCGCGTTATACTCCCTAATTTGGCGTTTTATCAGGTAGATTATCTTTTATGAACATTTGGCTTGTCATCGGGTGGATTAGCTCTTATAGGAATTTGGCGTGTTATCTGATGGATTAGCTCCTATGAGCATTTGGCGTGTCATCAGGTGGATTAGCTCTTATGAGCATTTGGCGTGTCATCAAGGGAAGTAGCTCTTATGAGCAATTAGCGTGTTTTGGTTGGATTACTTGTGTACTCGTATCCGTAAGTCGTTCATCAGGTTGCAAATCATTGTATTATAACTTGTTTAATGATTTTGAAATGCATGAAATCTGTTTAAACTTTGAATTGAATTATACAATTCATCGGGTTGAGGTTGTGGATGACAGGAAACACTTTTAGTTGAGTTATTATTGATTGAATTGTTGTATTTACTTCGGTAAGATTTATTATTTCTATACATCAAACTTACTAAGCTTCAATGAGCTTACTTGTGTTAATTTCTATTATTGTAGATACTTTTGAATATTGGATGGTCAGATCAACACTCAAGTCACACATCCATCGTTTTTTGTAGTTTTTGGATCGTTATTTTGGATTATATGGCATGTAATAGGCATGTTTGTCATTACTATTTTTTTGATATGTAAATCTATAAAGATTGATCTTAAGTGCAAGTAGACAACTTATTATGATATATGTGAATGAAGGAAGATGTTTTTGGTATAGGTTTATAATATATGTCATATTGAAATGTTGTGATTTGAGGTGCTTGTTTAATGTCATTTAGAATAGATATAATGGCTAGTAAATGGTTTGCTTAGTGTCCAAGAAATCTTGAAATGGTAAACATGACATTTAAGGCTCAATTAGGTGCACACGGCCTAGGACACACACAGTCGGAGACACAACCATGTGTATTAAGTCAATGTGTTACACAACCTAGCACACGGCTTATGACATGGCCGTATGTCACAAGTCAGAGAGTTACACGGTTGGCACACTACCTGTGACACAGCCATGTGGTTCAACTCAGTAAGTTACACGGGCAGTGGCACGGGCTAAGACATAGTCGTGTGTCCCTATTTTGAAAGTTACACGGCCTGGTGCATTCCACACGGCCTTGTGTCCCATGTTTTGAAAATTTTTCATATTTCTCTGAAATTTTCTAACTTGTTTCAAATTAATCTTGAATTGCTTCTAAGCTATTTTTAGGGCCTCAAAGGCTCGATTTAGGGACAAAATGCATAAGATTGGTTGGTTTTTAATAAGTTTAATTTATTTAATGTTATGATATTAAGTGATTTTTGATTTATTGGTAATGCTCTGCAACCCTAGTCTAACAATGGAGACGGGTTAGGGGTATTACATTAACACTGTAGCTAAGGTTTATTTACATTTCCAGTCCCCGTACCTTGTTTTCAAGACTCTTTAAGCTTTAGTTTAATTTATTTTAGTTTATTTTACTTTAAAATTGTCAAAGCTTGTTCTTTTTGTGTTTCTTTTATTAGATTTCTCTGTTAAATGCTTTTGGTTTCATGCTATTTAAGTTTTCTTGCATAAAAATCTTAACTTTTGCATTTTTCCCAAGCTTTACTGTCATGTCTGCCTTGTTTGTGTACTTTTATTTTTTTTTACTTTGAGCATGTGTAGTTAAACCTTTAAGGAGGTTGGTTGATGGAGATGTGAGTAAATTGGAAGGTAATCTTGTTATGCACCCATGTTTTAGTCCCAGATTAACCAACAAGATCAAAAGATAAATTGAACCTAATTCGTCTAAGTCGGTAAAATTGAGATCGAAAGATGAAATGGAGCCACTTGGTAATTTACGTGATTTATGCCCTTAGTTTGAGATTTGGTGAACCACATCAAATTCAACCAACCCCCATTAGTTATTTGCTAGATAGTCCCTCTAGTTTACATTTCTTGAAATTTAGTCCTTAGAGTAGTATATTTAATATTCTTGCAAACTCATTTTTTTATGAATTGCCGTACTATAATATCATATTAGTAGCCACTTAGACTCTGTAGCATCCCAAAATAGGGTCTAGTCGGAACAGTGGTTTCGAGACCACAAGTTCGACATTGAAATATTTATTATATGATTATTATGAGGTCTAGAATATTAAAATATGCATGTGTTAAAGTTTCATGAAAAAATTCTATGAGTAAGGTGTCCAATTGGAAAATAAGGACCAAATTGAATAAATTGTAAAACTTGGATTCTAGAAGTAATTTGCATGATATTTCTTTAGATTATTAATTAGAAGTCCTTAAAGAGAAATTTTCCCAATTTTTAAGTTTTTGGACAAAAATGGGCATGTATGGAAAAAAATTTCAAAGAAAGGGCTTAAGGGCATTTTAGTCATTTGGCTAATTAATGAAATAAAATGGGAAAATGAAGAAAAAAATCAGCTCAACTTCTCCACCTTGCTGCCGAAATTTGAGAGCCACCATAGCTAGGGTTACTTCATTTTTCAAGCTCAATAGTAATGCTCCCTAGCCCTGTTTTTAATGTTCTTCGTATTTTTAAAATCTCGATAGCTTACTCTCTCCATTTCTACCCATATTTTGAGTTAGGGTTCATGTTTGCAAAGGGACCCATGTGTGAATTTTTTATTCTTTGATGTTTTATGGAGGAATATGAAAGTTGGATGTGTGATAAACATCTTTTTTTAGGTGATTTTCATGAAAAACCCCTAAAAGGACTTTTTTGCAAAAGGTGTAAAATATGTGGTAGAAATGTGAAATAAGGGAAAAATGTGGGCTGCCATAAGAGGAAACAACATTCGTCTAGGCTTGGGTACTATAGAAAATTCATGCATTTCATCATACGAGCCTAGCGACTAAATCGTAAATAATGTGAAAGGTTAGGGGCAAAATGGTCATTTTGTCTGAGGTTGAAATTCTGACTTAAAAATAATAATGTGAGGTATTAATGATTCATTTTTATTATTATAAACCTCGAAGAACAAATTCCGGAGATCGATCGAGGAAAACGAAAGGTTTCGAAATAACCGAGACGCAAAACCAAAACGAGTACCAAGTAAGTTCGAATAAATTTAAGTGAACTATTAATATGCCTAATTATGTGTGCTATGAATGCATGATATTTGGTTATAATAATGGCATGAAAATCCATGAAATATGTTAATAATAATGACATGATGATAAATGCCCCGGTTGAAGTAAAAAGGGAAATTCGATGGATAAACCATGGCTTACATGACTTGAGATCCTGCATGTGTTGTAGAAAAAGGATTTAGCTTGGACGGGTAATCTGTTGATCTCAAATATAGAAAGGATCTAGCCCGGACAGGAGTTTTTTGAGTGATTGAGCCTCCTGAAGAATATGTGTGCATTGTGGATTTAGCCCGGATGGGTAATCTAATTAGGGTCTAAATTTAGCCTGGACTAGTAATTCAGATCCAAGCTCATTAAGGGTGTTTGTCGTTATAAGGGATTTAGCCTAGACTGGTAATCCCAACATCATCCCATGAGTTTAAATTAGAGGGGATTTAGCCTAGACTGGTAATCTCACCGTATGATGTGAGGTTCGGGGGAGCGCATACTTGAGATGATTGCTCTTATGACTTGACGGTAAAGGGATAATCCATTGAGATTTCTGAGAAACTCAACGGGGTCAACATGAGATATGAAAATGAAAATTTTGAATAATGAGCTCATCTAAGACAAATTACATGGTGCATTGTTATGAGACTAACTAGTTGATTGAGTGTATATGATAGGGAAACCATTCCAAGCTTGATGGTTTTATTGCCTAATATGGTTGTATGCTAATTAATCGGTAAGTTTACTTTCCAGTTGTTCGGGCTTACTAAGCATGTAAATGCTTACTCCTCTCTTTTCCCTGTCTTACAGAGCTCGTGGACTCGTGAAGATTGGGAGACGGTTGAAGAATTAACACACTATCATCTTGTCTAGCTTTGGTATATAGATACTCTTATTTTGTTCAATGGCATGTATAGGGCTTTTGTTATTTTGTTATATGTGTCATTTGATTAGCCACTACAAAGGCTTGTAAAGGTATACATATTCACTTGTATGTGGACATGGAATTGGCTCATATTGATGTAGGTTATGACCTACAAATTTTATCCATGCTTGTGTTCAGTTGTGCTAGTGAGGATGAAATATGGTATATCACATTTAAACACATGTAATGTGACCAAATCAAATGGGGTGGTTAGGCCATAATTTGGCAATGAGTTAAGATAACGAGCCAATCTTAATTGAGTTACAAGTCATGGAAATCCTTAATATAAAGGGGATAACCTAGCATGTATAACAACTGATGAGATTAGGTTTACATGCAATGAGGCATACTAAGGTCATTTAAGAGTATAATTAAACATTTAAGAGTATAATTAAACCATGTTAAGTGTTATTGAAAAGTATAAGTGGATATGATTATTAGAGGGTGACCTAAGGCTTGGAAAATAGCCCAACAACGTCCACACGGGTAGACACACAGGCGTGTGTCTAAGCCGTGTGTGACACACGGATCGCCCCATGGGCGTGTGATATGGTCGTGTGTCCTCTGTACCTAAAACTTTTAAGTTAGAATGCATGGTAGTAAACACACAGGTAGATACACGGCCGCGTGTCTCAACCGTGTGGAGTGCACGGCCTAGCACACGGACGTGTGTCTTGGCCGAGTGCCCCTAAGTGCATGCTGACGTCATAAACATAATGCTCAAGTTTTGAGACACAGGCGACCACACAGGCGTGTCTAGGCCATATGAAGGAAACGGGCCAGGGACACGAGCGTGTGCTTGGCCGTGTGAAAACCCCTGTAGGTTCGAAATGAGAAATAAATTCAATTAATTCCACACGGGTAGGGGACACAGGTGTGTCCCAAAGCAGACGGGCGTGTGAGGCTTAACCTAGCAAATAACTTTCTCAAGTTCTCGGTTTGATCCCGGACCATTATCAATGTATGTTTAGGTTCTCATAGGCTTATAATACGAACACTAAGATGTCGTTTGATTGGGTTCGAATTGGAACAAAACTTTATAACCCGTACTTCTCGAAATGTTCAAGTACATGCCTGGTAATGCCTCATACCTCGTATTGGTCTCAGATATGGGTAAAGGGTGTTACAGACTCTATTGTGTATGTTAGTTATTGTTGAATCACCTCTTCCTTTGGTTTCGATCCTTGGAATACTCTGGTGTTCCATTGTAGCACTATAAATATTATAACTGACATATACGCTTGTAGTAAAATCAGGCTTTAAAAATAGTTTCATAAATTCAATTTTTTAATGCTCAAGCTCGCAAGTAGTCACCTTACAACATAAATGTTTGATTTAATAGACATACTAATCTGTCGTAATTCGGTGTAGCATATTAAACTAGTTTTCGCACTTCAGGAGCTTGAAATTAAGCATTATGATTAGGATCTTATTATGTTTTAGTAAGTTTTGTTAAATTCAATAAAATGTGCAAATTGAGTCTTTTATTGACATTAGAGGTCGAATAAGACCTAAAGTGCACTTATGAAATTTAAAAGTGTGCAGGAGACTTTGAGAAAGCGTACTAAAAAGATACTGGTCGTTTTGTCGCAACACGGAATGCTCAATACCGCAACATAGGGAGCAGAATAGAGAAATCACGAAACTACTTTCGATGTCGTGACATAGCCTAAGGGTGTCGCGACATACCCCTAAAGATATCCCAAGATGGAGTATACTGACTCTTATGTTGCAACACAAGTCCTGGTGTGTCACGACATCGACTCTAGATGGCAAATAATACGAGCTATGGAGCATTTTGACCCTTACAATCAAACTTAAAGCTCAGGTACATCAGCTAACCTAAGGTTAAGGACAATGACCACCTAAGATCTATAAATAGGCTCCTTTATCACATGTAAAAGACACCAATTACTTAGCCTAGTTTTCTGCTTTTAATTTCAGTTTAGCCTTTCTTCCTTCAAGGTTTTAGATTTATTTTGGAGTTGTTCTTGTTATTTTTGAGTGATCTGATTTGTGGAAGGTGATCAAACTTGTGGGTTCAATTTATTACTAATACAAATCAGGCGTTTTCTTAAACTTTATACTTTGATTCATTCTTCATGTTTTATTTTTACATCGTTTATATATTGTTTATGAAATCCATGAGGAACTAATCCTTCTATGGGGAATTAATGAGTGGAGGTATGATCCATTAACTATTTTGTAGTGTTACTCGATGGATCACCTATTTTGGAAAGGAAGAAGCTAAAACACTAGGCCTGGCAACCCTAGGAAGTCACCAAGGTGGGAATTAACCTAAAATTGGAATGGCCTATTCGTGAAAACCTTTACCCCAAGTCGGTCTGGATTGTGAGGTTTAAAGATAAGTAGTCCTTGTCAACTTGTTATTTTAGCAGAAAATTAGAAGATCCTGCTGAGATAGTGACTAGTTATTAACGAGGAACCCAAAGCTATAGTTAATGGGGATTACCAAAGCGAGCTAATCACCCATAATTAAATTTGATTTATTTTACTTTTCGATCTCTTGAATTTTATTTCTTCATGCTATTAGATTTTTGTATTATAAAAATCTTAAAAACTCCTTTTATTATGTTTTTGTACTATAACTGATACAAAGTACTACTTAAATCTTTCGGTGTTTAAGTTAAAATTGATCTAGCACTTGCCTCCCTTGGTACGATCGTCGTTGTACTCACGTACTCTGTTGTAACTATATTATAACTGGATCGGTATACTTGCGAATACCACCTCACTGATATATCTTTTACTATAGTATTCACACTCTGGACGTTAGTATGTCCAGAGGTGGTCAATTTGTTGGTGTCGTTGCCAGGGAGGTAACACCACTAATTTGATTTTAATTTTTGCACTTGGAAAGAATAATTTGGAAATTTTTTTGGTTATAGATACGATCTTTAATTTATTTAGCTAACTAACTTTACTATTACTCATTTGTTTTTCTTAAAAAGACCTTATTGCATCCTAAATTAAAACTACAGCTAAAGAAGACCGATCAACAGGAAAATGGATGATTTTAGTTATATGTGGTTAGATGAAGACTGAGATTACGATGCCAATATTTAAGAAGAAGTTTATGAGGACTGGGAGATACATGAGAACCAACAATTATTAATGCTTGAGTTAAGTCAACTCTGAGGAGAAACCCCAGTTCTTTCCCTAGACGATAACGAACACATTGGTATACCCTCAAAGAGGCATCAGGAAGTGCCAAACCTAGAACTAAGCAAAGGATAGAATGCCACTGTAAATGCTTGTGAAGAAAATGAACTCTTAGACTACTATCCATCTTAGCAAATAAAAGAATATCCAGATCAATTGAATAAAATTGTAGCAAGAGAAGATATAGAGTTAGTGGGGGAAATGACTAGTGAACAAACAAATTGGATATGCATGGAACTTATTGTCCCAGTAATCTCGAGTCCTTTCAATAAGACTAAAGCATAAGAGCAATATAACACAGAACCACCGATATAGGCAAATGATGTTCACTACTAACTCAGTGGAGAAATGTTTTTTGATTGAAGAAGTTACAGAGAAAAATAAAGAGAAACCAATAGTCCCTTATGATAAGTCTTAATTGACCATCCTCAGCATGACCTTAGTTCTAAACCAAGCACCCCAAAAATTCAATGGTATAGGAATTTTCCAGATGCTGAATAGATTTGGAAAATAATATATATAGACATGACTTATGATCACCTAGCAAGCCCTAATCAAGCTAGGCAACTAATGAGCATAGGCCTTAAGCTATGAGCATCTTGGAATGTTTGAACATTACAGGAGCCATTCAAAAAAATTATCTCCAACCAAATGGACAAAATCAAAAGGCCACAAATTCAGAACCCAAGTGAGATGGTTCAAAATTCTTTGCCAATCATCATCTCAATTGCACCTGAAAAGCCATTTCTGATTGATGAGATGTGTAGAAATACAATGAGTAACAAGTATGAACCGTAATTCTCAACCTTCCTATGAAGCAAGAGTGTTAAGTGAAAATTAAAGTGGTTGTGCAGTTACGTAATACCAATAATTAATAGCTATGATCTGTGGAAAGAGTTGTTAGTTATTAAAGCAGGTCAGAAAAGGAAAGTTCAGGGAAAGAGACAATTGCAGATGAATAGAATGACATGATGGGTGTTGGATCAATACAAACAGAGATAATCTACAAGGAGCATCGTGGTGTACATTAACTAAGCTGATGAACGAGTCCGACAGCAAAACCTAATATTTTTATGTAAAAACTCTTACTAATTGTAATAAATTGTATATTTCGCTAACCAATTCATTAAAACATTACATGTAGATCAAAGTCAGAATTCCTAAAGCACTCTAAATAGCGAACATTTAGGAAATTGACATCAACATTGTGACACGGACATTCCGTGTCGCAACATGGTGGATAGAAGCAAAGAATTGCAAAAATCACATCGATGTCGTGACACTATTGCCCTGTGTCGCAACATGACAGAAAAAATCTAAAATTTTCAAAAATGCAAGGTGTATCATGACATCGAACACCAGTGTCACAACATTGCTGCAATTTTCTGCAAGGTCAGCTCGACCCAATTGCGTAACCTGACGTTTTAACCTTTAAAATACCCGAATTTTAACCTTAAAACTAATAGTTTTAAGTATAAAAAAAAGACTTTTAAATTAAATTAACCTAATTTTAACACCCCAACTCTTCCAAAACCTCTCTATAACCCCCAACTTCCATACCCCTATTTCCATCAAAAACCTAGGTTTCAAATCCTTCATTTCCAAAATTAAAGACTATTGGAGGAAGCCGTCATCAATAGGTCGAAAAGGAAGCGCATACGAGTTCAAGGAGGTTGAGGTTAAGTGTATTCAACTGTATTTTACTATTCCATTGATTAATTGTTCATCCATATTTCTATTAGAAACCTCGTTTATAGAATGCCTCCACGTAAAAAAAAGAGAACTACTGTAACCGAAACACTAGATGTTTTGGATCCCATTAGATTTCATCATTTGAATGCCGAAAAATATTTTCTTAAGTCATAAGGGAGACCTTTCATTTAGGAATGAGGGTTCGAACCCTCTACGGTCAACTGTAAGGAAACCTGGACTTTAGTTTGATATCACAGCTGGGAACAATTCTGTATCATTCCCAAAAAATGATGTTATCCCGATAGTGCATGAATTTTATGCTTCACTTAAGCATCAAATAGTTCAAGATGGCAC
Organism: Gossypium hirsutum; assembly: GCF_007990345.1. Classification (NCBI taxonomy): domain Eukaryota; kingdom Viridiplantae; phylum Streptophyta; class Magnoliopsida; order Malvales; family Malvaceae; genus Gossypium; species Gossypium hirsutum. The sequence goes on from NC_053427.1 coordinate 79,698,912, forward strand.
CGTGGCATATGTCACTGCTGTTACAATCAGAGGGGTAGAAGTTCCCCTATTCCTCGGTGATATTTGTAAGTTTTATTACATCCTATTCTATGAAAAAGATTTCATTGATGGAGTAGATTTGATAGATTGCAAATTTTAGGCCAAATTCGAGGATGCCGACTAATTTCAATCATGCAAGTATGTTCCCTATTGCCAAAATATGGATGCAATTAATCGGAAGCCGAATTGCACCCACATTAAATGTTTCTAATTTTAATGTTTTCCGAGTTATTTTGTTGTATGGTATCTTGCAACGTAAAAAAATCTGTACAGGACGTTGGATTTTTAAGAAATAAAAAGATGCATCCAGAGTCAGAAAGCAAACTCTTCTTTCCTAACCTAATCGCAGCATTATGCTAAAAGGCGAAAGTGCCAATGAGTGAAAATGACCAGTTCATCAAGCCAACAAAGAGCATAACTGGAGACACATTATACACACAATAAGTTAAGCTTCAGTGAAAGCAAATCAGTTAATGGAATCAAAGGAGGAAAGAAAAATTGGATGTTCTGGCTTCGCCCAAGAAGAAAGAACAAACAAAAGCCTGAAGAGGAGCTAGAGGGAACACGGAGGCAAAGCTTGATGTAGTGATTTGACGGATGCAAGAGATAGGACCAGTCCTCCAAGAATTTGTATGAATGAACGGATTACAAGCCCCAAACTATCCACTTGGCCTATTTGACGCAGTACCAACCCATCATATAAAGGAATGAGTAGCAAAGGGGAGGAGTCCGAAGATGGAGGGGATGCTTAGGATTCCCTAAGAATAGAAGATGAATATGAAGTGGCTTTCCAGCCGCAATTTTCTACTTTGAAGGGGCTCGTTATCCGAAGCCCAACTCACCATGTGCCTTCAACGAGTGGGAGCTCTCATAGAGAATATGCCAAAGGAAAAGGAAAAGCTTCGATGGGAAAGAGGCAATCTCCACAGTGGGACGATGAGGAAGATCATTGAACTTTGTTAAAATTTTATTTTTGAAGACTTGTATTAATTTTTGGATGATTTTGACTTGAACTTGGTAGGAATAGGACTAATTTTAGTAGTAGATTCTTAGTTATATTGCATTTTGTTTAAAATATATATGTAGGAACCTATCATGAAGGAGATACAAACAATTCGAGCTTTACACAATCAAAGGAGGAAGCACACACCATTAACAATTGAAGCGTCCACGATTAATCGGGTAACTTCTTTCCTTATCTTTTTATGGCTTGCATATTGAGGAAAATGTGTTGACTAAAGTGTGAGGGGCAATAAAGAAAGTTTGTTTTATATTTTACTTCTTTCTTTGATTTTTCTTTTTCTTTTGTATGCTTGAGCTTGTAGAAATACAAGTGATTAATGAGGAGTATGTACAAAGGTTACTTATGGTTATAAATAAATTTGACATGATGGTAATTTATTTTAATTTTTTTATTATTAGACTACTAAGTTCTATATATTACATTGTAGATAGGAATTAAGCAATCAACTATACCAAAGGATATAGAAAATACAAGGAAACGAGCATAAATGGTTGAATTTGAGTTTGTTTGGTTGATTAAATTTGTGCATATTGAGATATTAAGGGATGACCTAAGGCATTGTTTGGATCACATCCAGAGCCAAAAAGCCTACCTTTTAGTTTTTCACCTTTAGTATCGATTTTTGAGCTTGTTGACACTTATTGATAAACCTCATTACAAACCCCGAGCCTAAAACATTAATTTGTATTTGCCCTTTTTTTTGTCTGACCATACGTATTGAGGGTTAAATAGATACATCAAGATGGAGTTTGTAAAAATAGAGTGAATTAAGAAAGATTGGTATGATATGGGGACTATAGGTTAGCCTAAAAGTGCAAAACAAAAGAAAAATTCAAAAATAAATTCAATATGAGTAGAAAAAGTTCTTGAAAATTAAAAAGCATTCGTGAGTGAGATGAACTAAAAAAGAAAAGTGACAAAGTCACAAGAATAGGAAAATCTCATTCATTAGTGCACAAAAACTTGTAGGCTAGCTGTAGCTCTATGATTTCCTATGTGGAGAAACAAGGAAGATGAGAAAAGGAGAAATAAGGAGGTGAGCAGGTAAGGGTCACTAAAGGGGGAGAATAGGTATCGGTACGATGTGCCAAACTATTTTCATGTTTGTAACCCCTCTTGATGCTTACTATTTTTGAATTCCATACCGGTCTTAAGCCTCAGAACAGTACAAGCCGAAAAGTCCTATCTGACCTAAATATTCTTATGCATGAATGGACATTACATTAAAAGAATGCATAATCAAAAATTTATATTTTGCTCAAATAATCAAATTACTTGTATAATTTTTTGATGGATTTTTATAGGTAAGACCCTTAATGTTTGTTTACTTTGTAACATACTGAACTTAGATGTTTGTGGTTAAAAGTGGTAAATCAATTATTCACCATGTTAAAGTTATTTATGAATATGAAACACTTAGTCATGTGCTCCAAAGTCAATACTTGTATGATATATGCTCAAGGGATGTCTTTTACTTATTATTCTTATTCATGTTGCTTGAGGAAAAGCAATGACTTAAGTGTGGAGGAGTTTGATTTGCCATAATTTGATGTAGCAGATTAAACTATTTTTCGCACTTTAGGAGCTTAAAATTAAGTATTACCATTAGAATCTTATTATATTTTTGTAAGTTTTGTTAAATTCAATAAAATATGCAAATTGAGTCTTTTATTGACCTTAGGGGCTGAATGAGGCCTAAGGGTGAGCTAATGATCATTATAAGTGTGCAGAAAACCATGAAAAGGCGTACTAAAAAGCTACTAGCCGTTATGTCGTAACATGATATGCTCAATGCCGTAACATAGGGAGCAAAATAGAGAAATCATGAAACTGCCTTCGATGCGTAACACAGCCTAAGGGTGTCACGACATACCCCTGAAGATATTCTAAAGAGGAGTATACTAACTCTTATGTCGTGACACATGTCTTGGTGTGTCGTGACATATACTCTGGATGGAAAATAACATGATTCAGGGGGCATTTTAGTTCGCACAATCAAACTTAAAGCTCAGAAACGTCAGCTAACTTAGGGTTAAGGATGACAACCACATAAGATCTATAAATAGGCTCTTTTTTCACATGTAAAAGACACCAATTACTTAGCCTAGTTTTTTACTTTTAATTTCAGTTTAGCCTTTCTTCCTTTCTAGGTTTTAGATTTATTTTCAAGTTGTTCTTGTTATTTTCTAGAGATCTGATTTATGGAAGGCAATCAAATTTGTGGATTCATTTTATTCCTAATACAAATTAGGCGTTTTCTTAAACTCTATACTTCGATTCATTCTTCATGTTTTATTTTTACACCGTTTCTATATTGTTTGTGAAAACTATGAAGAACTAATCCTTCTATTTAGGATTAGCGAGTGGAGGTATGATCCATTAATTTTTTTGTAGGGTTACTCAATAGAGGAGCTGTTTGGGAAAGGAAGAACCTAAAATCCTAGGCCTAACAACCCTAGGAAGTCATCAAGGTGAGAATTAACCCAAAATTGATATAGCCTATCCATGAACACCTTTACTCCAAGCCGGTCTAGACTGTGAGGTAGAAAGGTAAGTAGTCATTGTCGACTCATTATTTGAGCAAAAGATCAGAAGAACCTATTGAAATAGCGACTAGTTGATTGACAACGAACCCAAAATGATAGTTGATGGGGATTACCAAAGCGAGCTAATCACCCATAATCAGATTTAATTTATTTTACTTTTTGATCTCTTAAATTTTATTTCTTCATGTTATTATATTTTATTATTATAAAAATCTTAAAAACTCATTTTATTATGTTTTCGTTCTATAATTGATACATAGTGCTAATTAGTTCTTTCGGTGTTTAAGTTAAAATTTGTCTAGCACTTGGCTCCCTTGGGTACGATCCTCGGAGTACTCACCTACTCCATTGTAACTATATTACAACTAGACCAATATACTTACAGATACCGCTTACTAATATATCTTTTATTGTAGTATTCACACTCTGGATGTTAGTACATCTAAAGGCAGTCACATACTCGCAGCCTGTATTTCTATTGTCATTTGATAAACATATTTCTATAAATTTCCCTCTGTATACATAAATTTGTCCTCGGTCTACCACCATGGCACCTTCCTAACTTGGTCCCTCCTGACGCACTAATTCACTTCTCAAACCTACATACCAAAAGATGCATATGAGTTCAAAGGAGCTCAGTGGGCCTCACTCATTTTTTCCTTTAATCGGTGTGGTAGAATTCTTCGACTCAAGCATTTGGATTCCTTTTTAGACTTTGGCGAATACTTTTCTGATTCTTGGTTGGTAGATAGCCATGTGTCAATCTCTACACTGAACCACATTTGACATATTTTACCTAATTGGTGGATCACAGACTTCACCTTATAATTTGAATCCCATTACACAATTTCCATACAGAAGGTAGTTAAATGCACTCCTCAAAATGGTATTCAACGGATGTTATTCTGGATGGATTCTTTTACAGGACCTAGCTATTATCAAAACACCAGTTACATTGTATATTCAAATCACTCTGGATAATCAAACTTGCTTAGAAGAATCTAATGTTTTAATCCAAGCATTAGAATCCCAAATAATGCCTTACATATGCCTAGGTTTTCCACAAGGATGGAATGACAACTCACCACGACAGCTTTCCAAATGATACGCTATAAAGGCTTTCCAAATGATACGCCACAAAGGCTTTTCAGGTAATCATGTTTACTATCTCAATGGACCATCTTTGTGGATGCCATGGGACTTCCGCCACATGGTCTTATACCTTCATGCCCTATTGACGTAATAACATATGATGCCATGACCATGGACTTTTAGATACTCTTGACTTTGAGAAAATAAGCCTTCTAAAAGTAAGTACTTTTGGATACTATTACTCCTCCTATTCTAACATGTTTTTGGGATTAGTGAAATTATGATATCAATATATATTTATATAAGTATATTAATGAATGTGTTGAAATCCCAAAGAATGGCATGTGGGTTTTCTAGGTTTTAGATAATTAATTTTTTATAATCAAATCAATATATTTCTTTATAATTGTACTATCCTAGTTTTAGAATTTTCATCTCTAAATGGTTAAAAACATAGTAAATATCAATACCAAAAATGACAAATTCCAATTTTTATAGCAAGTTTCCCATTCAATTGATTGTAACTCAAATGCAGGGCACTGAAATGCTACATTTTACCAATATCTAAAGGGAATCCCTTGAAAGTTAATTGCCACTAGGTTGAAGATAACTTGAGACTTGATACTTTTGAACGGGTAAACCTTTGACATAAACTTGGGAAAAACCATATACTAAAGCAATTGATCACATATGTTTTTGCAAATCTTCTCTATAAGAATTGTGTATATAAGAAAAAAAATTCATAAAATTAAAAAAAAACTTGGGTTTAGTAGACATGCTCAATAAAGAAAAAGAAAAAAAAATTCAAACCCAATGAGATAAAGAGGCAGTTATAAAAAATGGAAACATTTTTAGAAGAAAAAAAATTGTAATGTTGAATATAAAATATGTAACACCCTTCGCCCAACCTTGTCGCCAGGTCCGAGTTAAAGGACACTACATTCATTGCCAGAGCAACTATCGATAATTTTTGCTAAATTTAACTAATCATACATGTAAATAAGTATCATTCACATGCAAATTATGCAACACAATCATTTACGGGTCCCATACAAGCTTATGAAAGCTCTTTTGCTAACTGAGCTTGAATTAAGACCAAATTGTAAAGTTTTGAAATTATCAGACCAATGTCGCGACTTCATAATTCCTACGTTGTGAAATCGTCAACTCAGTGAGTTACGTTGCGACATTAAGCATCTTCACATCGCGACGCCACTCACTATCAAACCAAGTTGCAATGTTAGAGATTCAAGGTCGTAACATTGCCCTCGTTTTATACAAAAATCACATTGTTACTTATTTCAAGTCATCAACCAAACATTTTTGAACTTCCATTTAAACTTGCTAACTTCAAGTTCACATCAATTAACCAATTTAAACAAAACAAAACATTAATTAACTAGGCCAAATAACCAATTAACACTCTTTTACAATTCATGGTTTACAAAACTTAATCACCTATTCGACTTTAACATTTCAAGTCCTACTTCTAAAATTACATGATCATATGCTTCATTTGACAACTTAGAGTGGTTAAATTTGAATAATCTAGGTCCAGAAATACAATTGGCATTCATCATATTCAAACCAAGCATCAACTTAGCCAAATGACAAACTGGCAAATGCAAACACAAACATTACCAAAACCATATCCTTGGTACATACATTATGTTAACAATTCAAATAACATATTAATCTTATATACATGCCACAACATTATAACCAAAATGAGCATAACTTTACCGATTTGATGATAGTGTGAGTCTCTTTCTAATCTGACTCAAGAGTTCCACAAGGTGACAATCTACAAGGGAAAGAAACAACCAGAGTAAACATATCGAATGCTTGGTAAGTTCAATTGAAAAATACTATGGTTACCTTGTTCTCACATAAACATAAAAGAAAACCTTAGTTTGGCATAATGTTGGCTAGTACAAGGCATTCAACCATTAACAAGGTGAGCTTTTAACAATGTCCAATATCATCGAATACTACTTGTAAATTAAGCATACCAATTTATATTACTTTCTCATACTTATCACAATGGCATATTCAATCAACAAATCATAAATTCATATCAAGCATACATGATTCAATACAATCACCTCTCTCCACCATCAATTATATAAATGCATCAATTACAATCAAATCCATTCAATGAAAATTCAATCTGATTAAAAATCCATTTCATCCTCTTTTCAAGTTTTCAATTTCATTTACATCGTTTCACCTGATTAACCTTAGTAAAATAGACTCAAATACATGAGTAAACTACACCACACCAAGTTGCTTGTCTAAGTTGAATATAGATATCATGTTACTTGTCTAAGCTAAACCTATTTCACAAAATACCCGAGAATCCGCAAAGAATGTTGGATCCCATTAAGATCTGTAATAATCCTCATACAAGTGCGCACAAGACCCTACTGGCATGTCAATCGTATCTTAACCTTTTACTAAGTTCACACGGGCATCAATTTCACATATTTCAATATCATCCTTGTAATTATCCATATTTCATATTTTACCTTATATATGATTGCATGTTTCAGTTACATGCCCTGTACACATTCAGACTTCCACATTTGTACCATATACTATTTCATTATAGTCAAATATCACATAACATTTCAATTCAATCCATTCTAGGTATACATGCCAAATTCAATGATGTTCCAATTATGTTCAAACATACGTATATATGAAATCAATCATAAAACAACACATAAAATAAAGCAAGATAGTAAGTACCATATGAACTAACCTGTTCAAAATGTGAAAAGAGTGAATACTTTAAGGACTAATCCACAATTTTAGTTTTTCCCTTATTAACTCCACTTTGATCGAAATCTTAATCTATAGAATTATTTTATATAACCAATCAATACCAAAAAATTTTATACTATGCCATGATATGAATGATCCCATCTAATTCTATTTTTTTTATTCCTCTCATATTTTACATTTTATTCAAATTAAAATATGATTTCATATATTCTTATTAGGGACCTTATACTTTTTATTTCTAACATAATTTCATGACAAGTTTTACATTTATTCAATTTGATCCCTAATGTAACAAACTTAACAATTAAGTTAAATTAACTTTACAATCTAGTCCTTTATCACATTCTAAACTTAAAATCTATCAATTTCAAGTCTAATCCTTCAACAAATAAACAATGGTAATTTTCTAAAACTTTAACGGTTTTCTAAGTTGGTACATGGGTTAGCTAAATTAAGTTCTCATGACTCCAATTCCATAAAAATTACAAGAAAAGAACTTGAATTTGTTTACCCATTGATGGCCAAATATTTTTAAAATTTCCATAGATTTTTCCCTTCTGGCAAGAAGAAACAAAATGAAAAATATGACATCTTTTTACACTAATTTATGCTTTTATACCTTGATTAAACCTTAATTAACTTAAGTTTTAATTAGTTTACTTTAATTATCATTAACCTTATTAGTGGAAAACAACATCATCAACCACTATCTTAGGATATAAATTATTTAGTTACGATTTTGGACATTTAGTTAATTGTTATTTAGGTCCTCAAGTCTTTTGATGATTAAAACTCTTTAGTGTTTAGACTTTACGATTTAGTCCCTACGCTTTAATTAACTATTTAATTGACAAAATTGCTCAACCAATCTTCAATATATTTTTATATTATTCTTGTAAATATTCATATTTAATATTGACAGATTTGGTTTACAAAAATCGGGTTTTGAAATCACATTTTCTGGTACAACTGAAAATTCGGCTTTTACAAAATAACCTTTTGAAAATATCAAGATAAGAATAAAAGAGATTATCAAGAAGGATTACAAAAAGTTTTTATCTATCAAGAAGTCAAGGTTGACGAGAGTTTTGGTATGTCAGTCAAACATGGTTAATGGTGTTGAAATCTGGATTCTTTGAGTTTTCGATCGAAGTAAGAACATGTTAGAGAAAGGTTACTGAAATGAAAACAAAAGATATAAAGAAAGGGTTTGTTTTTTTTTTTAATTTTTTATATTCTAAAAAATCTTATAATTATAATTTTTTGAATTTTTAGAATCATAATCACATTGATAAAATGTGTAAAGATTGAAAGCTAACTTTGCTAAATCTTTTAGAATTATAACCAAATTGACTGAATGTAAGCTAAGTTTGTTATTATACCAATAAAATCATTCTTCTGTTTGGTGTTCAAATACATTTTAGCAATGAAGTGATCAGAATTTGAAGTTAACCTAAAGAGGTGAAGTTAACAATTTTTTTTTGTTAACTTCATCACCTCTTTAGGATTTAGCGTTTAGGGTTTAGGGTTTAGAACACCCTCAAATTTGAGAGATTATATAGGTAATTTATATAAGTCATTTTCCCATCTAATTCCTCTAGTTAACTATTTGTCATTTTTAAAGAAAAAACATTTTGTAAGCTTTTCCCAATTCAATTATTAACTTAAGTCCTAACTTTCCCTCTACATAAAACCTTTTCTGTTTTGCTAAAACCTTCCAAAATCTTTATAATTAAACCAAATATTGAGGGGGAATTGACTCCCTTATTTGAAAAAATCTTTGAAGTGTTTTCCTTTAGGGAACCGACCTGCACCTGCTCGAGGTATTGTTCCCGAGGTGTCTATGCTTGGTTTTAGTCTTTGATTTTTGTCTCTCTACTTCGAGAAGACCCCAAAGGGGTTTACAAAGTTTCGACGGGAGGGCCTAGGCCCACCAAGGAATTGTTCTATCATTTTGGCCTTGGTGGGGTTTGAGCCTATAAGTCTACCAAGTGGTACTGCTCTTACCCCCTAAGACCCTTTAAGGGCATGGGTTCGAACCCCACCAAGGCCAAAATGATAAAATATTTCCTTGATGGACCTAGACACTTCCGTCGAAACTTCGTAAACCCCTTTAGGCTCTCCTCGAAATAGGAAGACAAAAACTTGGGGTTAAAACCAAGCATAGACACCCTAGGAACAACAGTTCCATCGTTGAAGGAGTGAGACACTCGAAAGTAAATACTCACTCTCAACAAAAAGGCGCCTTTTTTGTTGAAGGGGAACCGACTCCCTTATTGGGAGAATTATTTGAAATGTTGTCCTTTGGGATGTCGAACCGAACCTCGAATAGTAGAAGTATTAGTCTTAGTGTGTCTATACTAGATTTTAGCCCCAGGTTATTATCTCCTTACTTTGAGGAGAGCCCAAAGGGGTTCATAGAGTTTTGGTGGGAGTGTCTAGGTCTACCAAGGAAATATTTTATCATTTTGGCCTTGGCGGGGTTCGAAGCCATGCCCTTAAAGGGTCTTAGTGGGTAAGTACACAAGAAGAGCCTAGTGGGTTCACTGAGTTTCGACGGAACGCCTAGGTCCATCAAGAAAATGTTTTATCATTTTGGCTTTGGTGGGGTTAGAACTAATGTTGTTAAAAGGGTTTTAGTGGGTAAGAACACTTTAAGGGCATAGGTTCAAACCCTACAAAGGCCAAAATGATAAAACATTTCCTAAGTGGACTTGGACGCTCTTGTGGAAGCTTCATGAACCCTTTGGGCTCTCCTTAGAGTAGGAAGACAAAAACACGGGATTAAAACTGAGCATAGAAACCTTGAGAATAATACCTTTACTATTTGAGGTCCAAGTCGATGTCTTAGAGGATGACACTTCAAAAATATCTTCAATAAGAAAGTTGATTCCTCCTCAACACCAACAATCAAGGTATTTAAATGGCCTAGAATCCCTGTAGCAAGCAAAACGAGAGAGTAATCCAATATACTTCGCTTTAAACTCCATTGGCTCAAATTCTGGTATCTTAACAACCATTACAAATTACCAAAAGTATCTATTTTGTTTCTCTTCTTACTTTTCCACACCAAATAAACTATATGCCATTCAAAGGTAAATCCAAAAATTCTACTTATTGAACTCATCCAACCCCCATCTCATTTGAGGAGCAATCTATTCTGTGTTCAGCATATCTATTAGCGTTAAAGTATCCCCCACACAACAACCCTAGTTTCACTCAGTTTTCTTTTACATTTCATTTAACTCAATCCACAACCTGTTCTCCTCCAGCATACATTGTGCATACACATTCATTATGTGTCACTCAACCATTTTTAGAATTATTTGTGACATTTGGATATTTAATTGAAACAACGGATAAAAGAAGCTTTATATTAACCACATAAGTGAGACATTAATTTCTCTTGGTAAAACATAGTGGCTTTGGGTGCATGGGTGAAATTAGTTCACATGGATTTCCAAGAACAAGGTAAAGAACAAAGACGATAAAAGGAAGACGGGGTCCCTAGGCCTAGTACACTGAAAGGGTTGAGGATGGCATCTAAAAACCAAAAGGTATGACTCTAAGGTTTTATATTCTGCAGACCAAAAACCCTTCCCCACCCTCCCTTTGAAATCAATGAAAAGTGAACCTATTCACTGTTTCACTAAAAGAACGTGGCCACGTATATACTTTTTACACAGGAATCACTGTTTAGGCACTGTAGCTCTACCTCTTTCGATCCCGGCCCACATTCAGAGGATCTTTGTCAACCCCTTCAGTCCCGTACCTTTCTCGAATATATTTCGGGATCGCACATAGAGATAGAGGGGGCAATGGCATTGATTTGTGAGATTTTAGGCTTTGGGATGTATAGGGTTAGAACTACACTAAAAAAGTTGCATCTAACTGTCCATACTGAAATATGAGACATGGATGCCAACACAAATCAATTGAGGGCAGAGAAAGCAGTCGGCTATAGGGTCTGCTAATCCATGCAAATTACGAGTGAGAGAGAGGGAATGTTTAAAGCTGCTGCATGGCTATACATTATTATTTTTTCTTTCTTATTTCAACATATTTAAGTAAATATAATAGCTATACAACCTTGTTTGATTTGTTTTCTTCCTAAAGAATCTGATAATCATACCCTCATGTTTTTGCAGCTTTTACAGTAGTTTTTCTATCACTAACCCTCTTCCCGCAGTCGTTGTGTCTTAATTATCCATTTATCTTTATTTATTTTGGCTAAGATCTGTCTCTCTCTTTCTCTGTTTGATCAAAAAGGAAACAATATCTTTTTTCTTTTTTGCTATTAAATATATTTTAGTAACAAAATAACTTTGTACTGCGCACACCGATTGATAACATGCTTTAAATTTTAATAGCCTGCAAGATGACAAGGCAGCGGTCATTTGGCAACTAGGAGCTTCCAAGAGGATTGCTTCCTAATTAGCCTGCCTTTCTTTTATTCTTTTCTCTCAATATTATTTACTGAATCGTAGGTTTAAATTGCATTATTATAATTTATTTTCTTTTAATGCTTTGTTTTTATTTATATGTATGAAATTTCTAAATTATTTATTCGTAGTTTTTCTGTTCTTTGAGGTAATCTAGAAATCGAAAAAAAATTATTGGACTTGAGACAAAGTAAAGAAGTATGATCATGCATGATACTCTTTTATGTGCTTAACATTAGATGGAACTTTGTTGAGTATTTATTCTCTGAACTTTGAAAGTTGGGAGAAGAAAATTCTTGATTGGAAAGGAAAAGTTGTTACTACAATCAAAATGAACTATAATAGAATATTTTCACTGCCTTTTCAATGTAAGAAAAGTTTTTAAGTTTGATGGTTAGAGAAGAAAATAACTCTTGTGCCACAGGAGGTTTGGACATTTAAACTACAATAGTCTTAAAGTTACTTTTTCAAAAGAATATGGTGTAGAAGTCGCCAACAAGTAAAGAAAAATCTTGTGTGTTTTCAAGATCTTGTTTTTGAAGGCAAAAATTATAAATTTTGGATGGTAAAAATGGAGATACTCTTCATTTTATTATTTTTTTGAATGTTATGGAGTTAGTCAAATGAAGGATTAAAATATCTAGAAAAAGTTTCAAGAGAGCAACTTAAAAAATGAAATATATTCATTTTTCAGGGATTGTTATGGAGTGTAGATGATATTATTAAACGCTAGTACAGTTGGGTTATACAGTGCAAATCCATGCACTAGAAAGATCATCCCAGAAGGTTAAAACCACATAAAACTTCAAGTAGGACTGATAATTGGATCCGTTTATTTTTAGATGGAGTTGTTAAGGTTGATTTTAGGGATGTTGCCGCGGGGGTATTATTAGGTATCAACATGGGAATTGGATTATTGGTTTTAATAGATGGTTGAGAAAGTGTTCTTTCTTTAATGCTCAGATTTGGAGTTTTTTAGATGGCCTGTCTTTTTTTCAAAGCGGAAGGTATAATAAAGTTTTGATTTGGATAGACAGCTTGGAGGTTTTTAAGAAGCATCTTTAAAGACATCTCATTTTTTAGGAAGCATCTTTGGAGGTTTTTAGGAAGCATATTTAAAGACATCTCATTTTTTAGGAAGCATCTTTAAAGATATCTTATTTAGCTCTAACCAGACGTATTCAATACTTTCTGTTGAAAACAAGTCTTTGGAAATTTGAAATATTTCTAGAGAGAAAAACTTAAAAGCAAATAGTATCGTTAAACTGACTTTCGACAAGAATGCAAGACTATAACTATTTGCAGCATGTCCACTTAATATTTCTAAATAGTTTTGTTAAACTCTTCTGTTGGTTTTTACATAAAATATTTTAAAGAAAAAAATTATGGGTATTGTTCTTAGATGAATTAAAGAGGAGTCCTGAATAGCATATTTTCTATAATTATAAAAATAGATAAATATAAAAAAACCTTAGAGATCGTAGACTAAAAATTTGAAAAAGACACATGGGTGAAAATTGTTAATCCTAATCTCTCAAAAGATACTTTGAGAACAAAAATAAAATAGGAAGCAAAAATGAGCAACGTAAAGAGTGGCTTTTGCAAAAGTCTATGGCAAAATGATATTGTGATTGGTGGTGGAACTTTTTTCTTGAAACTTTCTAAGGGTGTTTGTTTATTTGTTAAGTAAACTATTCAAATTGTTATTTGGTTTGATTATAAAAAAAATATTAATTTCATGATGGTTGTTAGATCAATTAAAAATTATAGTCAGTCTACTATTAAAATATATTTGGTTATTAAAAATTTAACTTCGATAATTAAAATTTTTTACAAATTTAACCCTCAACATTTATACATTATATAAAATTGATCTTGATTCTAAAAATTTTAAAACATCACTAAGAAAATCATATTAAAAAAAAAACAACCCAACCCCTCTATTTTTGTTTCATTTCCGTCCATTTTAAAAATTACAAAAAATATATTAATAATTATTAAAATGTTATAAAGAATTTAGTAATAATAATTAAAATGCTAGTACGTGGCTTATAAAATTGTTTTAAGTAAATGCATGCATAATAACATAAATGAAATCAAAGTATTACCCAACATAATTCTATAGGTTATACCCGAATAATTTAATCCGAAAGAAAAATTAATATTTTCATCACCGATGACCAAAAAAAAAGATCAAATCCAATTCGACCATATAAATAAAAATGGAAAGTGAATTTGTTTAAGTGCATTGGAGGTATTTTATGGGTATCTGGTACTTGGCTGGTAGAGGCGCATCTAATGTCATCACTAAATTTGGGTTTAATGGACCACATGCTTTAAGGAAGAGATTTTGGACTATTTTCGGATATATGGAAAAAAATGTGGATTTGGGCCGTCGGGAGTCTTTATGGATATATGTTTTTTTTTCTGAAATTTCAAGAAATCAATTATGATAATATACATATGCAAAATAATAAATGGTTGTTTGTTAGTGAAAACTTTTAAGGCTCCGTTTGTTTGCAGGTAAAATGTTTTCCGGAAAATGATTTCTGAAAAATAATTTCTTGGAAAATGATTTCTAAAAAATAATTTACTTTTCTGGTGTTTGGATGAATCTGTGTAAAATATTTTCTGTTGTTTGACAGATTTCCTGAAAATATTTTCCTGAAAAGCTATTTTAATAAAAATTTATATATTTAAGAATTTATTATCTTTTCTTTGTTTGATTGAGTTTACTTTATACATATATATATTAATAAATTTATATTTTAAATTGTTTTTACATGTATTGCAATGATTTATTTATAAATAAATAAATCATTTTAAATATATAATAATAATCAATTATTAAATTAGAATATTAACCGTCATAAATTGAAAACAACCAAAGTCAAATAAATTATTTGTAATTGAGTTATAAAAAATTAAAAAATAAGGATTGAATAATTATAAATTAGCTTCCAAACCACACTTAATACTAGAAATTAATAATATTATCCAAATACATAATTAGTATTACACTACATGATAACAACAACATTATCCAAGTGCATAACTAATATTACACCATATGATAACTAATATTACACCATATGATAACTAATATTACACCACATGATAGCAACAATTTTGTCCAAGTGCATAACTAATATTACACCACATTAAAAGTATCAATATCTTCAACCTTGAGAAAATTTTTGAAGCCAAATTTTTCTATGCTTCTTACTTTTAACTAAAAAAGCTTTTGCCTCAGATTCATGACTCACTAAATAATCAAACACAGAACAAAGGAAGTCATCATCAAATCCTTCTACCTCCATTGACATCACTTCTTCGTAAAGATGTGGTGTCTTATCCGCAATAAATTGTTCCAAAGCATTAGCAATTTTGCCAAGTTGTTCACCCACAGATTTAATTTGCTCATCATTGACACTTTCTTGAGCCTTTTTTCTTTTACGTTTAGATGTGCCAGATGAAGATACATTTGTTCTTACCTCTTCAGTCGCTTCATTATCACAGTCTATAGGCACTGAATCTATGTTATCATCATCCAAATCTATGTCAGCAAATTTTCTGGCAAAACTCCCTATTGCCATATCTTTGCCAACAACCAAAGCCATTTCATCATAATGATCAATGCTTTTATTCAAAAATGGCTCATACTTCTTGTGCGCCTGTTGGATATTATACAAAATTAGAATAACAAGTAAAAAATAATTGAAATATACTTACCATATATATACATATATTACCATTATTGATGCATCATATGTTGCTCTATCACATGTGATCATTTTCATGTTATCATCCCATCCAAAACCACTTTCACCCCGAATTGTGCATATAATCTGCCACTGTTTTTTTACAGTCCTCAAATGATTTTCCACATGTTTTGCATCGCATTGGACTTGAAATTTTTCAGAAATAGCTTCGACAACTCGATTAATAGAAACTGCTTTGAAAGTATTAGAAGGCTTATTTCTTTTCTGGGCCTCCTCTGCTAAAATTTCAAGAAAAAGATGGTCCATCAGTTTTGTCCACCTGAATTGCTTGGAGGTCCCTTCTTTGTTGCCGTTACCCATTCTACATTAATAATTGTCATTGTCAGTCATTTCAATATCCAACAAGCTTAAAACATAATAAATTCAATATCTAACAAGCTTGAAACATAATCAATATCTAACAAAATCAAGACATAATAATTTCAGAATCCAACAAATATAATAAACTAAAATTTTAGAATCCAACATTAACAAAAAAAAAACAATTTTAATACTAAAACATACATAACATAGAAACAACAACCCTAAGCCCTAAACCTACCTAATATTTCTAGCCATATAATCAGTCCACATAGTTTGTGCAATTTCATCTCTCTTAGCAGACCATTCTCTTGCTTCTTCTCTTTCTTTTCGCTCCGTAAGAGTTGATATTATCAAATCAAACTCAAGCTCCTCGTATAATCCTTGATTAAGTAAATCACTAGGATCAACTCCCATGATATGATTATGAATGATGCAACAAGCCAAAACTATATCTACTTGAGTTTGAAAATTCCAAAATGGTTCAGCATCTAATACACGAAACCGTTTCTTCAAAATCCCGAAAACACGTTCAATAGTGATTCGTAATTATGAATGACGAAGATTAAAGAGTTCATTTGCATTTTCAGGCCCTTGAGCACTAAACTCTTTTAAATGATATCGAACACCACGATATGGGGTAATAAATCCATTACGGATGCCATATCCAGCATCAGCAAGATAATATTTACCTACAATTTAACAAAACATAATTATTACTAATAAATTATGAGCTTACTAGAACTATTTGGTATTTAATGTTGTATAATTCCTACCTTCCGGAATTCTTAATCCTCTTGGGCGTGAAAGTGCATCACTTAAAATACGAGAATCATGTGCACTACCTTCCCAACCAGCTAGAACATAGGAAAATTTCAAATCAAATGTAATGGCAGCCAATACATTTTGTGTCGTCCCCCCTTTACGGCTACAAAATCTTCCTTGAATGTTAAGTGGAACGAATGCACGAACATGAGTTCCATCTAATGATCCAATACAATCTTTAAAATAAGGATAAAACCTTGGATTGTTTCTGATTTCACTAGGAATTGACCCATCAGGTAATCTAATAACTAGCTTATACAATTTCAAAATAGCTCTCAATACAACCCTAAAATAACAGTGAATTGTCTCAGTTGATCTATAATATCTAGATCCTATCACTCGAAACCTTACATTATGACCAATTATATGTAAAAATATAACCACTTGCTCCCTAATATTCACCAATTTAGTTGATTGTAACAAATTATTTCTACTAAGAATATCACACAAATTAAAAAAAATACAATCGGTCTCATCCTTATCACATCAATACAATGCTGGTCACCACTATATAAAATACTATTAATATAATTTTCTCTTTCATAATCTCTATTCACATGAGGGTGAGAAGTAATTTCTTTCCTAGTTTTTAATTTTTTAATCCAGAGAGCCCCAAAAGCTAAAACTGAAGCCACGACTCCGACAATTGCATGATGTTGATTACAATCCATCTACACAATACCACATAAATATTTGATCACTACAAAAAATACGTAAACTTTTCATAAGATCACATATATGACTAAAATTACCATGACTAAAGTGCATACATATATATATATTACAGAATATATAATTAAAGCCGATTTTATATTTTGCATTGAACCACTGTGGTCCATTGGTCTTTCTATCATTTTTAAATGTTTTAAGAATAAAAAAAACATATTTAGAAATTGAAAATTCTTTCTGTAAGTAATAAAATATATTATTCTCTTTTTCTTGGACATAGAAGATAATATTAAATTTAAAATTTGAAATTAAAAAGTATTTGGATGAAGAAATTTGAATTAAATCCTTAGCTTTGATTATATTTTATTAGTGAAATAGAAATAGTCATCAAACATTTTTAATCCAAAAAAATGAAAAGAAAAGTAGTTAATAGTATGAATTTTCCACGTAATAATATGTATAGATTTTAGCCAGGTTGCATACGAGAGTTGGGTGGAATTTTCAAAGATTTGGGGATAATGTTTTATGATCATATCAAAAATATATATTTATATTTATTTGTAAAATTGGATACCATAAGAAAATATGATAAATTTATTTAATACAATATTTAATATTTAATAACTTAAAAAATAAAAGCTTAGTTAATAAAATTGTAATTTAACTATAAAATTAAGATTTTAATATTTTAAATTGAAAATTTGTAATATATAAATTATGTATAAACTATACTTAAATTTGTTAAAATTTTAAATGGAAACAATGATTGATGTAATTATGTTTTAATATAAAAAAACATCAACCATGTTTAAATTAAAAAAATCGGAGAGAAGAAAATGGATCAAGAGGCAGAGCCCACCACCAAAATCTAGAATATAGAAATTGAACTTGTCACTATCTTTTATTCTCATAAATCGAAATCATGCATATGTCATAGTAAAATATTTATAAACCATAAACCAGATACATTAAAATGATAAGATCAAAATAAGTTATAGGCACTTTAGGCACCTAAGACTTCAGTAAGCATTTCTATTTCAAACAGCATGCAGTAATTAACAATTTACCAGCATAACAATCCTTTTTAATTAACCCACCATTAATATGCATATTACAGTACAAATCAAAAGGGAGAACACTACGAGAGTGTTATTTATCTTTATAATTTCAAATTTAAATTTGTACTAATTATTATTTATGACAAACAAAGAAGAAACTAAAATCTACAGTGGTTATTAAGCACCAAAGTGAAAATTTTACACAAAGCGGGATGATCATTTGCCTTCTAAGTAGAAAGCAAGCCTAATTTGACAAAGTATGCTTTAGTTCTTATCTAAGAAAAGAGAAGACTACTTGACATAAAGAAATGTCCTTTAAAACATCTATTCTAAAGCTCTAGGCACTAGATTTACTGAAGCAGGCTTGCAAATTTAACTTGATTCAATCAAGTTCAAATTTCAACTTAACAAAGCTAGGACAAGGCAAAGCAAGCTATCATACAACTTCATTTTGCATCAAATACTTAGATACCAAAAACCCAAAGTTCAGCTCACTTGGTTCATCTATCTAGTAGGGATTAATTTGTACAAAAAAATATGATAGTAAATACCCAATTCCACAAATCATCTTAAATCAGAAAAAGAAAGAAAGACAACCAAAATGAATATACCTCCTCCAAAATCATATCATTTCATCAATTGAATATATATATTAAACGAATCAAGTACAACTCAAAGCGCTAATTGATATATTAAACAAAATGAAATCAAAGAACACAGAAAGGAAAACACTTTAAATAATCATATAACATAAAAGCCAGAAAGAAACAAAAATATATTTTTTTAAACAGATTTTCAAATCTGTTTTATAAGAAGAATCCAAATTTGCTTTTAACATTTCCAGTTGGTGGAGCCTAATTCATATACTTCTTGTGTTGGCAAAATTAAGATGTTCGGATCCTAAGAGTATTTTTGCTAGAACTAGTAGTGAAGCTTTTGGTTCTATAGGTTCACAAAGTATATGATGCAACTAACCTAAAACAACACATGAGAACACCAGTCAAAACCCATCGAATGAAAAATGATAATCCCACCAACAACCGAAAGTGTAAGCCAAAGTCACTGCCGACTACCAAGAGAATGACCACGGTTTGTTAGTATGGCAAAAAAAGCCGAAACAACAAGAATGAAAAGAACCAAAAGAGGGACAACAACCACACGTCAATCTCAATCCAAGGGAATCAGAATCCATATGAAAAAGAGAATCACCAAAACCACAACTCCACATCACAAAACCCATCACCAAAACAAAATGAAAAAGCAGAATAATAAGATGCCATACCTTGCAAGGAAGAATGAGATCTTGAGAAAGAGGGGAAGATAGAAAACGAAACAGCAGTGTGTGTAAATTTTGCCTGAGCAGAAATGAAATGCGACGAATTAAGGAAAAAGGGAAGAGATTTGAAGAACGAAAGAAGAAGAAGACATGGAAAAATTTGAAGAATGGAAGAAAAATAAGGCAGAACGGATGAAAAACAAAGCCTTACCTGGATGAAGAGGAGATGGAAAATGTCTTACACAATTGAAATCGGTAAGACATTTTCCCCAAATTGAAGGGGATTTTACCCGTGTCCAGTAAAATATTTTCCTTTTGGAAAATGTTTTCAAGCATCCAAACATGGTAAAACTAGGAAAACATTTTCCGGAAAATGTTTTCCTGGCTTCCAAACGGACCCTAAATTTCAATTGAGAATTAAGAACTTGTTATATATTTGAATTCCTTTTAGTTAATTCTATAATTTTTTACAGTACTTTGAAACATATGTATCACCCTATTAATTTCACTTTTGCAAATTAATAATTTTATAGCAAATAAAAGTGATAATTTCCCAATAATAATCAGTAAGTTATTGGCAATATTTAAATTAAGTGATATAATTGTTATAGGAGATAAAATAAAGAAAACATCCGGGTCTTGCCAATTCTCTATACCGCAATGCATGTGCCTACACAACTAACAGATTATTCTAATGCATGGTTTTGGTACCAGACAACATAATTATATTGTTTCTACTTTTGTTATAATGAAATATGTAATAGTCATCTTGCACTCTAATTATCTTTCTGAACTCCGGAAATATAATTTTTTTTAAAGACAAAGAAGCAATGATTAATATCAAATTTAGAACCCTTAAATTTTCCTTCTTCGTGAGAAAACTACTAAACTAGCAACACATACTAATCTGTACCTGATGACAAATGCATATGACCTAATATAACCTATCTATTGTATATGACTCGTGGCTTCCAAGATGATATTGAATCTACAAATTTGAGTTGTAGAAGGTTATTTGGCGGAGAGAGAAAAAAGTGTTACAAATAAGGAAAAGTGTTACAAATAAGTAACGGAATGTATAGAGAGAATACATGTGCAGCTGAGAATAAGATTGAACAAAGAATAGTTTAAAAGGTTTTTAGAAAGACATTTGGAGTCAGAATGCTCAAATTTTTTTTCAGATGAGTTGTGGGAACTCATATCCATAGTTGTTAGGAATGAGAGTTACAAAACGAAGCTTTTAGTAAGAGTAACTCTATGTTTCTGAAAGAAGAAGGGAGAAGCACCTAATGTTATGAAAAAAGGATAAAAACTTTAATCAACTTTATTTGATCCACCAGACCAAACTCTTTGAAACATCCAAAGAGTGAAAATAATTCAAGAACCCTTCCATATTTCAAGATTATTTTCATTTTTTCTACTTTGGTGAAGTAGTATATTGTGAAACGTTTTCTGCGAAATATATCTAGAAATACAATATATTTTTAAAGAAGGATTATTTCTGAATAAGAATTATTCTTGAATAAGGGTTATTTTAACCTATTCCAAATGTAAGTTGCTCTCAATATAGTTGTTTTAATAGATGTTTTAAACAAGAGTTGTTCTATGGTTATACTTTTCTTTAAAGAGATTGCTCTCAATAATGACTCTTCCTAAAAAATACAATTGATATGAATGACGATTATTTTGAACATAATTGTTCTTGAACGCTATATTCTAAACAAAACTAAATATCTACATTTTACCCCATGCATGGAAATTCTTAGTGAAGGAAGTTCTCATGCAAGACTAATGTAGTAAAAAATGATAAAATAATTATAAACTTACAATGCCAAAAAAAAGGCATAAAAATATTTCTCATTTTGTTGTAAATTGGAAAAAGCACATGTTGCTACTATTTTTTTTTAAAGTTTAGGAAAAGCTATTATTGCATTTCACTTAAAAAAATTAGGAATATCAGGTTAAAAAATGGGGAATATCAACTATTGTTTTTCCGTAAACAGGGGCGAAGCCAGAAAATTTTTTTAGGGGGGCGGATAAAATTTTAATTTTCTATAGTTTATATCTTTATAATTTGTAAAGGATTAAATCAAATTTTTATAATTTTAGGAGGTTCAAAGTGCAAGTTTACCTTTACTAATTTAAAATTTTTAAAAAATCTTAAGGGCTTAAAATACAATTTTACATTTTGGGCCCAGCCCCTTAGCTACGCCCCTGTCCCTAAAGAAAGGAATAGCATGCTATTTTTTAAAAATAAAAAATACTCGTTTGATGCTTTAAAAAATTGGAACAACATGCCACTGATTTTCCTTAAAAATTTGAGAATTGTTGGCTATTGAAAAAAAGTGGGAAGAGCATGCAATTGTGTTTCCTCAAAAAATTAGAGAAGAGCATACCTTCGCTTTTCCTTGAAAATTTAGAAAGAGAAGGCTATTTCTTTTCCCTAAAAAGTGAGAGAAATAATATACTCATAGTAACTTTTTAAATAAATGCCCTAGCATGCTACATCCAAATTTTTAAAGAAAAGTAGTTCTATTCTATTATGGTAAATATATATAAGAAAAGGTAACATGTTTTGAATACACTTGATTTTATGCATGGAACATTTTTTTCATATATTTATCAAAGAATTTTTCATGCAAGGATCAACATGTTGTGGTGAGAATGATCTTTAACAATTTCTTGGTGTTTGTCTTTAAAGATTTTGGGGTTGTGGATCAATTTGGAAAAGTCTAGTTGGGAAGTTTTATATAATATATGTAATCTCTCCAACCCAGCCTAGACGGTAGATTCAAGTCGAAGAGATCACATTCATCACCGAAGTGGCTCGGTCTTTAACAAAAAAATAATTTTTCCATTTTAAACCTGTTCTATATAAGAAAATACCTCATTTTAATTACTTTAAAACTAACATCAATAAATATAAATTAAATATCCATCCATCTACTTATATGCCTTTTCATATTAATTAATGTCATGTACCCTAAATGTTTAAAATAAAAATATTATCCTATACCATGGTTTATAATAAAAAAACGATAATCATGATAGTAATAATAATAATAATATTCATAATCCGTCTATGAGAACAAGCCGAGAACCTTCGCATGTCAAGTTCGCATCCTAGTCTGTTGGGTTATCTAAAAAGATGAAAAATAAGGGGAGTGATAAGCCATAAAAGTAACATATTTTAAATTTCATTCTTAATGCCTTTTTGGATTATTTATTATGTAAATTAGTGAATTTGATGCTTCTAATCCTTTAAATTCATGTTTCTATACTTAGGAGAGCATTCAGGAGTGAAAGGAGCGAAAAACGAGCCAAAATTAGGAAAATAAAGTTGTTTCTAGGATCCACACTGCCTGGGCATTTCCACACAGGCTAGCTGTGACAGCCCTAAATTGACCCTAGTCGGGAAGTGGTTTCGGGACTGCTAAGCCGAGTCACCGAAGTATTTGGATGTGATAATTATTGTCTAGAATATGTGAATATGAATGTGTGAAAGTTTTAAACTTCGATTTAGTCGATTGCATGTGAACCTAGTTAATAGGACTTATGTGTGACACTTTTGAAATGCGATAGGTTAATTTATAAGGACCTATTTAAGCATGTAGTGAAAATATTGGCTTTGCATGTCAAATACTCCTTTTGTGTGCATAGTGGCCGGCCATGATGGAGCATATATTAGACTATGTGGTAAATTTCCATGAAGTGGTCATTATTTTAAGTAAAATAAAAGAAATACTAAGGATACTAAAAGAAAAAAAAAGAAAGAGGGAGGTTATCACCTTGTTCTTCTTGGCCGATTGTAGAGAGGAAGATAGGAGGGTAGCATTCGGTCACTTGAAGCTTGAGAAGGTTAGTAAAATTTTGTTAGTTTTGAAATTTTAAGCTTAGTTTAAGTCATTTAGCTAGCTCCATATTAGCCCATTTGAAAACTTGGAATTTTTGATGGATGGATGGAGCATTCGGCTATGGTTATTAAAGAAGGAATTTGATTATTTCCTTTAAGTTTTGATGAAGAATGTGTTGAGTAAATTAGGGGTTTGAACACTTAAGGATTCGGCATTGTTCATGATTTTTTTAGAAGGTGAGTTTGAATGATATGAGTAATGTCATGTATGGGTTTCGGCTTTGATAAGTAAAAATGTAAGGGTAATTGAAATGAATAATTGGAGGCTTAATCATCAAGAGGTTCGGCTATGGACTATAAGTGTTAGCTAATTCGGCACAAGAGTATAAATGTTAATTACTTTATAATTGAAGCCTTGAAGAATAGGTTGTGGATCATTAAAGTGTTGAAGGTTAAATCTTTAAGCTTGGTTAATTTGGACATTCGGCTATTCTCATGACACTAGATACAAGGGTGTGAAAGGTTATCTATATATATATATAAGTTTAATTTATTCATGGTAACTTGGCATGTGGATTGGATATATGTTAGTTAATATATGCATTTGGAGGTGATGTGTTAAATAATTAGGTATACGGGTTGGTTTCATTATTGAGTATAAGGGCTAACTGTTTTAAATTGCCTTTGATGTATACATGTTTATATTGAAATATTAAGGCTATGTTAGCCAATTGAGGGTTTCGGCCAAGATATTCAAATAGATTGGTGTGAATGTTTGAGTGATGAATTTGACTCTTGTGTCGAGTTGGGATGATATGTGTATTTATATAAAACTAAATGATGCTAAATAAATTCGATTATGCATGGTATTGAGCTAGTATCATGTTCGTTGGTACATGAGTAGAGCATATGTTTGATGTTTAATATCTAGTTAATAACATCTTTTGTACTTAGTTGTATGGTATACATGTATTAAATCGAATCGCTAATTTGATAAGTTATTTAATAAAATCTACTTGTTGAATCAAGCTCAAGAGCCAAGGGGGTCAAAATCTGATAAAGGAAAGGAAAAAGTGATCGAGTAGTCTATCCACAACTATTCAAAGTATCCGAGGTAAGTCTTCGAGGAATGACCCTACTTGAATTATATTGAAATGATTAGTCATACTATGACGGATAGTCGAATGTGCATAGAGACTAAGTTATAAAGCCAATCGAAATCATGCTCTTTGTGAGTGGCTATTGAGCCGAAATTTGAAAGGTTTAATAAATGATTTGTGTTTGAGCCTTAGTAACGAAAATAAGATATGGATGTGTTAAGATTATAGATATATGTGTGCATGAGCATTTGATATATCCGGGCTAAGACCCGAAGGCATTTGTGCGAGTTGATATATCCGGGCTAAGACCCAAAGGCATTTGTGCGAGTTGATAAATCCGGGCTAAGACCCGAAGGCATTTGTGCGAGTTGATATATCCGGGCTAAAACCCGAAGGCATTTGTGCGAGTTGATATATCCGGGCTAAGACCCGAAGGCAATTATGCAAGTTGATATATCCGGGCTAAGACCCGAAGGCATTCGTGCGAGTTGCTATACCCGGGTTAAGACCCGAAGGCAATTGTGCTTGCGATTATATCCGGCTAAATTTCGAAGAGACTTGGGTTTGAATGTGAGCGTTTTGTGCTGTAACTAATTCAATTAATACGCTCGACTAACCCGAACGATAAGGTATGTTTGCATGTGCTTCGGAAAAGTCGATTCGTTTTAAATAGTATTCGTGCAATCGGCTAACGAACTTTCAGCTTTTAGATAGGTTGATACCTTGTGCGTATATATGTTGATGAAGTGTGAAGTAAGTATGATTATGAGAATGTGTATCAATAAAGTGATTCAGTTAGCTATGTGAATGTAATACTTTAGTCAAAGCCGATTTCATTACTTGAAACTTACTAAGCTTAAATTGCTTACCCGGTTGCTTTGGCTCTCTGTTTTATAGATTTTGTTCGTTAGCTATCGGATTCGGGATCAACGAAGTCGAAGTCATCCACACTATCAAAGCTCTTTTGGTACTCTTTTTGTTGAACTCTGGATATGGCATGTATAGGACTACCCCTTGTTGTTTTAAGTACTTTTGTGATGTATGTGTGTACAGCCATGCGAAAATGGCTTGTAGAAGTGGAGTATGGCATTAGACCATTTGTGTTTATGTATGTATATATGGTTTCATGATGTGACTATGGTTTGGAATGGAAGTGTTGGGCAAATGATCAGCCATTGGAATGGCTAAATATGATCATATGTGGACCTATGTATGACAAAACCCTAGTTGGTCCATGGTAACCACGAAATAGGTAAAGTTTACCTTGAAAACAGATGCTGACAGCAGCAGTGGTGTGGATTTGAAAAATCACAAAAATTTGTAGGAATGGAATTAAATAGTGAATAAATTATGTAATCTAACCTTGATGAATCTATTTTCATATGAAAGTAACGAAACAATCATATGAACAGTATATTAAGAGATATTAAAGTTCTCGTGAAACAGGGCCAGAACGGTTTCTGGATCTCCTGTTTCGACTTTGAAAATTTACCATAAATTAACCAGAGATAATTAGGAGTCATACCATATATGTATAGATTCCTCTTTGAGTCTAGATTCATTAGAAACAAACGGTATCAGTATTGGAGCCCTGTACAAGAAGATATCCAAGTCGTAATGCGCAAAGGTCAGGGTAGTCGATCCCTGTAACATGGGAGACTTTGACTAATAAACTGTACTAATTGGCCCCACCAAAAATTCTAAAAAAAAAATATGTAGATGGGCATATGAGTCTAGTTTCAGGTAAAAATCACGAAACAAATTTTCGAGTTGTGAAACTCAAGATATGATTTTTAAAGCGACTATTACGCAGATTGGCAGTGTCTGGAAAATTTTTAAAAGTCTGTTAACACCTCGTGTTCGACTCCGGTAACGGTCTCGGGTTCGGGGTGTTACACTAGCCACATGCCCGTGTAACCCACACGGGCTGACCATACACCCATGTGCCAGCTCATGTCGATATCGCTCCATGCTTCCCAAATACGCTGAAAACCCAATTTTTAGGCTTCCTGAGCATTCTAAAGTCTATAAACATCAATTAGAAGAAGATTTAAGGGAGCACTTAGAAATGATTGAAGAAATCACTTGAAGAACACCATCGGAATCAACTCAGAAGCGGATCTCCTTTAGGATTGAAGATCTTCATTTAATTTCTTTCGAACTTTTATTGAGTATCTTTATGTCTTGTTGTTATCCTAACTTTGAGTTTTTTTCATTCCAGATTATGAACTAAATTCCCTAGACACCTAGGGAAGATGAAACCTATGATGAATCTTATTATTTGATTTCTGATTTACATGATAAATACTTGATTCTTATTCTTAATTATGTATGCTTATTTCGTGTTTTAATATTTTTGGGATATTCATGTTTAATGTGCTTATTTCAGTGAAGCAAAAGTCATGTTTAAGAGTAGATCTAGCATAATTGAGTGGAGTTGCATGCAATCCTAGAAACAGGACGACGTAAATATATCGGATTAGAGTCAAATCTAATAGGGGAATCCATAGATCGAGTTAATGCAATGATAGGGTTTTAATTAGAAAGAGATTTCAATTAATCAACCTAGAGTCAGTTGTTCTTACTCTCGAAAGAG
Organism: Gossypium hirsutum; assembly: GCF_007990345.1. Classification (NCBI taxonomy): domain Eukaryota; kingdom Viridiplantae; phylum Streptophyta; class Magnoliopsida; order Malvales; family Malvaceae; genus Gossypium; species Gossypium hirsutum. The sequence goes on from NC_053427.1 coordinate 79,726,301, forward strand.
ATATTAGCATAATTTAGGGATTTCTATGGATCAAGGCATAAGTGAATAAATCGTTTAATTCAGATTCAAAATAATAGGTGAAGTCTAGGTGAATTCTTTCTTGGGTATTGTCTTTCTCATTGGTTGTCTTGGGTTATTTTTCCCATTTTATTCTCTGTTGTGTTCGTAGTTAAATTAGATTAGTTAAGTTAGATTAAAAACAATCACTTCAATTTAATGGCTAAATAATAGAAAAACGGTAATTACTAGTACTTTTAGTCCTCGTGGATACGATATTCCCAACTCACCATAGCTATACTATTGTTTGATAGGGGCGCTTGCCTTTGTTGTAATTATAGTTAGTTTAGTGATCATTAGGGAGTGAGCTATGGAAGCTCAGTGTGAGTCCCTTTACAATAAACCAATGCAATATTCGATCATAAACATTATGAATAGCAATCATTTTCACATATCAATAAATTCAATATGGTAATTCAGGTTTGCTATTTAAGCAAGTGAACATCCACATTCAATCATAATCAATCGAATGCATTCAGTTATCAAAACATTATACTTTTCACAATAATCATACGCACATTTAACAATTCAATCATTTCAATATGAACTTTTCTTGAGTATGCACAATGTGTCATGTAATGATTGTTTAACATTTCGTTTAACAATCAAGAATCCTACCTTCGAGCACTAAATCACACCAAAATACTGAGTTCCCCAAAACCCCTCATCTAAACACATCAAATTGTGGACTTAATACCACAAACGTTCCTCGGGTGTAAATAAAAGTTGTCGTTTGGCTGAGGATCCACAACCGCACACAGTTAAAAGCTATCAGAAGGATCGTGGAAGCCTAGCAACAATAATATTATAGTTGGAATTTACCATTTTATGGGTTCACAGTACAACCATTACAGTTAGAATCCGCTGAAGCTATGAGTACACAAAAAACATTCATTTAACTGTGGAGTCACGACTGTTCGCAGATAATAGCTATTAAAGGGATCATGCAACACAATGAGATTACAGTTGGAATCTGTCGTTCTGTGCATACAGAATCAATCATTCGTTCATGCAGTCAATATGAGCTGCCATTCTTCCTCGTTTCATATCATCCCCCGATGCATATGCATATGCAATGCAATAATTCTTTAATGCATACGTTCATTCAATCATTAATACATTCAACATTCTATTTCATTGCATAATAACAACATTCACAATTATATTCATCAATTGCTAGTTCCATCATTTAGGCATACGAGACGTTCATTCGGCGTCTATAACATTGATAAATATAAAATCATTCATGGATCAAAAAATCAATCAAAAGAAACTAAGATCATAAATTCATTCATTCATATATATTCAATCATTCTAATCCTAGTCCAGGACCAAATTGCATACTCTAGTTCTCTAGATGCCATAAGAAACCAACTCAGGTAGGGGCCACAAGACCGTGTGACAAGATCATGTGTGAAGCCATAGGCCGTGTGTGAGACGAATGAGTGAATTGTAGGAGCCACACGGTCGTGTGACCGGACTGTGTGCGAAACTCCAAGTTGTGTGCGAAACGAAGATGCATGGGGAGACAAAGGGACATGGCTGTGTGTAAGGTCATGTGATCCACACGCCCGTGTGATAGGTCACGTGCAACTGGGCAATTTCAAATTTTAACTCAATTTTTCATAAAAAAACACACACTTGACTTTTTTGGGGTCTCGGGTGATTACCCTTCATTTAAGCTTGATCCAATCTCCTACAAAAGTCTTTTAATCAACAAAACGCAAGAATCAATGATGAATTTACAAGATTTATAGGGTGTTTGGAAAAAAACGTTAAAGATTGATAGCAGATTGAAAGATTTATCGAAAATAATGAAATTCCAAAATTAACGAGTTTTAATAAATTAAAACAAGGATTTCTTATCAAAATTTTGATGAAAATATAGGATGTAATTGACAAAAAATCAACCAATAGAAAAACAAGTTGAACTCGGGAATAGATTTTGATTCGGGAACAAAAATAATTATGAACAAATGGAGAGAAAATATTTTCAAAGGAAAAGATGAAGAAGAAAAAGGGAATAAATAGAAATAAGGAAGATAAATTCTATTAGGATTTAAAAATGAGTCATTTTAATTCTAGTTAGGATAAGAAGATAAAAGATATTAAGTTTTATTTCTATTTGAATTTTAAAGAAGGATAAGATATGATTTCAAATTAGGATAAGAAGATCAAAAGATATGAAATTCTATTTCTATTTAAATTTGAAGAAGGATAAGAGATCAATTCTTGTTGGGATTAGATTAGGGTGAATTTCTAAGCTTCACAAATCTTTAGGGCGTCATTATATTTTTTTTTCCAAAGTTGATGGTGTTACTACAATTTTACCAAAGTTGGGACGCCACCTGTAATTTCCCCACTTTAGTCGAATTTAAAAGGAAAGAAAAGGGAAGAGACGTGAATCAATTTTGGGCAAGGAGGGTGAAACAGGTGATGCTTGGCATTGGGCTAATGCCCATTCTATGGTTACATTTTACCACAAATAATACATAAGCTACTTTAACCTTGGTTCTTTTAAATGGAGAAAAATAAAGAGGTAAAAAGAATCAAATTCATAAGACTTGAACCTAAGTTCTCAAGACTTCCTACTAGGCTTTTAACCACTAATGCTATGTTTTGATTCTTAATAATTCTAAGAATTCTAACCCCTAATTTTTTGGATGTTATAATATCTTTAAAATGGTGTAATAAAGGTCAAAAGAGGTCATAATGAAGAATAAAACAACTTGGATTTCATATTTAGGTATTCCTTTACAAGCCTAGAATGTTAAGAACATCTACTATTTCCTTTAAAGACACCCCATTTGGGCTATGCTTATTCCAAAATTATTTAGAGCTCAAACCTGTTCAAATGCAGTCTCTCAATCCCAAGTCAATGATATTGACTCAAGGTGAAAGATCCATTCAATGAAGGAGTAATAAACTGAAAAGGCTCAAACATGGTCCACATTAAAGAAAAAGGAAGTCTCCTAGTTTTTATTCCTCATTAAAGTATATTTATGGAGACAAAAAGTGACATTTCTAGAAAAGACATATACGAAGGACATCTTATCATCTTCTGGTTGGAAATTTTTTACACCAAGAGGGCTACCAAAATAAAGCATAAGCAAATTCTTGAAGCTACTTGTAAAAGGATTTTCCTAATGTTTCATATAATCCAAGTAATATAACACTATTAAGGAGTTTTCAACCATTTTAGAGAAAGAACAAATAAGAAAAGTAAGCAAAAGAAAGGAACAATTGAATAGTAAAAAATGGGAAACAAAGAATAGAATAAGTAAAGAAATACCAATACTGAAACCTAGTGGAAAACCAATTTATAAGTGTTTGGGCGAAAAAAAAGAGTCTTCTCAAACCATCCAAAAGATAGCCACACATCTGAAATTAATTAATATAGAAGTGCAATTTTTGAATAAGTATTGATGATGTTTCAAAACCAAGAAAGTCATGCCAAGTGATAGACATTGGCCTTAACCAAAGAATTAACTCAAGTTAAGCCATTCGTAATACCCATTGTCTTTCATCTAGGGGGACAATTATTATACCATCGCTTTAGAATCTCCCACCGACATTGTAACAACCCGGATTTAGCTAAATCAGAATAGTGATTTTAGAATCACAAATTCTATGTTAGAAAATTATTTTAATATTATTTTATATGTTTACAGCATGTGAATATATATATGAGAAAATTTCGTGAGCTAATTTTATCGTTTAATAGCTCAATTTGAGAAAAAGGACTAAATCGCGTAAAATGTAAAAGTGGCATTCTATATGTTAAATGTGTTTAATTGCTATGGTTGATTAAATAAAGATCCTTATGATGATATTTGACCATTTATAGTGTCAATGGACATAAATGGGCATATATTAGGTGATTTAATAATGGTTTCACTAAGGTTAAATAAGTAATTTAATTAATTAAGTTAGATTAAATAAAACAAAAGCCAAAATCATCTTTATTTCTTCATCTTTAACCGATTATTGAAGAGAAAATAAAGCTTCCATGTCTATAACCGAAAGTCCCGTACAAACCTTAGGAATATCATAGGATATAAATGTCATGACATTAGGATTACCGAGATGTGATTACATGTAAGACCATGTCTAGGACATTGGCATTGTATTGTGATTACGTGTAAGACCATGTCTGGGACATTGGCAACATTATATGATTTCGTGTAAGACCATGTCTGAGACATTGGCATCGATATGTGATAATATGTAAGACCATATCTAGGATATGATATTGTACGAGCTATGTGTGATTTTTTAGTATCCTTAACAATTTTGAAAGGTTCAACGGGCAAAACCAAGTCGAGAAAGAATATGTAAATGAGTTAAGTGACTCAGGTACGTTTGAGATCCATACAAGTATTGAAAAGGGAGGTATTTGATGAATTCACTTATGAAATTGAATATGTATACATTTGGGAAGGTTTGTAAGCTTATATGTGCTTACTCATATGGATGGAAATGATGTTGATTCACGTGAAAATTTTATTTGTATATGGCTTACTAAGCTTTTAAAGCCTACTTTGTGTGTTCTTTTCTTATTTTATAGATTATCTAAGCTAGCTCGGGCATCGGGAATCATCAGGAACCGTCATCATACTATCGACTACTTGTTGGTATTTTTGGATGCTTTGTAATTATGGTATATCACATGTATAAGCTAGTGAGTTGATGATAAGTTTTAAGTATGATATTAGCCATGTGTGTTGGCTTGTGAAATGATGTAATTTTGGTGTGTATTTAGCCATTTAAGTTGGCTTGATTTATGAGTTTGTTAAGTGATATATGTGGTAATAGTTGCCTTGAGTTTTGGCATATTTAATATGGTTCTTGTGATAGTTATGAGTTGCTCAACTAGCTAGTTGTTAATTGGTGTATTATCACTGGGAAGATGACATGTAGTGTATTGATTATGAGATGATGAAATGGTATGTTTTGTGGCATAAATTAGTTGATAATATGGTGAGAATAAGGCATAAGTTAGATAGTTGAAATTGTTGATAATGACATATTATTTTGGTATTTTTATTGCATGATTTGTATATGAATTGGCATGTTTTGGTTGACTATAAGTGAATTGAAATGGTATGTAAAGTTGTGGTTTCGGTATGCTTGAGGTGGGTGAGAAATGTGGCTTAAACCAAGCCTATATGCTCGTATGCTCAACCGTGTGTCTGCTATAACTTAGATAAACAAGTCAATGAGTTACACGACTTAGACACACAGGTGTGTCTTCTAGCCGTTTGTGACACACGGGCTGGCACATGGGCGTGTGACCAACTGTGTGATCCAAGTTAGTATACCTTCCAGTTTTCCCACGATTATGGCCCACGGGCGTGTCTCCGATCGTGTGATGCAAGTCAGTATGTATGCCCTGTTTCCACAGAACTTATGACATGGGCGTGTCTGGTGGCCATGTGAGGCACACGGGCGTGTGATCCTTATATGCATGAAAATTTTATAAGTTTCCTGAAGTTTTTAATTGTTATCGGTTTAGTCCTGAACCTCTTTTAAGCATGTTTTAAGGTCTCGTAGGGCCTTATAAGGGACAATGTGACTGTGTTGAATGTGTTTGATTAATGAATGTATAAATGTATGTATTATGTATGTGAATGATGTGTATTGTTCAGTAATGCCTTGTAACCCTATTTCGATGACGGATACAGGTTAGAGGTGTTACATTTATTAGTATCAGAGCTACGTTTTAGTCGATTCTAGGACTAATGTAGCGTGTGAGAGTTTAGCTATACATGCCATATATATAAACTGCGATACTGTGATGATTCCTAACAACTTAAAGTGTGTTTTCATACAGTGTATGGATCCCAAATGAGCTTTAGTTGATGATGTGGAAAGTAATGCACCTGCTCCCACTTAAAGGGCAGTGCCGGCTGATTCTAAGCCGATTTTGAGTAGTCACGAAGAAGAGTTGTAACAGCTCAGTTTTAGTTAAATCGAAACAGTGGTTTTGAGACCACAAATTTGAGATCATAAAATTATTTTAATATTATTTTTGGCGTTTACAACATGTGAATATTTATGTGTGAAAATTTCGTGAGCTAATTTATTCTTTTAATAGCTCAATTTGAGAAAAAGGACTTAATCGCAAAAATGCAAAAGTTGCATTCTATATGTTAAAAGTGCCAAATTGTTATGACTTATTAAATGGAGGTCCTTATGTTGTAATTAGACCATGATTAGTGAGAGTTGACATAAATGGCCTTATATTTGATTATTAAATAGTTTAATGACCAAGGGTAAAATGGTAAATTCGTTAATAAGTTAACATTAATTATAAACAACACAAAATGGTGGCCATTATTCAACCTTCTTCCACTAAAAATCAAAACAAAATAAAGCTTGGAGAACATGTTATGGTTCATCCATTTGTGTTCTTGATTGAGGTATGTTTTGAGCTCGATTTTTGATGATTTTTATGTTTTTGTGATCGTTGCTTTGAGCACTAGCTAGCCCGTACCCTAATTTCTGAAATTGTTGATGAAGTTTGAGTTGCCATTGATGAATGCTAGAGCTTTTGGATGTTTGTTGATGAATTATGAAAGCTTGGTGCTTGATATACATGTTTTGTAAAGTGATTTTGAGTAAAAATACATATTAGGGATTAAATTGAGAAAGGTGTAAATTGAGGGGTTATATTGTGAAATAAATGAAAGTTTTAGGTTGCTAGGTGTCCTTAGGAAATTCGGCTAGGCTTGGGTGTAATTAAATTTTGTATAATTTGTGTTTTTATGATATAGGGACTAAATTGAATAAATGTGGAACTTTAGGGGCTAAAGTGAAAAAATGCCCAAATATGTGTTTGTGGATTAAATTGAATGAATAGGTGATTAAATTGGTTAATTTTGAATACATATAGATCAAAAAAGAAAGAACTCAAATTTAGATCGGGAAAAATTGAATGTTATCGAGTAAATGATCTGATTCGTCAATTCTGAGTACGAGGTAAGTTCGTACGTGATAAATGAAGCTACAATTATGTTTTTAATGCTTTAATAATGCATAAATTTTATATATGTGACTATGATTGCGTACAACGATAAATCGATTATGTTTGGCACTTACTGTGCATTTCAAAATAGCTTCGGCTATAAATAACACTTAGTGTGCGAATTGGAATAGATTCGGCCATATGAGGCACTAAGTGTGCAATATCGAGATAGCTACGGTTTAATGTGATGGCACTAAGTGTGTAAGATCATTATAGCTTTAGCTAATCACTGATGTACTAAGTGTACAAATTCTTAGAGCATTGAAAGACTACCGAACGAATTAATGTATTGAACAAAAAGCTGAGAATGAAATAAATAAATACGGGAAAGTTCAGATATGTATGATACCTATGTGGTAGTTGATACTATGTGTATGAAGCTTGATGAATTTGCATATACATGTTAAATGGTGGTGAATTAGAATTGAATGATGATATAAGAACTAGTAAGTGTTTATTAATTGATGTTTTGTATTATATGAACTGTTGAGTATAATTGGTATGAACTTACTAAGCTATGAAGCTTACTATGTGATATTTGTCTTTGTTTTATAGAGTATCGAAGCTAGTTCGGATATTGGGGATCATCGGGAACTATCATCTCACTATTGAATCAACTCGTTGGTACTTTTGAAGCTTTGTATATATGGTATATGACATGTATAGGCTAGTGTCATTTTGGTATGTCTTGAGTTATGATGTTAGCCATATGATTTTGGCTTGTTAATGATGTAAATGTAGGTATGTTTTAACCATTTAAGTTGGCTTAAGTTATGTGTTTGATAAGTGGTTTATGTGATGCTTATAATGCCTTATATGTTGGTTTGTTTTGGTATATTTGTATATGGAACTTAGTAGTTGAATTACTTGATGATAGATAGCTTGTTATGTGTTTGGAATAGCATGTTTTGGTTGCTTATATATGGGTTGAAATTATACCAATTTGGCTGCTATGTATGCATGAGAGAAGGTTGGAAAATTGGCTTTTCAAATGGCTTATTTTTGTCTACACGAGCAGAGACACGGGCGTGTGTATTGACTGTGTGCAACACACTGCTATGTTACACAGCTGTGTGTCCTCTGGGGTAGCCTTAAGAATTTAAATCAGTCTCGAGAACGGCTTAGACACACGAGCGTGTCTGATGATCGTGTGAGGCACACAGCCTTGGCATATGGGCGTGTGTGGCCAATTCGAAGGGTACACGGGCTAGACACACGGGCGTATGGTTGGCGGTGTGTCCCAAGTCAGTATGTATGCTCTATTTTCACACAGACTAGGACATGGACGTGTCTGGTAGCAGTGTAAGGCACACAATCTGCTTACACGGGCGTGTGACCTATGAATGTAAAATTTTTCTAAGTGTTCAGAAATTTTTATATGTGATCGGTTTAGTCCCGAACCATTCTTAAGCATGTTTTAAGGTTTCATAGAGCCTTATTAGGGACATTGTGAATGGATTTTGATTATGAATGTATAAATGTATGTGAATAAGATGAATTGTCCGGTAATGCCTCGTAACCCTATTTAGGCGTCGGATATGGGTTAGGGGTGTTACAGAGGCTAAGCAAGCCTTTTTCCATATGATGAGTGAGTGGTTCACGGAGTTTATTCAAACAAATCCGGCTGCTCAAGAACCTCCACCCCAACATGTTTCTCAACAAAACCCTGCTATTCCTCAAGATATATATTTGACACGGTTTAATGAGCCACCAGTGGATAAGCTTCGAAAAATGGGGCTGAAGAGTTCTGGGCTACCGTTGATGGTGATGCTGAGAGAGTTAAATTTTGGCTCGAAAACATGATCCAAGTATTCGATGAATTTTCTTGTACTTCTGATGAGTGTATCAAATGTGTAGTATCTTCACTTAGAGATAATGTATATCATTGGTGGAAAATGTTGATATATGTGGTTCCAAGAGAACGGGTTACCTAAGAGTTCTTTCAATCTGAGTTCTGAAAGAAGTACATAAATCAACAATTTCTCGATCAGAAACATAAATAGTTTCCAGAATTGAAACAACGCTAGATGACTGTCACTGAGTACGAAAGAGAATTCGTACGTTTAAGCAAGTATCCTCGAGAGTATGTGTCTGCTAAGGAGATCATGTGTAAATGGTTTGTTGATGGACTGAACAAGGATATAAAACTATTAGTCAAAATTCTTGAATTGAAAGAATTTGTTGTTTTGGTTGAAAGGGCTTGTAAAGCGGAGGATCTCAGCAAAGAAAAGAGAAAAGTTGATTTTGATGCAAGAGATTGGAGAAAAAGATCAACTAGTAAATCTTATCAGTCTGCATTAAAGAAATTTCAGGACTCGTTTAATTGTTTTAATGCATCAATGAGACATTCAAACAGAGATCGTGAAAGGCAACATTCGAGCTTTAAAGCTCCGGCTATCTCGATAGCTAGTGTCGGGAGTGTGAAACCAAATCAACCTAAATGTAGACATTGTGGAGAATGACATATCGGTGATTGTAGATTGAATGATTGGGCCTATTTTAAATGTGGATCATTAGATCATTTTATCAGAGATTTCCCAGTGTTAGCTGAAAAAGATAACGCTCAAAGCACGAGACCAAGTAACACTGTAGTTAGAGGTATACCATCCAGAAACACGGGAAAAGAGAGTGGTAGCCAGAGAGTGACTAAAGATTTTGCTGTGAGGTCAGAGGCCAGAGCACCTGCATGAGCCTATGCTATTTGCGCTCGCGAAGAAGCATCATCGCCAGATGTTATCATCGGTACTTTCACTCTCTATGATACTAATGTGATTGCATTGATAGATTCAGGATAAACTCATTCTTATATATGTATGAATTTAGTATATAGTAAGACTTTGCTTGTAGAGTCTACTAAATTTGTGATTAGAGTATCGAAGTTGATAAAGTGTGCAAAAACTGTCCATTGATGATTCGAGACTTCTGTTTTTCGGCTGATCTGATGTTGTTTCCATTTGATGAATTTGATATAATTTTGGGTATGGATTAGCTAATGCTACATGATGCTATAGTAAACTGTAAATGAAGGACGATTGATCTGAGATGTCAGAATAATGAAATTATCTAGATTGAGTTAGACTATTTGAATGATTTAGTAGCAGTGATTTCATCGATGTTAGCTCAGAAACAAGTGAGAAAGGGTTACGAAGCTTATTTTGCTTATGTGCTTGATACGAAAGTGACTAAAAAGAAGATCGAATCAGTGTCAGTTGTTTGTGAGTATTCGAATGTGTTTCCTGAAGAGTTACTGGATTTACCACCGATTCGAGAGGTTGAGTTTGGCATTGAGTTAGTGTAGGGAACTACGTCGATATCAATAGTTCCGTACAGAATGGCTCCGACAGAGTTAAAAGAATTGAAAGCTCAGTTGCAAGAACTGAAGGATAGAGGTTTTGTTAAAACGAGTTTTTCGCCTTGGGGTACTCCCTTGTTATTTGTGAAAAAAAAGATGGCACGCTGAGAATGTGCATAGACTATAGTTAGCTTAACAAAGTGACAATCAAGAATAAATACCCTCTACCACAGATTGATGATTTGTTTGATTAGTTAAAAGGGGAAACAGTGTTTGCGAAAACAGATTTGAGATCAGAATATTATCAGTTGCGAGTTAAAGACTCCGATATACCAAAGACTACTTTTAGAACGAGGTACAGACACTATGAATTTTTAGTTATGCCTTTCAGACTAACGAATGCACTTGCTGTTTTTACAGACTTGATGAACCAGATTTTTAGACCGTACCTAGATTGAATTTTCTTTGTATTCATTGATGACATTTTGATTTACTCTCGTAATGAATCTGAGCATGAGGAACATTTGAGAATTGTGCTAGAAACTTTGAGAGATATATAGTTGTTTGCAAAATTCAGCAAATGTGATTTTGGGCTATGAGAGGTTAGTTTTCTGGAACATATAGTTTCAGCTGTTGGTATCCGAGTTGATCCAAGTAAGATATCTGCGATTATAAATTGGAAGCCTCCAAGAAATGTTTCAAAGGTCCGCAGTTTTCTGGGACTCGCCGGTTATTATAGAAGATTTGTGAAAGGCTTTTCAATAATTGAGGCTCCGATGACGAAATTGCTTCAAAAAGTTGTTAACTTCAAGTGGTCAAATAAATGTCAGAAAAGTTTCGATCAGTTGAAAGCTTTATTGACAGAGGCTCCAGTATTAGTTTTGTCTGAATTGGGTAAAGAGTTTGTAGTGTTTAGTGATGCATCACTGAATGGTCTGGGTTGTGTTCTGATGCAAGAAAACAAACTTGTAGCTTATTCCTCAAGACAATTGAAGTTGCATGAAAAGAACTATCTGACATACGATCTAGAATTGGCTGCGATTGTGTTTGCATTAAAAACTTGGTACCATTATTTGTTTGGTGAGAAATGCCATATTTATACCAATCACAAAAGCTTGAAATGTTTGATGACTCGGAAAGACTTGAATTTGCGACAGCGGAGATGGTTAGAATTGTTAAAAGACTATGACTTGATAATTGACTATCATTCGGGAAAAGCGAACGTAGTTGCTGATGCTTTAAGCTAGAAGTACTTATTTACTTTAAGTGCTTTGAATACACATTTGACTTTGTCTGATGATGGTTTGTTAATAGCCGAGTTGAAAGCAAGACCGTTATTCATACAGCAGATTTTGAAGCTCAAAAGTTTGATAATGAACTGCAAGCAAAACAGGTTCAATGTGAGTCAACTCTTGATTCAGAGTTTCAAGTTGATTCCGATGATTATTTGAGATTCAGAGGTTGAATTTGTGTTCCGAGAAATTCATAGTTGATTGAGATGATTTTGAATGAAGCATGTAGTAATTGTTTATCAGTACACTCGGGAAGCACGAAAATGTATAATGATACAGTTTTCTTGGTGGCATGGTATGAAACGGGATATCTCATAATTTGTTTCGAAATGTTTGATTTGTCAGCAAATCAAAGCTGAGCATCAAGTTTCGTCAGGTTTATTACAGCCTATCATGATTCCAGAGTGGAAATGGGATAGAGTGACTATGGATTGTGTATTGGGTTTGCCCTTATCTCAGATAAAGAAAGATGCGATTTGGGTCGCTGTAGATAGATTTACAAAATTAGCTCATTTTATCCCTGTACGTACAGATTTCTCGCTTGATAAGTTAGTTGAGTTATATATCTAAGAGGTTGTGAGATTGCATGGGGTACCTATTTCCATTGTTTTGGATCAATATCCGAGGTTCACATCGCGGTTTTGGAAGAAACTACAAGAGGCACTGGTTACAAAGCTAAATTTCAGTACCTCGTTTCACCCGCAGAAAGATTGTAACAGCCCGATTTTAGCTAAATCAAAACAGTGGTTTCGAAACACAAATCTGAGGTCATAAAAATATTTTAATATTATTTTTGGTATTTACAACATGTGAATTTTATGGTATTAAATTTTTGTGAATTAATTTTATCGATTGAGTGTTTAATTTGAAAAAAGGGACCTAATCGCGTAAAATGTAAAAAGTTGCTTATTAATTGTTAAAGGTATTAAATTACTATGGCTTATTAAATGTAAATCCCTTATTATGTAATTAGACCATAATTTTAGTAAATGGACATGGATGGACATATGTTAGTGGATTTTAAATGTATTAATAAAGGTTAATATAGTAATTTGTGAATTAATGTTAATAAAATAAAAAAAAACATAAAAATCATGCATGTTCATCTTTGTGGCAGAAACTCAAAGAAAAAGAAAGCCATTGATTTTGTTTTAGGTTCAACACTTTGAAGCTTTGATTTCAGTATGTTCTTTGTTCAGTTTTGTGATAATTTTTATGTTTTTGAGATCGTTGCTTCGTATATTAGCTAGTCCATACTTTAATTCTTAGATTTGATGATGAATTTGTGAAATGCCATTGATGAATATTCAAGCTTTTTGTTGTTTGATGATGAAAAATAAATAATTGTTGTTAGATTTTCATAGTTTATTAGGTGATTTTTGATAAAAATGCCTATTAAGGATTGAATTGTGAAATTTGTAGATTGAAGGGTTAAAATGTGAAATAAAAGAAATTAATGGACTACTAGGGACCTATGAAAAATTCAGCCTAACATGAACATGTTGAAATTTTGAGTATTTTGTGTTGTTTTGAAATAAGGACTAATTTGTGACAATGTATAATGTTAGGGGCTAAAGTGCAAAATGCCCATTTATGTGTTTTTAGGTGAAGTTAAATGAATATGTTAATAAATAAGTTAAATTTATATTGATTTAGATCAAGAAAAGAAGAAATCGGATTTGGATCGGGGAAAGTCGAAAGTTGCTGAATAGTTGTCCCGATCCGTTCATTTCTGTACGAGGTAAGTACATATGCAAATAAATGTTTTTAAATTTAAATGTATATATATTGCCGACTTGAATTGTATATTTATATATGATGCCGAATTGAATTGAGAGTTGTAGGAATTGTTTCGAGAATGAATTGATTGAGTTACGAAGTTGAAAGCCCTGCGTGAACCTTAGGAATAATATAGGATACTGATGTCATGACATTAGGACTTCCGAGGTGTGTGTTTTCATATAAGACGATGTTTGGGACATTGGCGTCGATATGAGATTTCGTGTAAGACCCTGTCTGGGACAGAGGCATCGATATGTGATAACATGTAAGACCATATCTGGGATATGGCGTTGTATGTGATATATGTATTTCTTAGTATCCTTAACGATTCCAAATGGTTCAACGGGCGATGTCAAAATGAGACCGAATGTGAATTTGAGCTAAACAATTTAGGTACGTATGAAGTATATATGTTTATTGGGAAATAAGGTAAGTGAAGTTACTTAGTATGTTAATATGGATTATATGAGAAAAGTGATTGTATATGTGTATGTGATTTGTTTAATGTGGCTTATTTGAATTGATTTATTAATGTTCTTGAGATGATTTATTTGCTTATGGCTTACTAAGCTTTCGAAGCATACCTAATGTGTTCTTTCATTGTTTTATAGACATACTAAAGTTAGCTAGAGCTCGGGGATCGTCAAGGACCGTCGTCACACTATTGAATGTTATTCGGTACTTTTGAAGTTTGTAATTATGGCATATGGCATGTATAAGCTAGTTTCGATATGCTTAGTTTTGAATTGTGTATAAATAGCCATGTGAAAATGGCTTGATAATTATATCAATGCTTGTGAATAATTGGTTTTGTTAATTAGTTCGTTTTGGGAAGTTTGTGGTTAGTTATTCGATTAGATGTTAATGTTGGTATGTGTTCATATTTTCTATGTAATGACTATGCTATACCATGTGAATTTGGCTATTTGATGTGGCTTATTAATGACCTATGTTTTGATGTATAAATTGCCTTGTAAATTAGTTTGTGAATAATGAAAATTGCTTTGGTCATTTTGTGAAATAAATTATGATATATGATGTATAATTATATTCGTCTAATGATAGGTAAAATAAATACATATGCGTATGACATGATTATTTGTGGTTTGGTATTTAAAGGTCAAGATGTCGATTTAATGCATGATTATGAAATGTGTTTTTTATGTGGTTGTATATTCGGCTATGGTATTTGGCTCATTTTGGTTAGTATGAGATTTTGGTGTATAGTATGTATATATATAGTTATAATGTGACATGTTGATATTTGTATTAGGTTATGAAACAATATAATTAGCTTAATATTGAATGGTGGAATTGGTATGAATTTTGAGACTAATTTGCTAGCCGGAGAAATGATAAATGAATTGATTTTGTATATGTAATTTTTGCATAATTCTTAGTATATGAATTAGATATGTTTGGTTCGGTAATTGGGATTAGAAATAGCTATTGTTATACGGGAGAATTGCACATAAATTACTAGTATGAAAAGTATATTGATAAACTGTAAATTACACATATTTTTACCCCATGTTTAATGCATTTTATGGATGATTTCTCATTAGAATTAGTTAATTCGATGCTCCTAATGCTTTAATTTCATATTTTATACTTAAGACAGCATAGGAGAGCGAAAGGAAGGAGAAATGGGCCAAAAACGGAGAAAACGGGCCAAAGTACGAAATCAACACGGCCTGGACCTTACACGGGCAGACCACACGGCGATGTCAATTTGGCAGGCTCGAACACGGCCTGAAGTAATCAAACATGGGCGTGTCCCTGCCAAGCCCAAGTTGAGTCCAATTTGGAAAAGGCCAATTTTGAGGGTTTTTAGGCATTCCAAAGCCTATAAATACGCATTAGAGAAGGAGAAAATGAGAGACGGAGAAGGAGGATAAGGAATTACCTTAAGAAAGTCGCTTGATCCATCGCAGAAGCCGGATTCATCATCAAGACTGAATATCTCTCCTCAATTTCCCTTCAGGAGTTTTGGGTTTTCTTTATGTTTTGTATTCTTTATTCTTCTGAGATGTTTTCTTATTTAGTTATGATCTAAATCCCTTAAATACCTAAGGGGAATGAAACCTAAGACGAATCTTGTTATTATTTTCTGAATCGTATGATAAATATTTAACTTGTTCTTAATTATGTGTTCTTAATTCTTGTTTTGATATCCTAGGATACTAATTCAAGACACGTTCTTATTCAGAGGAAGAATAAACCCTGTCTAAGAGTACATTTGCCATAATTAAGCGGAGTTGATTGTGCGCCTAGAAATAGGGTGACAAGATTTTGCTGGATTAGGGTGAAACCTAATAAGGGGATCCATAGATTGAGTTAATGCAACCCTAGAGTGTTAATTAGAGAAAAGTCTCGGTTATTCAATCTAGGGATTAGATGTTATTAGTCTTGAATAGGGATAATAACATAACTTAGGGATCTCTACGGAACAAGTTAAATAAATAAATCGTCCGGTTCGGAGCCAGAATAATAAGTAAAGTCTAGGTGGATTTTTCCTTAGGTATTGTCTAAAGTCAATCGATTTTCCCAAAAGCAATTTCCCAATTCTTTTCTCTGTGCATTCTTATTTTAGATAATTAGTTAATTAAAACAAACCCTTTTATTCTTAGGCTAGATAATAAAGAGATAGTTATTACTAGTACTTTTGGTTCTCTTGGGTACGATATCCCAGTCTTGCCATTACTATACTATTGTTCAATAGGTGCGCTTGCCTTTTAATCGTGATAATAGTTAGTCTAGGTTTGATCTTCAATATAAATATTTATTACTTGTTACGAATCACACGATCAAGTTTTTGGCGCTGTTGCCGGGGATCTGAAATATTAGGAACACTAAATTTTTATTACTTTAGCCATTTATTTTTCTTGCAATTTAATTTAATTTAATTTAATTTTACTATTTATTAATTTACTTTTTCTTTCTCTTGGCAGGTCTTTATAGTTTATAACTAGAAGAAACCCGTTAGGACCCTTACTTTTTAACGAAGAAATCGATTGAACAGTTCGTAGAAATCAAAGAGAAATAAGGCGTAGTTTATGATACACAGAAAACAAACAAGAAGATAATACTCAACCTCTAACCGACGAGATGGCTGAAAACCAAGACAATCAGCTGCCTCCTGCAATTGCAGCTAATCAAAATCCTGCTCCATGTACTATGTATGACTATGCTAAACCCTCTTTAACAGGAACTGAATCAAGTATAGTTAGACTTGCTATTGCAGCGAATAATTTTGAATTAAAACCTAACACTATTCAGATGATACAACAGTTTGCTCAGTTTGATGGTTTGCAGGATGAAGATCCCAACACTTAGCAAATTTCCTGGAATTTTGCGATACATTCAAAATCAATAGCGTTTCTGATGATTCCATCTGTCTTCGGTTATTTCCCTTCTCCCTGAGAAACAAAGCTAAACAGTGGTTAAACTCGTTACCACGAGGGTCTATCACTACTTGGGAGCAAATGGGCGATAAATTTTTACTAAAATATTTTTCGCCGGCTAAAATAGCTAAATTGCGTAATGATATCTCTTCTTTTGTGCAGATGGATTTAGAAACACTTTATGATGCATGGGAGAGATACAAGGACTTACTGAGAAGGTGCCCTCACCATGGGTTACCACTTTGGCTACAAGTTCAAACGTTTTACAATGGTGTGAATCCCTCGACAAGACAAATGATTGCCACAGCTGCTGGCGGAACCATCAACAATAAAACACCTGAAGATGCCTATGAATTTATAGAGGAGGTGTCACTGAATAACTATCAGTGGCAAGTTATGAGGACAAAGCCAATGAAAACAGCCGACGTTTATAACGTCGACTCAGTTACTATGTTGTCAAATCAGGTAGAACTTCTCAATAAAAAGATTGATAGTTTTCTTGGTTCTACCCAGGTACATCAAGTAATGAGCTGTGACTCAAGCGAAGGAGGTGTGCATACAAAATACCAATCCTTCAATCCCACAACCGAAGAGGAACAAGTCAACTATATGGGTAACAATAACTTTAGATCTCAAAATAACCCATACAGTAATACTTATAATGCAAGTTGGAGGAACCACCCAAATTTCTCTTGGGGTGGTCAAGGGAATCAAAAGCCATAAAATCTCAAGGTTTTCAACAGCCACCTTATCAACAAGAGAAGAAACCAAACCTTGAAAAGATGCTTTCTAAATTCATCTCGGTGTTAGAAACCCGTTTCCAAAATATCGAGACAGCACTTAAGAATCAACAAGCATCGATCCAAGGACTCGAAACCCAGATAGGCTAGCTGTCCAAATTAATCTCCAAATAGCCACAAGGTAGCCTACCAAGTAATACTGAACCTAATCCGAGGGAACACCTCAATGCAATTAGCACTCAAAATAAGGAAGGATTTGTTGCACCTGAGCTAGAATTACAGTAAGACAACGCGATGAACAAAGGTCGAGAAGAGGTAAACAATGATGATCCTAAATAGGTAAGTACGAATCATGAACCTCATGTGCCATATCCTAAAGCGATGACGAAAGACAAAATAGAAGAACAATTCGGTAAGTTTGTCAAACTCTTAAAGAAATTACATATTAACTTACCTTTTATTGAAGTTCTTTTGCAGATGCCTAAATCAGCAAAATTCTTAAGGGACCTTCTGAGCAATAAAAGGAAATTAGATGCTACATCGCACGTGGAGCTCAATGCAGTTTGCTCAGCTATTCTAAGGAATGAGCTACCTAACAAATTGAAAGATCAAGGGAGTTTTACAATTCCTTGCTTAATTGGTAGTTTATTTGTGAATAATGCTTTAGCTGATCTAGGGGAAAGTATAAATGTTACGCCGTATAAAATGTTTAAACGACTAGGTCTCGGTAAACCCAAACAGACTAGGATGAGCATACAATTGGCTGACAAAATAGTTAGATTTCCTAAGGGTATTATTGAAGACGTTCTCGTTAAGATTGATAAATTTATTTACCCAGTAGACTTTGTCGTCTTAGATACGGATGAGGATAATGAGGTACCTTTAATTTTAGGACGACCCTTTTTAGCAACTACCAGAACCATTATTAATGTAGGCACAGGAGAGCTAACACTTCGTGCAGGAGACGACGCAGTAACACTCCAAGCACGCGATTTAGTCAAAACTTCTAAGACTCAAGATAACGCTATGAAACTTGTCGATGATAAAACTAATATTCAATCGTTCTTGCAGGAACCTCCTCGGACCAAGACAACGGAGGTAGTGTGCTATTATCAAGTAGAGAACAAAGACGTCCATGAAGAATGAAGACTATTGATAGAGGAGTTAGATAAATGGCGAGAACACAAACCGAGAACATATGATAAACCGAAACTGCGCAAAAACAAGCCCGATACCTCTCCTAATCAACTTAAGGTTGGCGATACAGTGTTACTAGATGCATTTGACCCTCACATTGTCACTACCACACCAAATGAGGAAATCCCTCTTACGGTACTCAGTATTTTCCCATTCGGTACGGTTGAGGTGAGTCATCCCAAGTTCGGCACTTTTAAGGTAAACAACACCTGATTAAAACCTTATTTTAAAATTAACAGCAGAACGAGGAGTGTGAACTCCTCAAACCAATATGATAAATAAACGGAGAGGTAAGTCGAGCTTAGACTATAAATAAGCGCTTCTCGGGAGGCAACCCGAGCACTAACATTATTAATTTCTTTAAATTTTGATATTTAACTCCTAACCTACTAATAGAAATTTTGAATATAGGTGTTTCCACAAAGACACGACCAATCACACGGGCGTGCTTAAGGCCGTGTGAAAACAAGGTAAATGATTTCCCTAACACGGGCTACGATAAAACGCCACGGTCGTGTGACATGACCGTGGTCAAGCCTGTCAAAACAACACGGGCATGCGACACGCCCGTGTGGAGGAACCATGGATGAACCTGTTAAAACAGCACGGGCGTGCAACACGCCCGTGTCGAATACCCGTGGTCGAACCTGTCAAATGTCCACAGGTGTGGGGTAGAACAAACGGTCGTGGGAGAAGAGAACGAAGCTAGACACGGTCATGCGACACGGCCGTGGAAACCAACACGCTCGATGCATACGGGCGTGTGTCAAAATTTAGATGCGCCAAAATAGAAAAAACGCGAAACACACGGGTTGAAATTGTGGCACACGGGCGTGTCCCATGACCGTGTATCCCAAGATCTATAAATAGGCTACACTATTCATTGTCTTCTCCATTCAAAAACCCTAACCCTAGCCGCTGCAACTCCACACGGCCCCCTGCCACGCCCGTGCGCCGCCGTCAATTTCGTTTTCAAAGCTCAATCCCTCTCTCTTAACATTTGTTTACTCCTTTCACTTCTATTTTAGTCATTATTACTGCTTATTATTACAATAATCTCCATTACTTTTGAACTAGTTTCCACTTTTGTTCCTTACTTTTTTTAGTTTGCATTTATAGGTTCTTTATTATACATTTCAAATTAAATCTAGTTGTTTGACACACCTCATAGCCATGACATTACTATGCTTATTTTCATGCTATTATCATGTTACTGTCTATCATTTAAATTGCATTCCTAAGTTAGTTACCATACAATTTATGTTAAATTGAGACGAGGAAAACCTTATACCCATTACATTTCTATTCTCATTCTCACGATTATAGTGGTTGAGTTTGCTTTATATTAATAGTTTTGGCTGAAATAGTTTACTTCCCCTTCGAATATGTTTACCTATTATTATTCTTTATATCACAGACCTTCAATGTCATATTCAAGAGGAAAGAAAACCGCCGTACCAGCCTCGAAGAAAAGGAAGGGAGTGTCATCCTCCGCGGGTCCAACTGCGGAAATTCGTCACCCTTTCCTACAATTTCCACGAGGGCCCCAAGAAGAGCTCTTCCAAATACTTCGAGTCTGACCTTTAGTAGTGGGCCATTGCATAGACTGGGCTACCGTAGAACAAGTCCAGATGACTGATACGATTCGGGCTCTCTTAACCACCGCCTCGTGGAAGCTATTTTTCGGGATTATTGAGCCGACATACCTTGAGCTCACGATGGAACTCTGCTCAATGTTCCATCTCTAGACCGTAATGACAAGGTACGATGATCCCGGCATGGTTCAATTTCACCTAGGCTAATTAATCCGCCAGCTAAGCGTCCCAGAATTTGGTGCTGCACTAGGCCTATATACGGAGGAGTTTAGGGAGGAGAATGAATTACATGCTCTTAGTCGCCACATACATATCTCTCCCTCGAAGTGCTGGCACAGTTTGGCCCCTAGCACGGCCTCGTACAATCCTAGCCGCTCCAAGGTATCAGTTCTCCCACCATCCTTGAGGTACTTACACGCTATTTTAGCTCACACAATTATAGGGAGGTGTGAGAGCACTGGCGTCATCAACACCCACGACGTCTACTTCTTATGGTGCATGTCACAAGGGCACATCATCGACCTTGCCTATTTCATAGCCCTCGCGATTCAGCACCAGACGGAACGGCATCGGAAGGGGGTCATCTCTATTAGCCCTACATGACTTGGCTGGCGTGACACTTCAAGCTCCTCAACATCGTAGCCCAAGAATCATCCCTCACCCTCATCGGCCAGATGTCTCCACAAGGCATCTCGAGCATGCTTAGCATGAGGATGATCAAGAGGCACCGAGGACATTTCTGATGATGTCCCCCCACAGCACGAGGACCCACCGACTCAGTCACCACCTCCCTCTCGTCCAGTTTATACGACGGCTTCATATGCTGACATCTCTGAGCGCCTCACCCGATTCGAGCAGCAGTGTTTTCAATGATTTAACAACATTGATGCTACTCTACACCAGATTTGTCAGCACCTCCACATCTCATTGCCAGCCCCACCTCGCGAACCATCTAGTGATGAAGATGTTTAAAAATACTTATTTATTATTTTATGTTTTAAATTTTTATTGAAAATACTTTTTATCTTTATTAGATTTTAGAAAGTTTATTTTTATTTTTTTATTTTATTATTAATTTCGGTTATTTCTTTTTGAGTAATTATTCTTCCTAATATCCTCTAAAAAGTTCCTGATTTTATCACAGTTATATAGAGCTTTTAAGCTCATCATCACATAGGAACTAAAACTACCACAGGAAAAGCTTCCCCACGACTGCCATGTCTTGCTCGACCACGACCATAGCCACTACTAGATATAATATTCTTGTGGCGCAGGATTTATGGACTAATGAACCTCTACGACCGCCGGAGTATCCTCCTCCATTCTTGAACCGAACACTCTCCAAAACTCTAGTTCGAGGAATTCATTATACAAGAAGTGTCACTTCTCTCCCTATCTTATTTTTATTCTCTAAAATCTATCTTTATACATTTAGGGCAATGTACATTTTAAGTGTGGGGGGTATTTATTACTGATTGTCTTATTCTCTTAAAAAAGCTCTCATATCATATTTAGGATAAATTTTGATTGGTTTATGATTTTGATTGATATATCTTGAATTAAAACATAGGGATTTATGCGTTGATTGTTCAAACTTTAAGTCATTAAAGAATCAAGTATGATAAGTTGATTTTTAAGAAATTAAAATTATAAGTTGTTTCCCCAAGTCTAGATATTTCTTTGAATTAGAATTCACGAGTCTAAACATCAAAAAGCCATAATTTTTTGTGAGATTTTTTAGCCTTTTGAGCATCTATTCGTCCTTTCATGCTCACTTTTATTATTGCTTTGAGTGCGTCAGTATTGAACTGTTATTCTAGAACTTGCTTGATTATGCATATCAAGATCACACCATTTGATTTGATATGTCAAAATGATTAAGGCACTTAGGATTAACCCACTCATGCCATGAAAAGCCTTCCTCCACGATTAACCCCTAGTAACCCCCCTTGAACCTAACAAGCCATTCCTTGTATTACCCTTAATATTAACCATTAACCCATTATTGTTGAAATCCCCCAAATTAATTTGATCCCTATTTTTGTCGAGATCTAAGTTGGAAAAGCTGCTTAGTTATGTTTTTCTTCTTTATCTAACTTGTTCTTAAAAAAAAACTATGTATACATATTAGTAATTTCATATTCTGAGAAGAAGCTCTGTTGTACGCAAGTGATGGTTAACTCTTTTTCTACCCTAAACCACACCCCCTAACCAAGCCGCACTACAACCATCTAAAGACCTTTTGATTGATGTATCATCTTAAATTATAGTGGTGGAGATTTGATTTTCATGCAAGCCTATGGTAATGACTTTTCATTATTGACTATTGAGTGCTTCATTTATTGTCCTTAAACACCTCGAGTGATTTGAGTGAATCTTTAGTGGGGATGTGAAACTCTGTGATATTCTGAATCAAAGGTAATTACTTAGATGCGAAGAGACACCTATGTTTACATGATTAAATACTCAACTTGGAATGTTTGAAACTTTTATGTTCTTTTAGTTGAACTCTCAATGTATGATTACCTATGGGTTATTTTGAGATATTATCGATAAGAATTATAAGTTGAGAAGAATTTATTTTGATTATGAGTTGAGGAT
The DNA here is from genome assembly GCF_007990345.1 of Gossypium hirsutum. Classification (NCBI taxonomy): domain Eukaryota; kingdom Viridiplantae; phylum Streptophyta; class Magnoliopsida; order Malvales; family Malvaceae; genus Gossypium; species Gossypium hirsutum. The sequence continues at coordinate 79,749,288 of NC_053427.1, forward strand.
TTTGCTTAAGGACAAGCAAATGCATAAGTGTGGGGGTATTTGATAAACCGTAAATTATAAATATTTTTACCCCATGTTTAATGCATTTATGGATGATTTCTCATTAGAATTAGTGAATTCGATGCTCCTAATGCTTTAATTTCATATTTTATACTTAGGAGAGCATAGGAGAGTGAAAAGAACGAGAAATGGGCCAAAAACGGAGAAAATGGGCCAAAGTACGAAATCAACACGGCCTGGACCTCCTCACACGGGCAGACCACACGGCCGTGTCAATTTGGCAGGCTCAAACATGGCCTCAAGTAATCAAATACGGGCGTGTCACACATAAGTGTCCCTACCAAGCCCAAGTTGAGTCCAATTCAAAAAAGGCCAATTTTGAGGGTTTTTAGGCATTCCAAAGCCTATAAATACGCATTAGAGGAGGAGAAAATGAGAGATGGAGAAGGAGGGTAAGGAATTACCCTAAGGAAGCCAATTGATCCATCGCAGAAGCCGGATTCATCATCAAGACTGAAGATCTCTCCTCAATTTCCCTTCAAGAGTTTTGGGTTTTCTTTATGTTTTGTATTCTTTATTCTTCTGAGATGTTTTCTTATTTAGTTATGAACTAAATCCCCTAAATATCTAAAGGGAATGAAACCTAAGATGAATCTTGTTATTATTTTCTGAATCGTATGATAAATATTTAACTTGTTCTTAATTATGTGTTCTTAATTCTTGTTTTGATATCCTAGGATACTAATTCAAGACACGCTTTTATTCAGAGGAGGAATAGACCCTGTCTAAGAGTACATTTGCCATAATTAAGTGGAGTTGATTGTGCGCCTAGAACTAGGGTGACAAGATTTTGTCGGATTAAGGTGAAACCTAATAAGGGGATCCATAGATCGAGTTAATGCAACCCTAGAGTGTTAATTAGAGAAAAGTCTCAGTTATTCAGTCTAGGGATTAGACGTTATTAGTCTTGAACAGGGATAATAACATAACTTAGGGATCTCTACGGAACAAGTTAAATGAATAAATCGTCTGGTTCGAAGCCAGAATAACAAGTAAAGTCTAGGTGGATTTTTCCTTAGGTATTGTCTAAAGTCAATCGATTTTCCCAAAAACAATTCCCCAATTCTTTTCTCTATTCATTCTTAGTTTAGATAATTAGTTAATTAAAAAAACCATTTTATTCTTAGTCTAGATAATAAAGAGATAGTTATTACTAGTACTTTTGGTTCCCTTGGGTACGATATCCCGGTCTTGCCATTACTATACTATTGTTCAATAGGTGCGCTTGCCTTTTCGTCGTGATAATAGTTAGTCTAGGTTTGATCTTCAATATAAATATTTATTACTTGTTACGAATCACGCAATCATATATTTAGCCATGTTGTAATGTTAGCTATTGTCTTTTATGCTAATGAATAATATGCCGTGTGATATGGATTGATATGGTTTAATATGTGAATATGTATAGATATGCAAAATGGTATGTTTAGTTAAAGGCAAGAAATTGTACTAAAGGATGTCTTAATGTAAGGTCGATATATGAGATGGATTATGTCCAATTATGATTCAAGTATTCGAATGCTATGTAATTGATGGTCACATGGTTTGAACTTTGTATTTATGAAGCACGTGCACTATGATTTTGATGATTGTTAGTTGGTTCGTAATTTGATTAAATAAATGGTATTGATATAGTTGAATATTACAGCATGATTCGTATATGTGTAATGAATAGAAAAGCATGATTGATTTTGGTTGACTACGTGATTCAAATATACGAATTTGACTTGTAGAAATAAGAGGATGATTATTAATTGCATTCGAAAAATTTTTGTAAAGGACATTATATTACTTTGTGCTTGAATGGTAATGAATGACTGTTCTGAACTGTACATTGTCGGCAATGCTTCGTAACCCTAATCTGATGACAGATTCGGGTTAGGGTGTTACATTTTATTGGTATCAGAGCTACGATTCAATCTATTCTAGGACAAACGTAACGTGTGTTAGTCTAGCTATACATGCCATATTTGTAAACTACGATAGGGTTATGATTCTTGACAATTAAAATGTGTTTTGGTATAGTAAATAGATCCCGATCGAACCGTAGCCGATGACGTGGAGAGTAATGCACCCGTTCCCGCTTAAGAGGCAGTACAATCTGATTCTAGACTTGTTACGAGTAGCCATGAGGGAGAGGTTAAACAAGCCTTCTTCTAGATGATGAACGACTGGTTTACACAGTATATCCAGAAAAATCCAGCTGCTCAACAATCTCCACCCCCGCCTAATCCTCCACAAGTCCCTATCACGCCACAAGCTGTGAATCTGATTCAATTGAATAAGCCTCTGGTTGATAAAATTAAAAAATATGGGGCTGAAGAGTTTCGTGCTACTACTGATGATAACTCTGAGAGAGCTGAGTTCTGGCTCGAGAATACAATAAGAGTGTTTGATGGAATGTCATGTACTCCTAATGAATATCTTAAATGTGCTACTTCACTTCTAAGAAATACGGCGTATCATTATTGGAAAATGTTGATATCTGTGGTTCTGAAAGAACGAGTCACTTGGGGGTTCTTTCAGACTGAGTTTGGAAAGAAGTTCATCAGTTAGAGATTCATAGATCAAAAACACAAAGAGTTTCTTGAGCTGAAACAGGGTCGTATGTCTGTTATAAAATACGAACAAGAATTTGTGAGATTAAGTCAATATGCACGAGAATATGTCTCGACCGAAACAATTATGTGAAAGAGATTTGAAGATGGCTTGAATGAAGATATTCTCTTGTTAGTCAGGATTCTTAATATAAAAGAGTTTGTTTTTCTTGTTGAATGAGCGTGTAAAGTTGAGGAACTAGAGAAAGAGAAGAGAAGCCAACTCGAAAGCTAGAGATTTTTGAAAAATATCATTGAGTAAGTCATATCATCGGCATCAAAGAGGTTCCGAGATGATTTTAGCCATTCAAAGGCTACTGCGGATTATTCTAGATTAGACCTGGAGAGGCCCCTTGTGAGTTCAAAAGCTACTTCAATAGCTAGTGTTGGAAATGTCAGACCAAATCAACCTGAGTACAAACATTGCGGTAAACGACATCCCGGTAATTGTAGATTGAATGATCAGACTTGTTTCAAATGTGGATCATTAGATTATTTCATCCGTAAATGTTTTGAGTTGGCTGAGTAGCATTGCATCTAAAGGTAGACCACCCAAAAACACGAGTAAGGTGATTTGTAGCCAGAGAATGATTAAAGACACTGCTATGAGATCTGAAGCCTGAGCATCTGCTAGAGCTTATGCTATTCACGCTCACGAAGAAGCTTTTTCTCCAAATGTCACTACCGGTACTTTCACTCTTTATGATACTAGTGTTGTTGCATTAATTGATCCCGGATCTACTCATTTGTATATATGTATGAACTTAGTATCCAGTAAGACTTTGCCTGTAGAGTCTATTGAATTTGTGATTAGAGTATCGAACCCCTTAGGCAAGTGTGTTCTGGTTGATAAAGTATGCAAGAACTACCCATTGATGATTAGAGATTTCTATTTTATGACCGATCTGATGTTGTTGCCATTCGATGAATTTGATATAATTCTAGGTATAGAGTGGTTAACACTACATGATGCTATAGTAAATTGCAAAAGAAACACAATTGATTTAAGATGTCAAAATAATGAGATTATTCAGACTGAGTCAGATGATTTGGATGGTTTACCGGTAGTGATTTCTTCGATGTTAGCTTGAAAATATGTGAGAAAGGGCTGTGAAGCTTACTTTGCTTATGTGCTTGACACTAAAGTGACTGAAAAGAAGATTGAATCAATACCAGTTGTGTGTGAATATCCGGATGTGTTTCCTGAAGAATTACCAAGTTTGCCACCAATCAGAGAAGTTAAATTTGGTATTGACTTAGTTCCAGGAACAACTTCGATATCAATAGCTTCGTACCAAATGGCACCGATCGAATTAAAAGAGTTGAAAGCTCAGTTGCAAGAGTTGACAGGTAGAGGTTTCGCACAACCGAGTTATTCTCCCTAGGGTGCACCGATTTTGTTTGTGAAAAAGAAAGACGAAACTATGAGAATATGCATTGATTATCGACAACTCAATAAAGCGACTATCAAGAATAAATATCGTCTGCCACGAATTGATGATTTGTTTGATTAGTTGAAAGGAGCTACAGTGTTTTCAAAGATAGATTTGAGATTGGGTTATTATCAGTTGCGAGTTAAAACTCTGATGTGCAGAAAACTGCTTTTCGAACGAGTACAGGCATTATGAGTTTCTAGTTATGCCTTTCGGATTAATGAATGTACCTGCTATTTTTATAGACCTAATGAATCGGATCTTCAAACCATATTTGGACAGATTTTTTGTTGTGCTTATAGATGATATCTTGATTGATTCTTGTGATGAATCTGAGCATGCTGAACATCTGAGAATAGTGCTACAGACTTTTTGAAATAAACAGCTTTTTGCCAAGTTCACTAAATGTGAGTTCTGGTTACGACAAGTTGGTTTTCTAGGGCATATTGTGTCAGCATCGGGTATTCGAGTTGATCCGAGTAAGATTTCGGCAATAATAGATTGGAAGCCTCCGAGAAATGTATCCAAAGTTTGTAGTTTTCTGGGACTTGCCGGTTATTACAGACAATTTGTAAATGGCTTCTCCATGATTGCAACTCCGATGACAAAGTTGCTATAAAAATATGTTAAGTTTGAGTGGTCAGATAAATGCTAGAAAAGGTTTGATCAGTTGAAAGCTTTATTGATTGAAGCTTCAGTGTTAGTTCAGCCAGAATCAGGTAAAGAATTCGTAATCTATAGTGATGCATCGTTGAATGGCCTGGGCTGTGTTTTGATACAAGAAGGTAAAGTCATAGCTTATGCCTCGAGAAAATTGAAGCCACGTGAAAAGAATTACTCGATGTACGATTTAGAATTAGCAGCTATCGTGTTCCCATTGAAGATTTAGCACCACTATTTGTCCGGAGAGAAATGTCATATTTATTCATATCACAAGTGTTTGAAATATCTGATGACTCAGAAAGATTTGAATTTGCGGCAGCGAAGATGGTTGGAATTGTTAAAAGATTAAGAGCTAGTGATTGACTACCATCCGGGAAAGGCCCATGTTGTTGCTGATGCATTAAGTTGGAAATATTTATTTGCTCTTTGTGTAATGAATACTCAATTACCCCTATCTGAGAACGGTACGATTGTAGCTGAGATGAAAGCGAGACCGTTGTTTTTACAGCAGATTTTTGAAGCTCAAAAAGTTGATAAAGAAATGTTAGCAAAATGAGCTCAATGTGATTTGAACTCTGATTCAAAATTTCGGGTTAATGCTGATGAATGTTTGAGATTCAGAGGCCAATTATGTGTCCCGAGAAATTCATAGTTGATTCAGATGATTTTAAACGAAGCTCATAGTAGTTGGTTATCTATTCAGCTGGGAAGTACAAAAATGTATAACGATCTGAAACAGCTTTATTGGTGGTCTGGCATGAAGCGTGATATCTTTGAATTTGTTTCGAAATGTTTAACCTATCAGCAAGTCAAAGCTGAGCATCAGGAACCGTCTAGGTTATTGCAGCCAGTTATGATTCCCGAGTGGAAATGGGACAGAATCACTATGGATTTTGTATCGGGTTTGCCCCTCTCTTCCAGTAAGAAAGATGTGATATGGGTGGTTGTTGATAGACTGACCAAATCGGCTCATTTCATTTTGGTACGAATGGATTATTCACTCGATAAGTTAGCTGAGTTGTACATTTCTGAGGTTGTGAGATTGCATGGAGCACCTATTTCTCTTGTTTCGGATAGAGATCCGAGGTTCACATCGTGGTTTTAGAAGAAACTACAAGATACACTTGGTACAAAGCTACACTTTAGTACTGCTTTTCATCTGCAAACAGATGGTCAATCCAAGCAAATTATTCAAATACTCGAGGATATGTTGAGATGTTGCATTATTGAGTTTGAAGGTACGTGGGAACGATAGTTGTCATTGATTGAATTTGCGTATAATAATAGCTTTCAATCGAGTATAAAAATGGCACCATACAAAGCTTTGTACGGTCGCAAATGCCGAACACCTTTGTATTGGAGAGAGCTTAGTGAGAATAAGATTCACGGAGTCGAGTTGATCAATAAGACTGAACAGAAAGTGAAAGTGATTCGTGATAGTTTGAAAGCAGCATCAGATCATCAGAAATCATACGCAGACTTGAAACGGAAAGATATTGAGTTTCAAATTGGGGATAAAGTGTCTTTAAAACTTTCTCCATCGAAAAAAATATTTCGGTTCGATCGTAAAGGCAAGTTAAGTCCGAGATTCATTGGGCCGTATGAGATTATCGAACGTATTGGGCTGATTGCTTATAGATTGATGTTGCCACCTGAGTTAGAAAAGATTCATAATGTATTTTATGTATCGGTGCTTTGACGATATCGATCCGATCCCTCATTTATGATTTTCCCGTCTGAGATTGAGATTCAGTTTGATATGACATATGAAGAAGAACCGATCCAAATTTTAGATCACGAGATTAAAGAATTAAGAAATAAGAAAATTGCATTAGTGAAAGTATTATGGAACTGACACGGGGTTGAAGAAGCTACGTAGGAGCCCGAGGATGCTATGAGAGAGCAGTATCCAAACCTATTCACTGGTAGGATTTTCGGGGATGAAAATCCCTAAAGGGGGAGAATTGTAACAGTTTGATTTTAGCTAAATCGGGATAGTGATTTCGGAACCACAAATCTGAGGTTGTAAAAATATTTCAAATATTATTTTTGGTATTTATAGCATGTGAATTTGATGGTATTAAATTTTCGTGAATTAATTTTATCGATTGTGTGTTTAATTTGAAAAAAAAAGACCTAATCGCGTAAAATGTAAAAATTGCATATTAATTGTTAAAGGTATTAAATTGCTATGGCTTATTAAATGTAAAGCCCTTATTATGTAGTTAGACCATAATTTTAGTAAATGGACATGGATGGACATCTGTTAGTGGATTTTAAATGTATTAATAAAGGTTAATATAGTAATTTGTGAATTAATGTTAATAAAATAAAACAAAACAGAAAAACAAAATCATGCATGTTCATCTTTATGGCCGAAACTCAAAGAAAAAGAAAGCCATTGATGTTGTTTTAGGTTTGACACTTTGAAGCTTTGATTTAGGTATGTTCTTTGTTTGGTTTTTGATAATTTTTACGTTTTTGATACCGTTGCTAAGTATATTAGCTAGTCCATGCTTTAATTTTTAGATTTGATAATGAATTTGTGAAATGCCCTTGATGAATATTCAAGCTTTTTGTTGTTTGATGATGAAAAATAAATAATTGTTGTTAGATTTTCATAGTTTATTAAGTTATCTTTGATAAGAATGCTTATTAAGGCTTAAATTGTGAAATATGTAAATTGAGGGCTTAAAATGTGAAATAAATGAAATTAATAGGTTGTTAGGGACCTAAGGAAAATTTTTCCTAACATGAATATGTTGAAATTTTGAGTATTTTGTGTTGTTTTGAAATAGGGACTAAATTATGAAAATGTGTAATGTTATGGGCTAAAGTGAAAACTGCCCATTTATGTGTTTTTGGATGAAATTAAATGAATATGTTAATAAATAAGTTAAATTTGTATTGATTTAGATCAAGAAAAGAAGAAATTGGATTTGGATTGGGGAAAGTCGAAAGTTGTTGAATAGTTGTTCTGATCTGCTCATTTCCGTACGAGGTAAGTACATATGCAAATAAATGTTTTTCAATTTAAATGTATATATATTGCTGAATTGAATTGTATATTTATATAGGTTTCCGAATTGAATTGAGCATTGGAGGAATTGTTTTGAGCATGAATTGATTGAGTTACGAAGTTGAAAGCCCCGTATAAACCTTAGAAATAGTATAGGATAATGATGTCATGACATTAGGACTTCCGAGGTGTGTTTTCATATAATACCACGTCTGGGACATTGGCGTCGATATGAGATTTTGTGTAAGACTCTGTCTGGGACAGAGGCATCCATATGTGATAACATGTAAGACCATATCTGGGATATGGAGTTGCAAGACCATATCTGGGATATGGAGTTGCATGTGATATATGTGTTTTCAAGTATCCTTAACGATTCCAAATGGTTTAATAGGTAATGTCAAAATAAGACCGAATGTGAATTTCAGCTAAACAATTCAGGTACATATGAAGTTTATATGTTCATTGAGAAATAAGGTAAGTGAAGTTACTTAATATGGTAATATGGATTATATGGGAAAAGTGATTGTATATGTGTATGTGATTTATTAAATGTGGCTTATTTGAATTGATTTATTAATGTTCTTGAGATGATTTATTTGCTTATGGCTTACTATGCTTTCGAATCTTACCTAGTGTGTTCTTTCATTGTTTTATAGACATACTAAAGTTAGCTCGAGCTCGGGGATCGTCAAGGACCGTCGTCACACTATCGAACATTCTTCGTTACTTTTGAAGTTTGTAATTATGGCATATGGCATGTATAAGCTAGTTTCGATATGCTTAGTTTTGAATTGTGTATAAATAGCCATGCGAAAATGGCTTGATAATGATGTCAATGCTTGTGAATAATCAGTCTTGTTAATTAGCTCATTTTGGGAAGTTTGTTTGATGGCATAGTTTGTATTTGTGGTTAATTATTCAATTAGATGTTAATGCTGGGATGTGCCCATATTTGCTATGTAATGACTATGCTATACCATGTGAATTTGGCTATTTAATGTGGCTTATTAATGACCTATGTTTTGATGTATAAATTGCCTTGTAAATTAGTTTATGAATGATGAAAATTGCTTTGGTCATTTTGTAAAATAATTTATGATATATGATGTATAATTATATTCGTCTAATGATAGGTAAAATAAATACATATGCTTATGACATGATTATTTTGGGTTTGGTATTTAAAGGTCAAGATGTTGGTTTAATGCATGATTATGAAATGTTTTATATATATGGTTGTATATTCGGCTATGGTATTTGACTCATTTTGATAAGTATGAGATTTTGGTATATAATATGTATATATATAGTTATAATGTGACATGTCAATGTTTGTATTAGGTTATGAAACAGTATAATTAGCTTAATATTGAATGGTGGAATTGGTATGAATTTTGAGGCTAATTTGCTAGCCCGATAAATGAGAAATGAATTGATCGTGTATATGTAATTTTGGCATAATGCTTAGTATTTGAATTCGGTATGTTTGGTTCGGTAATTGGGATTAGAAATAGCTATTGTTATACTGGTGAATTGCACATAAATTAGTAGTATTAAAAGTATATTTGGCCATGTTGTAATGTTAGCTATTGTCTTTTATGCTAATGAATAATATGTCATGTGATATGGATTGATATGGTTTAATATGCGAATATGTATAGATATGCAAAATGGTATGTTTAGTTAAAGGTATGAAATTGTACTAAAGGATGTCTTAATGTAAGCTCAGTATATGAGATGAATTATGTTCAATTATGATTTAAGTATTCGAATGCTATGTAATTGATGGTCACATGGTTCGAACTTTGTATTTATGAAGCACGTGCACTGTGATTTTGATTATTGTTAGTTGGTTTATAATTTGATTAAATAAATCATATTGATACGGTTGAATATTGCAGCATGATTCATATATGTGTAATGAATAGAAAAGCATGATTGATTTTGGTTGACTACGTGATTCAAATATACGAATTTGACTTGTAGGAATAAGAGGATGGTTATTAATTGAGTTCGGAAAAATTTTGTAAAGGAGATTATATTACTTTGTTTTTGAATGGTAATGAATGACTGTTTTAAACTGTGCATTGATTGGTAATGTCTCGTAACCCTAATCCGGCGACGGATTTAGTTTAGGGGTGTTACATAGATGGTCAATTCGAGCGAGTTATTCAGATACTCGAGGACTTATTACGTTGTTGCATTCTTGAGTTCGAACATACATGGGAAAAATATTTTCTGTTGATTGAATTTTCTTATAATAATAGCTTTCAATCGAGTATTAAAATGGCATCGTACGAAGCTCTATATGGTCGTAAATGTCGAACACCGTTGTATTGGATTGAGCTAAGTGAGAATAAGATTCACGGAGTTGATCTGATTAGAGAAATAGAAACAAAAATCTTAAGCAGATTTTAAATGGAAAGATATTGAGTTTCAGATCAGAGATAGAGTGTTTCTGAATGTTTCACCGTAGAAGAAAATACTCAGATTTGGTAGAAAAGGATAGTTGAACCCGAGATTCATCGGACCATATGAGATTATTAAACGAATTGGGCCAGTGGTATATCAGCTAGCATTGCCGTCTGAGTTAGAAAAGATTCATAATGTATTTCATGTATTGATGCTACGACGATAAAGATCTGATCCTTCATATGTCATTTCCCCGACTGAAGTTGAAATTCATCCAGATTTATTGTACTGTGAAGAATCGATCCGAATTTTGGCTCATGAGATCAAAGAGTTGAGAAATAAAAAAATCGCATTAGTGAAAGCTTATGGCATCGACATGGGGTTGAAGAAGCTACGTGGGAACCCGAGAATGCCATGAGAAAGCAATATCCAAACCTATTCACTGGTAAGATTTTCGGGGATGAAAATCTTTAAGAGGGGAGAGTTGTAACAGTCCGGTTTTAGCTAAACCAGAATAGTGGTTTTTAAACCGTAAATCTGAGGTCAAAATTTTATTTTAATATTATTTTATGTGTTTACAGCATGTGAATATATATGTGAGAAAATTTCGTGAGCTAATTTTATCGTTTAATAGCTCAATTTGAGAAAAAAAAGACTAAATCGCGTAAAATGCAAAAGTGACATTCATATGTTAAATGTGTTTAATTGCTATGGTTTATTAAATGAAAGGTCCTTATGATAATATTAGACCATTGATAGTGGGAATGGACATAAATGGGTATATATTAGGTGATTTAATAATGGTTTCACTAAGGTTAAACATGTAATTTAATTATTTAAGTTAGATTAAATAAAACAAAAGCCAAAATCATCTTTATTTCTTCATCTATAACCGATTATTGAAGACAAAATAAAGCTTCCATATCTATTTAGGGTTCGGCACTTTGAGAGATTAATTAAGGTAAGTACTTTGCTCGGTTTTTGATGATTTCTATGTTTTTGTATCGTTGCTTTGAGTACTAGCTAGCCCATGCCCTAATTTCCTAGTTTGTTGATGATTTTATGAAAAGCCATTGATGAATGTTTAAGTTTTTAAATTTTTTATCATGAAAAATGAATATTTGTTGAAAGATTTTCAAGTTTTATTAAGTAATTTTGAGTAAAAATGCCTATTAGGGATTAATTTGTAAAAATTGTCAATTTAGGGGGTTAAAATGTGAAATAAATTAAAGTTTTGGGCTGCTAGGGGACTATATGGAATTTTTCTATGGTGAAATTGGATTAACTTGTGTGAATTTTGTGTTTTTATGAATAGGGACTAAATTGTAAAAATGTAAAATTTTAGGGACTAAAGTGTAAAAATGCCCAAATATGTGTTTGTGGACTAAATTGAGTGATTTGATAAATATAGGAGCTAATTTTAAATGTATATAGATCAAGAACGAGAGAAATCAGATTTAGATCAGGGAAAATCGAAAGTTGTCGGATAGTCGATCCAGTCCGTTTATCCTGAATACAAGGTAAGTTCATATACGAATAAAAGTTTTTAAATTGATTTATAAATGTTCATTTTTCATTGAATTTCTATGAATGATGAATGAGCAAATACGAGTAAGTATCAACCAAGTTATGTTACCGAAAGTCCCGTACAAACCTTAGGAATAGTATAGGATATAAATGTCATGACATTAGGATTACCGAGATGTGATTACATGTAAGACCATGTCTGGGACATTGGCATTGTATTATGATTACGTGTAAAACCATGTCTGGGACATTGGCATCGTTATATGATTTCGTGTAAAACCATGTTTGGGACATTGGCATCGATATGTGATAACATGTAAGACCATATCTGGGATATGGCATTGTATGAGGTATGTGTGATTTTCGAGCATCCTTAACGATTCTAAAAGATTCAACAGGAAAAATCAAGTCGAGAAAGAATGTGTAAATGAGTTAAGTGACTCAGGTACATATGAGATTCAAAAAGCATTGAAAAAGGAGGTATTTGATGAATTCACTTATGAAATTGAATATGTATACATTTGGGAAGGTTTGTAAGCTTATATGTGTTTAGTCATATTGATGGAAATGATGTTGATTCATGTGATAACTTTATTTGTATATGGCTTACTAAGCTTTTAAAGCTTACTTTGTATGTCTTTCCCTGTTTTATAGATTGTCTAAGCTAGCTCGGGCATTGGGAATCATCAAGAACCGTCATCACACTATTGACTACTTGTTGGTATTTTTGGATACTTTGTATTTATGGTATATGGCATGTATAGGTTAGTGAGTTGATGATAAATTTTGAGTATGATATTAGCCATGTGTGTTGGCTTGTGAAAGGATGTAATGTTGGTGTGCATTTAGCCATTTAAGTTGGCTTGATTTATGAGTTTGTTAAGTGATATATATGGTAATAGTTTCCTTGAGTTTTGGCATTTTTAATATGGTTCTTGTGATGGTTATGAGTTGCTCAACTAGCTAGTTGTTAATTGGTGTATTATTTCTTGGAAGATGACATGTAATGAATTAATTATGAGATGATGAAATGGCATGTTTTGTGGCATGAATTAGTTGATAATATGGTGAGAATAATGTATAAGTAAGATAGTTGAAATTGTTGATAATGACATATTGCTTTGGTATGTATATGAATTGCCATGTTTTGGTTGACTATAAGTGAATTTAAATGGTATGTAAAGTTGTGGTTTAGGTATGCTTGAGGTGGGTGAGAAATGTGGCTTAAACCAAGCCTATATGCGCTCCACACGGTTGAGAACACGGGCATGTGACTCGACCATGTGTCTGCTGTAACTTAGTTAAACAAGTCAGTGAGTTACACGACTTAGACATGCGAGTGTGTCTACTGGTTGTGTGTGACACACGGGCTGGCACACGGGCGTGTTTCCAGTCATGTGATGCAAGTCAATATGTATGTCCTGTTTCCACACAGCTTATGACACGGGTGTGTCTAGTGGTTGTGTGAGGCACACGGCCTGTTCACACGGGCGTGTGATCCTTATATGCATGAAATTTTATAAGTTTCTCGAAGGTTTTAACTGTTATCAATTTAGTCCCAAACCTCTTTTAAGCATGTTTTAAGGTCTCGTAGGGCCTTAAAAGGGACAATGTGAGTGTGTTGAATGTGTTTGATTAATGAATGCATAAATGTATGTATTATGTATGTGAATGATGTGAATTGTTCAGTAATGCCTCGTAATCCTATTTCGATGGCGGATACGAGTTAGCGGTGTTACAAAAATAATCAACCATTACAAAGACCGAGCTTGTCTAGAAGAACTCGGCCTTATGGCCTTGCATGAGCACCATACTTAAGAGATCTATACAATCTACAAAACATATATAAGAAAGAGTCTCTAATCACATCAATTAATCCATCACATCTAGAAGCCACCTCGTCTAGTCCATTTAGGTCAACTACAACAATGACCTAGGCTAACATTTGCTACCTTATTACAACACCTATAAGATAGGGAACTCAATAGTTGGGTCTCACTCTTAACTTTCTTTCCTCTATAAATAGCGTCTCATCACTGGGTAAAAATGACAAGAAACATACATGATCCTTACTCTGCAAAACACCCCCTATTCACTCCCTTCAAACCTCCAAACCTAGTGGCTCTTTACACCCTCCACGATGTAAATTGCCCTCAACTTAATGGCTTTCACCACCTATTATAGTGTGAACTGTCATAACAAATCACCTCAAATTTTGTATTGTAACAATAATAAACCTATAACTTTCCCATTTAAAAAAAAACATCTCACCATTAGCATCCACCTTTTTACTAGATTCCTCTAACAAAGACTCTGCTATATATTCATAACCATATTTATGAGTCAAGAAATTTTTTTTACATAATTCTTTATTTCCATTGATTAATTACAACATTATATTAAAAAATATTTATTATTACTTTTTTAATGATCGAGGAAGGTTCTTATTATAATAAAAATTTGTAGAATTTTCCTAAAGTTTATATTTGTATTTGAATGACACTAAAGTTTATAGTGTGTAGCATATATAACCCTTTTAGTACAAGGAACATACCAACCCTACAAGGTGACCTAAAATGCCATTTTAGACTATTCAAACCTAATCCATAACACACACATTTCAAACATAAAATATCCATCTATATAACCATCTAAACATCCAACCAATATGCCCTCGTTGGAACCAATAGATATTCAAACTCAAATCTTTATAATTCAACCCAAATCACCTAACCATTTATTACGACAAACTCAACAATACCACACATAAACACTTACTAATTTATATACATAACACCATTCAAAACTTGGCATTATCATTAACCTTCTAATACCAAACTTGACACAAACCATATCACACATATTAGGTTACCAAATAAACTTTTGTACATGCATAACTATGCTAACACATTCATCAACTAAAACAAGTTTTAAACATCTTATGTACATGCCACAAGTAACCAAGTTGAAACATCAAAAGCTTATCAAATCGAGAGATAGTAAGTGTGTGCTTCTAGCTAATCCGATCAATACGTTCCGAACATTCAAAATCTACAGAAAAGTAGTAATACGAGTAAATATTTAAAATACTGAGTAAGCTCATACAATGTAAACATTAACTTACCTCAATCACCCAATATATACACAATTCATTCTGTGAAATAATTATCCCTATCAAGGCACAATGCAATATCATTAATAACATAAGATTTTTAGCTCAAACCATACATATAATCTCATTAGTTCATATTCCATCATAATCCAACTTGTATCAACTATCTATATCATGAACATTCTTTTAGCCAACATCAACCTCATATCTTCACATTTCCATTTAGTCATTTCTACCCGATAAAACTTCGTAAAAGAATTTTTTATACAGGTGAAAGTAATAGTGTCTAGCTACCCGTTTGGGTCAAACCTACACGAATAATGAATAAAAGTGCTTGGTTACCCGTTAGGGTTAAACCTACACAATAAATAGCCTAATTAAGGCTTAGTGAACATGTATTCTAGTCTGCCGATGTAACACCAAATTGTCTCATATTATCAATGAAGATGTTATTCGAACCCTAATTTGTTTTAACTAGTTTATTGAACCTCATATGTGATAACCAACCCGAAAAGTATAGTTTTTCTCATACTCTACTTCACTCTAATATCTTCAGTAAAACAAGTCTATGATTGAGCTTTATTCTTTGCAGATGGTACACTGTCAACATAGGTTTTTGCAGCTTCCATGTTAAGTTACAAAATACCTATCAAGCTGCTCTTTCAAATGCCCACGACACCATGTGAATTTTAAACCAACAAAACTGAGGTCATTTAGATCATTATCAAGCACAAACTCTTGAAACAACCTACAAATGATGCTTTGCACTTTAGAGCCCTCAAGCTTCTCATATTTGTTCAACAAGGCATTAAAGTCCCTAGGTAAAACTCATGCATCGATTAGTTTTTATGCAATCCCACTCAAACTATCCCAAAATGATTGTTTTTGTTTGGGATTCAAGCTCTTATAAATCGCCGTAAAAAGGAATTGCTTCTTCGAACTATGTGATGACACTCGCATATGGATAAACTGGTTGTGCTTAATCAAAATATCTATACTCACCAAGTCATCCCACAAAACCTAGATGCCTCCAAAAAACCCATGTACCTTAATTCTATAGGACTTCTAATAATCCAGATTCCAAATAACCCTAATCGCTTGTACACAACTTATATTTGTTTCAAACAGACTAAAAATATATATATGACGTTCCAAATAAAAATCTCATAAGACTCGATTGATCAAAGGTGACCAACCCCTTGAAAATTCCATATGAATAAATTCATGGACATTAATAGAAAAATAAAAAGATGAAAGTCACACCAATTTGAACTCAAGCAAGCTGCTACTTACTCGCCCTATCAAATTGCTATCCTACAACCGTCTTAGCCTCTTAAATATAATTTTCACCATCATCCATCAGGTCCTCAAGCCTACCCATAATCTTCTTCATAGCCACTAGAGTACTTATCGGCACTAAACCCTACCTGATACGAACCCTTGACCATGAACTTCCTTATGAACCTTATGCTACTTAACCATGTTACAAGGCCATTCCCCAACAACACTAGACTTCAATTATCCATCTTAAGTATTATCATCTTGATGCACCATTTTCGAAAGCATATTGGGTAAAAATTTTCATCCAAGAAAACCATCATATGATTAAGTAGCACGAAGAGTCCATTGTTTGTCATCCCTATTAGCTCCAGCAACACCAACCCTTTTCCTTTTTGCTCCTGAGCCTATTATTCTGTGACATTTGCCTAATCTTCTAAGTGGCACGAGGAGTCTAAGTTACCAATATTCAAGCTTTAATCCATATCCCCTTTTGATTCATCCTCAAGATTAGATAAGGCATCAAATTTTGACTTATCAACCTTATCACCCAAAGCCTATTTTTCCCCCATTCCGCCCCTCGCTTGTTAATTTTTATCTTCCACCCAGGGGTTAAAATTTTTTGTCTTCCACCTATTGATGATTACTTTTTGGAATACCATTCGTCGGTTCAACCTTAGCCTCTGGCATCTCCCTCTCATTATTCTAAAGGCACAACTCTTTCAAGTGTCCATAACAAGCACAAGTAAAATATATATTTAATAGCGACTCATATTCAACACATTGCAGTTGATCATCAATCCTAATTTTAGACACCAAAGGTTTCCAAAGATCCATACACAATGCCTTCCTAACAAACTGACCCTTACTACCACAATCAGTATTTTAATCAATTTTAATGACTCACCCTATCAACTAGCCAATCGCCTTCAAAATACTCCTTTTGTACAACACCGCAACTAATCTTGGAAGACGAACCCAAACAAAAACTTCAATTAGGCACTACAGGAGAACAGACTTTTAGCAGTGTTTTTTTTGGCCTTTAGCGGTGTTTTTAAGCGCCGCTAGAACTATTAGCGGCGTTTTCATAAGCGCCGCAAAAAACGCCTCTATAGCAGGCGCCGCTAAAGACCATGACTTTTAGCGGTGCTTTTTTTACAAACGCCGCTAAAGACCATGACGTTTAGCGGCGCTTTCCTAAAAACGCCGCTAAAGACTATGACCTTTAGCGGCGCTTTTTTTACAAACGCCGCTAAAGACCATGACCTTTATCGGCACTTTTCACGAAAATGATGCTAAAGATCATGACCTTTAGCGGCGCTTTTCCCGCAAACGCCGCTAAAAATCATGAATTTTAAAGAAAATTATTTTATTTTAATTAAATAATATTTATTTTTATGTTAAATATTATATTATGTTTAATTTTTGAAATTTGAACTTTAAACTATATACTTTTTAAGGATAAATAAAAAATATTAATTAAATTAAATTTTCCATTAAAATTTAAACTTCAAAACTAAATATAAAAATTAATGAATTTAAATTTAATACATAAACATTGATTCAATATCTAATTTAATACATAAAAACACACACACACACACACACAAAGTATTACAATTTCTAAAACAAAATTCATCCTAGTGAGAATATAATGCCAAATCACCATCACCTCTCATTGCAATGCCTACAAATCATCATCACCTCTCATTTGCAATTCTCCTTTCCTTCTGCATATATTTATATCCATTTATCCCACCCAAGATGTTGCGAAAAAACATGCTTTCTCAAAGGTGATATATTTAAACAAGGTGACCAGTTTCCTCCTAGAAAAGAAGTTGGCTTCATATCTAACCATACTATAGATGATGACCGCAAAACTTAAAACACTTTCCATGCTATTTCTAAACCCAAACCCTTCTTTAATAGATGACATCAATGGGTACGGCATATCATGTTTAACTGCTAATTAAACTCCAGACATAGTACTTTCCCAATAATTACAAAGTGGCAAAACATTTGGAAAATGTTGAGATGAATGATATTAGCATCATTGAACCTAGCAATTTCAACTGAAGCAACAAATCAGCAATCACACCCTTAAAGTTACAGCATTTTTTCCCTAATATTTCACCATGAACATTATTTCCTACACACCAACACTAATAGCGAATACTAAAAAGTAGTAATGCATTTTAAATATTAGCATTTAACTTTCAAAATTATTATAAATAGGACTGGCATATCACTGATAGATCATAATTCAATGATAAAACTGTAAAACATAAAACATTAACCATGGCAATAGCTTCCTCTACATCATCCTTGTTTCTTCCAGCTACGTGTCCTTTTAAAGATTTGAGCACATCTCTAAGCTTCTTCAAAAGGACATGTTTCTCTAGTGATGCTGCCTCTCTGAGTCTAGCCTAAATCCAATAAATGACTATAGTTTGGTCACATGAAAATCTGTAGGGATTAAAAATTAATAATAGTCCCAATGCTTCTCAATTGTTAACAGAAACAGCAGACGAAAAGAGAAGAATGACTCGCATAAACAGACTTCGCAGAGAGCAACCTAGTTCTTCAAGCCAGTGATAATCCAAGGAGCATAAACAAATCATAACCTATAAACCAAAATTTATCAATCAACTGATCGCTTAATGCCACTCAAGCAGAACATTGAGCTAACCTTTTAGCATTAGATTTAAACACAAACCAACTTATAAGTAGTCTCAAACAACCTATCTTCAATTCTTTAGATTCTTCATAAGGCACAAATAAGTCAATTTAAAGGTAGAAAACTTATACAAATGTCTTTAGCAATCTAACTAAGAAAACTGCAACAACTAAATTAACTTTGAAAGGAGAAAATAAAACAAACGGTACACTATCTGTAGGCAGAAGGAAAAAATATAGCTTTGTCCATGTCAAACACTACCAAAAAGAAAAGAAAGAATCAAAATGTACAAGGAATGCTCTGGCACACATTAACAAAATGCTGACCAAGACTAAATCTCATGACTCAACAAGAAAGAAAGCTGCCTATATTGAAGGTAAGCCATTTGCTGGTAAAGGATTCTTAAGGGATAGCAAAAATAGGTTAGCAAAAATATGTTCAAGAACTTCACATTCAGAACATCCTCACATGAAATATAAGAGGATTCAACTGTCCTCTTAAGAAAAAACAAGTAGTCAGTAGATTGCCATAGCTTGCATCATAGAGAATCAAAATAAGTTCAAAATGAAGAGTTAAAATTTACCTCAGAACACGAATTCCATGCTTCGAATACTTCTCCTGTTAAAACCATGGGTGGGATCAATAATGGCAAACCAACGACGGTGGAGCAAAATAGCATTTCCATCTAACATCACCATAAAAAATGTATAGCATTAAACGCACTACTTTTTTCACATGTTTAAACCATCATCAGCAAAAAATCACCTGTGTTGTTTCAGGGTTCATGTTGAAGATAACTTCTTGCAAATTACCCAGAAAAGAATCCATTACAAGAGCATCAATCACCATTATTACACCAATTACACTGAAGCTTGGTGAAGTTTGTGCATCAGCTAAGGTGAAAAGGATCAAACCCAGTACTAAAAGTATTGCAGAAACATATTCGTGTGCTGGGTATTTTCATCTCAAACCAGGTATGAAGGCACCCATTACCATCACTGGAAGAACCTAAAGATATCTATAATGAAGCTTTAAAAAAATAAACGCAAAAATAAGAACAATGTTGTGAAGAGTGAAAATTTTCAACTTTGGGGGTTTACTTTGGTGGATTTAAACATGAGCTGTGCTGGGTAATTGAGGAAAGCTAAAGATCCTTTTGTGAGGCCGTGAGAGCCCATGAGAACAGCAGAGAGTTTCACATAAGTCTTCCATGGGTTCACCATTTTCTTCGAACTGAAACCTTGAAGGTAAATCAGAAAAAGGTAGACGAACCCTTGGACAAATGTGAAGTACCAGCCATAGCTGAACACAAAAAATTAATATAAAAAAATTGAAAATAATTACCAAAATAAAACCTACAGCAGTTACCTGAACTGGAGTCTATTGTATACATATTCCTAAAAAGCAGCAAATATCAAAAAAATAAAATTCTTAAAACGATGCATTTAAACTTTGTTTGGTTGCCGAGAAAATGGAAAAAGAAAAGAAAAAGAAAAACCTCGCAAATGCCATTGACAAGGTAACCAAAGAAGAACCCAAAAGGGCAAATGAGAAACTGCTTCCATTTAGGTATATCAGAAAGCGAAATCCCAAACAAAAAACGAGCACATAAACAAAACAATAAAAATCAAACAATCAACAAAACCCTAGCATGAGCATTGGCTCTTTCTTCTTAGCCGAATCTCGACCAGATTTCCTAGAACTCCCCTTTCTACTACTACCTTTGAAGAAATGAAAAGGAAAAAGAAGTGTGATTGGTGTAGGTGTATTGACTTGTGTTGCAGGAAATGGGAAATTTGGGGGCAAATTTTGAGAGTTATTTGAGGGATTTAGGGCGCGACGAAGATAAGAAGAAAAGGGAGTAATGAGCGAGTAACAAAAAAGGGAGAAATGGGAAATTTGGGTAACAAATTTTGTGGCATTTTACCTAAAAAACGCCACTAGTGTTTAATTTTAATTTTTTTTATTTTTTATATTTTTTCTATTTTTTTATTTTTCTTTCAAATTTTTTGTGCTGAGATTATCATTTTTTAATTTTTTTTTAATTTTGAATATTAAACTTTATAACTGAAATATGGACTAAAATATTAAATATTATATATTATATATTTAAGTTTTTTATTTTTTATTTTTTATTTTTAAATTTTTTATTTTTAAATTTTAATTTTTTTTGAAGATTTTTATAATTTTTAAATTAACATATAAAATATAAAAGGAAACTTTAAGAGAAATAAAATAGAATCGATGAATTAAAAAAATACAAAATTTTGATTTAATCCTTTAAAATTATAAAGATATAGCTATTAAATGGTGAAATAGCATTTGTACTATTATAAAAGTATAAAATTTAATTTCGCCACCCAAAAAAAAATCTAACTTCGCACCTGCTTTGATTTGTCTTGACAATATTTGCAAGTTTCAAAAGTCACCATCAAGAATTTTATTTTTCACTTGGACTAAATTAAAATTGTAACCAAGTTGTCAATGTACCTTCGTTTTCTAAAAGGATCAAGTTATGTTATAGTTCAATTCTTTTTAAAAATTTTCAATTTAATCCTACACTTAGGAGTGATACAACAATTTAAGTTCAGATAACAAAATTAAAATTAAAACTTTATGATTATAACCAAAATAGCAATTAATTTTTATTTAAACTTTTAAATTAATTTTTATATAAACTTTTAATAAATATATGAGTTAAATAATATCTTTCGCATAGGAGTGTTAAATCTTAAAAAAAGAAAAAAGTAATTCTCTTAACATACTTTAACAAATTGAATACTAAACCACTTAATCTGTAAAAGATAAAATATGAGATAAGTATTTGTACTTTTCGTAAAATTAAAATTTAATCATTATATTTCTATTCTTAAAAATTGAATTCCTCCATGTTTCAAATTTCTGAATTTAATTTTAATTGTTAAAATTACTTTATTATTATTATTAAATTCGTTAGGGATTTAGGATGTCGAATTTGGGAATGGGTGATAATATTTTAGGGATTTAGGATAAGGAAGAAGGGGGAAATAGAACTGGGGAAAAACGGGGAAAATGCTAAGTGTATCAAATGTGGGTAAAAAATAAGACAACTAAACGACGAAGTTTTGAACAAAATAATTTAACATTAGCATCGTTTATAACCTAGCTCCACTAAAAATGCACCAATTGCGGCAGGGTTTTAGGGGTTATAGTTTAGTGTTTATGGCTTGTTAGGGTTTAGGGGTTTACTATTTTAGGAGTTATAGATTAATGTTTTATTTTTTCTTTGGGGTTTAAGATTTTAGGTGTTATATAACTTTTAGTGGCGTTTTACCAAAAGCGCCGCTAATGCTCTGTTTTTAGCGGCGTTTTAACAAAAAACGCCGCTATTGCTCAGTTTTTAGCGGCGTTTTTGTTAAAACGCTGCTATTGCTCAGTTTTTAGCGGCGTTTTTATTGCTCTATTTTTTTACAATTTTTGCGGAGTTTTTTTTATAAAATGCCGCTAAAAACGCCGCTAAAACCCTATTTTCCTGTAGTGAGGAAAGCCATAGATGTATTGAACCTCGGCCTCATGGTTGAATTGTCAAGTACTTCCCAAACACAACCCACAGTCCTTATAAGGCTTTTGTATATTCCTCCACTACTTTAAACTTTGCCATAAAATAATCATTCTTGTGGTCCATTAACTGAAAGTGTTGAGCCAGCTTCCAAATCGCATAAAGGTTACTCTAAAGTGCATATATCCAATCCTCCTTCCAAGTAGCTTAAAGATTACTTCCTTTGACATACTCTTTTCTATAATTTGATGAGCCCGTAGAGAAAACTTAATTGACAAGACACCATTCACAACATCCTTTATTACATCCCTTTCCCTTTAAAATAATGCCATCATCAACTAGATATGGGTCTGCGGACTACAAGTCTTACCATCCCCCATTAATGTATACTTGAACAATCTCATCAGTGTAACTATGCTAGAATCTATCAACCCTAAATCATTCAGGAAATCAAATTCGCGAAACCTAACTTTCTTGGTTGCTTGTCCAACCCCTACAGATGAAACTGAGAGTCCATGCACTATATCCCCCATGCTTGTCGTCCCACTCGCCAGCACAAGCCCCTGAATGCTAGCAGCACAAGCCCCTGAATGCTAGCATCACCCATAAAGCTTATTATACATATATATATTAACTTTTTACAAATATTAGGATTTATTTTTATATGCATAACCCGTTTTTACTATAGCCAACAATGTCTATGACTTATGAATTAGTGTTTAGTGTAGTGACAAATAATTTACCGTACTTAAATACCTATTGATATTAGATTACGGATTTAAACTTGAAAAATTATATGATGTATATATTGTATACAATTTTATGCATTATTATTTATTATTGAAGTGGATGGTGTTACTTCATTAAAAATAATTTTTATTTTAAAAAGAAATTAATTATATATATTATCGATCATGTATAAAATTAAAAAAAAATAATTATATACTATCAATGTAAAAATTATTCTTTTCATGTTCCAAGCTGAGATTGGACCATAAAGTAGACGTGATACATCTATCATATAGTATGTTCTTTGGCATTGACGTTATGTTATTAAAATTGTAAAAGGGACATTTAAGCTAGAGCTGATCATGGCCTGGGCGGCCCGGCCCGACCGAAGGCCCGCCCGAAAAATGGAAGGGTTTGGGTAAAAATATAGGCTCGAAAAATGGGCTTGGGCAAAAAAACGAGGCCCGTTTAGAAAACGGGCCAGGCCTCGGGTAAGAGTTTTTTTGCTCGGGCCCGGCCCGGCCCGGCCCGAATTATATATTAATATATATTTTATTTTATTTTTAATTATTTTAAATTTTTAATATAACTATTTTTTATTATATTATTAATTTGTGTATTGTTTTAAGAATTGTTTTAGTATTATTTTTATTTGTTTTAATATTTGTTTTTATGTTTTTAAATATATTTGATTTATTATATTTTTAAAATTTTTTATTTAATGAAATAAAAAAATTAATATGGGCCGGGCCGGGCCGGACTCGGGCTCGGGCTTAGTAATTTTATTTTGTGCCCGGCCGGGCCCGGACCTAGTAGACGGGCCTAAAAATTTGTATGGGCCCAGCCCGAACCCGGCCCGACCCGGCCCATGATCACCTCTAATTTAAGCTACCAACTTTGAACTTAAGTTTCTAAAGTAGTACATCCATGTGGTGCATTACAACCATAGGCAACAACCCAGATTTTGAATTCGCTGTCGGGAACCCGAGACATCATTGTCTTTAGGGTTCGCCGACGCATGGTGGCCCAAAGATATTCCGACTTCTGCTATTATGGAAATATTGAAAAAAATGGAAACCAATGCAGCAATTTTCAAAACTGCTCAAAGCCGTATATAAAAGTAAACATAGTCAACGAAAAGCAGTAGCAGTGAGTGAGATGAATTGAGAAATGGTAGTTTTGGCCGGTTTTTCATCAAAAGAGATGATGATGATGATGATGATGATGGCGCTGGTCGGTAGGAAAATAAAAAGTTGCATATTGCTAAGACCAAGAATATAAGAAAAAGGAAGAATGAAAATCAAGAAGATGATATCTATTTATGATGTTCATTGAATAATTCGGTATTCGTCGATTTAGTCAATTCTATTACTACAATTCCCTGTTTTGACCATTTTCATTTGATACTTTTCTTTGTATGCAACCTTAATCAATCTTCCTTTACGATATGACCATATTTAAAAAAAAAATTATAATACATAATATCATAAAAGAAGCGTAAGTAAAATATATTAGGTTATGTTATATTTAGGATGTAGGTAAAAAATAATAAATATATTTATAATAAAATTGATGTAATAAAAATAAGATTATAATTGAATGGACAAAGTAGAGAAGTTGACGCATTTAATGTTTGGAGTTCAAATCTCATTGTATATATTTTTTTAATATTAAAGATATAAAAAGATAAAAACACTCTCAAGATTACATAATTTACTTTGTGAAATAATAGTATTTTAATATTTATCCAACTAAATTAGTGGTATCCCATTAATTCGTATCACCGACTCAATTATGAGTTTAATATATATATTACTTTCTTTTCTTATCAAAATTCTTCTTTATTAATTTTATCAAAAAAATAATTTACTAAAATACTTTAAGCAATTGAATAATTTATTTTATAAAAATTAATTAAATTATTTTTAAATTCACATTTATATAATTAATAATTATTCCGTTTTCTATCAAGCAAGAGTTTTTTTAAATAAATCATAATAAGAACATCCTAAAACCACTTTTGACGTTTTTTTATGTAGTGACAGTAGATAGGATATGAGAACCCATTTGTCAAAAGCTCAAAATAAATTTAATTTTGTACTACTCAAAAATTCTTTATTCACCTTTAACCTTTTTTTTTTTGGTTTTGACCATGTTTCACATTTTAATCTTTAAAGTTTAGTCTATTGTTGTTTTTTGAATGGAAAAAATAGTTGGACTAATAAAATTTTAATGATGGTGACGTGACAAATTGCACAATAATTTATGTATATTTTATCACTGGCATAAAAAAATTATTACTTTTTTATTTTTAAAATTTTTTATTTATTTTTTATGGAGTACATACATGGAGTACTATGTATGTTACTACGACAAAATAATTCAATTTCTTTAGTACTTTCCATATTTATTTTATGAGTCATGTTTAATATTCGTGACTATCCTTCTAAATAATGTCATTATTAAAGTTTGAACTCGTATTCTTTTATTGAGAATATAATGTATTTTATCACTATACTCAACATTTATTAATATCTCTATTTAAATTTTAATGGTTGAGTTAGTTTAAATAATAATAATTTAACTAAGTTTAGAAAGTTGAGGATTGAAATGATAATTAAAATTAAAATGAACCCTAAATGTATCCTCATGTCTATATATTGATATATTGAAATTCTCAAAACGTGTCTTCGTCACATCCTCAAAACTTTAATCAGTTCTGAGCCTAAGCCCAAATATAATTTAAAAGGTAAACCCTAATTATGTTGTTCAATCTTTCTATTCGTTTTTCCGTTGCTCATCATTTCACTTTTTCAGATGACGATGCTCACTCTTTTTCCTCCATTTCTTTTCATTTGGCATCCACATAAAATTTTTTACACATGTTTCCTTTTCTCGTTTTCAGATGGTTTTTTTTATTGTATTTGACGCATGTACAACTTTTTTTTTTTGAGGTATTTATTACTTACTCAAGCATGCATTGATTTATCTGCGTCAAACACCAATACTACACAAAAATAAGAAATATTTGACGTGTCAATGCTCTATAGCACATAAATATTTATATACCTACCATATATAGAAAGAAAGTCCAAATGTCAAACATCAATACAAACAAAAATAAGAAAAAACTCAAATATGCTTGAAATTTTTACCAAGCCCAACCTTGAATTATAGATGTTAAATTTGAGCTGGGTCTATGTTAAATTTGAGCTGGGTCTAAATCGTATTAAATTTTAAAAAATATATTTTATTATATAAAATAAATTTTTAGAAAATAATAATATATCAAATACTTTAAAAATATTAAAATAAATATTTTTAATAAATTAAAAATATATTAAAAAGTCTATATACCCATAGACGGATTTAGGGGATTGGCAGGACCCTGGCCCCTCCTAAAATAGAAAATTTACCATTTTAACCCTTTAATTTAAAAAAATTAAATTAGTAAAGGTAAAATTACAATTTTCCCTCTTAAAAATGATAAAAATTTGATTTAATCTTTTAAAAAATATAAAAATATTGACAATTTAATTTCGACCCTTAAAATTTTTTTCTAGCTTTCCCCCTGTATATACTAAAATCAATTTACAGTAATTAGATTAATAACAAGGAAAACATATAAGGTGTAATTAGAAATACCCTGAATATTCATTGATAATATTTCTTCATTGGTTTTCTATAATTTTCAACGATTAAAATATATTTACATAACTAACTTAGGTCATAACCTTCGACATACTTCATGCTTAGCCTGCATTCATTTATTTATTTTTAAAATAAAATAAAACCCAACCTAATTTGATGAGTTCTAAAAGAACCTGCATTCAGTTAAAAGCTTATAATTATCTAGTGGCATGTTGTTTCCTGATCATAGCAGTCCAGAGCAAGTCAGTTTTCACATTGCGAAAAGCCAACTAATTAAAAACCTATATTTCTCCATAATTATTGTTATTTTAATTTTATCAAATGAATATTGCTTCCCATGCACAGCTTCAGCACCATACGAGTTGATAATATAAATTTATTATTAAAAAAATAAATAAATTTATTCTGATTGGGCTGTGCCCGGGCTTGAAAAATCTTACCCGAGGCTTGGCCTATTTAAAAAATAGGACTCATTTTTTATCCAAGTATATTTTTTGAACGTATAAATTTTTTTAAATCCTCTCACTTTTCAGGTGGACCTTCGGGCTGAACCGGATAATTCGACCCATGATTATGTCTAATGCTATATAGTACATATCTATCTATCTATCTATCTATCTATCTATCTATCTATATATATGTATATATATAAGGACTTAGGACCGACCTTGGTTGACACGTCTGTCACTTTTTTTATTTTTGCATTATATAAAAAAGATTAAATTTTTATTTTGGTCCTTAAATTATCCTAACCTATATATAATGAGTCACTTTTTTTTTCATTATTTAGAATAATGGCATAGCTTAAGTATCTATTGAGAAAAATAATATGTATAGGTATCAAATTGAAAAAAAATGGTATAGTTTAAGTACCAAATTATGGGTTAATCTTTTTTTTAAACAGACTTAATGGTTTGATTAATGGAAGTACTAACTTGAGAAAAAAGTAGTTTAGGTACCATTTGTAAAAAAAAAAAGTGTAAGCACCAAGATGAGAAAATGAGCATAATTTAGATACTAATTTATGGGTTAAGCCTTATGATTTTTTATCTCTGAAAAATTGATGTTAATAAGTTTAGTTATATGATACTTTTTTTATTGATGGAGAGCAAAAGTCTATTACAAAACCCTAAACCTGCATCAATCATCCAACAGTCTCACATGCACTGATTGATTGACTTGGACAGTGCTATTAGAGAGAAAAAAAAGCAAAATTAATAATTATTAACTCCTACTTTTCCTAAAGAAATGCAATCAAAGCTTGAGAAAATTAATCAAACCCTAAAAGCTCTCTATTTTATCTTCTCCAAGACTTTTCAAGTTCCATTTCTTGCATAAATTCTATTGCTGATCAACTGGGTCTTTTCATACCATCAATGTTACCTTTCTTGATTCTCAGTTTCTTCGCTGATTTCTGAGTTCATCGGAAGATTAAACCTTCATCTACCTCCGGTCTCAGACTTTGCCATTACCCACTACCCTTTCATCAACACTCTCCCCTGTCTCTATTAACCACCCTTCCCACTTCCTTCGGGACTTCCTCTATCCAATACATTTAGAGTATTGTATTTGCACCCTTCCGCTGCCAGCACATGCACTGTGTAACACCCCTAACCCGTCTCTGTTGTTGAATTAGGGTTACAGAGTATTACGATACAAATAAGAACATTTAATTTTAAATAGAAGTTGTAACAACCCGTTTTCAATGAAATTGGAACAGTGGTTTCGAACCACAAATTTGACGTGAAAATATTCATTTTATTAATATTTTAATTTCTACGGCGTGTTAGTAGTGTTGTATAAAAATTTCTAACAAAATCTTTATGTTTTCATGTTTAATTAAGTAAAAAGGACTAAATCATAAAAGGTGAAAAGTAGAGTTCTTGTAGCTAAAGGTATCAAATGGCTATGAAACTTTAAAATAAAAGGACTTAGATGGTAAATAGACCATTTATATAGTTAGTGGATATTCATGAATTGGTTTTATTGAAATTGTTAATGTTTTAAAAGGGAAAATTGGTAAATAGGTAAATAAATCATAAAACAAAAGAAAGAAAAACAAAGTATCATCTTCATCTTTGTTTTTCTTCAGCCGAAATCACCATGAGAGCATGCTAGGGTTCGGCCAACAAGTCTCACTTGCATGGTATGACTTTTGATTCCATTCTGAATGATTTTTAAGTTTTCAGGATCGTTTTAGCTTAGTCTAGCTAGCCTAGAGACTAATTTGCAAAACTGTTAAAGGTTTAGATTTTTACCATGGATGTACTTGTATGGTTTTTGAATTTTAATGGAAGACTATGAGTCCTTATTGTTAAATAAATAAGTTCTATAAAGTGATTTTTGATGAAAATGTCATTTAGTGGCTTATTTGTAAAAGCAATAAAATTCGTGGTGAAATTGTGAAATAATGGTTTATATGGGTTGATATAGGTTCTTAATGGATTCGGTTAGCATGGTATAGGGATGAAAATGTTTAGATTTTAAATTATGAGCTTAAGGACTAAATTGTAAAAAGTTAAAATGCTCAGGGTAAAACTCTAATTATGCATAAATGTGAATTATGGATTGAATTGAATGTTCAAATTGATTGAAATACTTAATTGAATATAATTATTTATTTAGATTAAGATAAATCTCAACTGGAACTAAATTGAGGAAAGGCGAAAATCACATATTAGCTCGATCGCATTTCAACGCCCTGGTTGTCAATGTAAATTCATAGTATTTCAATACATAATTGAATTTATATTTGTAAAATTTTACACTATAATTATGAAATAAAACACTTATAATTAATTATACTCTGAATTGCACATACAAGCCCCTATTTGTACTTTGGTACCCCTGAATAGCACATACGTGCCCCTGTTTACACTTTGGTAACTTTAAATCAAGTAAAATATGAGTTGTACTAAATATTAGTATGGTATGTCATGTTTTGTTGCTTGTGGTCTCAATTTTGATATGCTTTAAGATGATATTGAATTAGTTGTGTATGTTTTAAGTATGGTAATGCATATGTTTAGGTAAGGTAGTTTGATCATGATTGAGGTGCCTATATGACATATTGGTTTAATGGAT
Source organism: Gossypium hirsutum (assembly GCF_007990345.1). Lineage (NCBI taxonomy): Eukaryota > Viridiplantae > Streptophyta > Magnoliopsida > Malvales > Malvaceae > Gossypium > Gossypium hirsutum. The sequence goes on from NC_053427.1 coordinate 79,779,071, forward strand.
TTTGATCTTTTAAATTTCCATTTTAATGCATGTTTTGGAATGTTTTGATTGCCATGGTTAAGGTTTCAAATGGCTTGTAGGTACATGCTTGAAATGGGTGAAGGAAATGGCTTGATTTTTTTCCAATTTCTTGTCCATACTGCTTAAAACACGGGCATGTGTCTTAAACATGTGACACACGGCCATGCGACACAGCCATGTGTGTCCCTTGTAGGTTTTAAAGGTATTCAAGTCAAGCAGTTACACGGTCTAGCACACGGCTTGGCACACGGGTGTGTGATGCCATTCCAAGAGTTACATGGCCTAAGACATGGGCGTGTGTCTCAACCGTGTAAGTCCTACGGCCGTGTGACCCTTGTAGTTTGAATGTTTCTAACTTTTTCCTCAATATTTCAAATGTTCCCAATTTAGTCCTAAATCATTTCTAAAGTGATTCTAAGGCCTTAAGGGCTCGAATAAGAGACAATATGCATGTATATTAATAGATTATGCTATGTTTATTGAAATTTTTAGAAATGAATGATTTTAAGTCACATTTATTCGGTAATGCTCTGTAACCTTAATCTGGCGACGGATGCATGTTAGGCGTGTTACATTTTGTGGTATTAGAGCTACGATTTAGTCAATTCTAAGACTAACGCAGTGAAGTAAGATTTAGTATATACATGCCACATATACCTTGTGATAGTGTGATGCTTTTGATCCGTTCTAACATTTTATTTTTTATAGATTTAGGATGTTAGCTGAATTTGAATCGAGCTATAGTTAATGAAGCTGAAAGTAATGTTAAAGCTTTGAATTCGGAGGCAAGTAATAGTGCGTCTATTCCACAATCTGTTGGTGACGAAATGAAAAATGTATTTCTAGGAATGATGAACCAATGGTTCAACGAGTTTAAGCAAGAAACTCTTGCAACACAGCCATCTCCACCCTCTGTTGTGCCTCCTTTGGCACCCCTGAATACTCCAAACCTTGTATCTACGACGGTTACTCGAGTATTGATAGATAAAATTCAAAACTATGGAGCAGAAAAGTTCATAGGTACAGTGGATGATGATCTTTCAAAAGTTGAGTATTGGCTATTGAACAGAAAGAGAGTTTTTATGGAATTATTGTGTACCCCTAAAGATTGCTTGAGGTGAGCGGTGTCTTTACTGAAAGATGAGGCGTATCTATGATAGGATACTTTGAGTACGATTGTAACACCCTTTAGCCGTGTCTAACGTCGGGATGGGATACGAGGTATTACTGGACTTAAATATATACATACATGTAAAACCGAGCCATAAAATTATAACCAATTCAAAAACATTCAAACACATGCATATCGTCCCTTACACGAGCCTACGAGTTCCAAAACACACATCGGGGATGGTTCGGGACTAAACCAAGAACTTCTAAAAATTTTACAACACTTAGAGAAATTTGCCATGTTTAGAGAGTCACACGCCCATGTGCTAAGGCCGTGTTCCCCACACGGTTGAGACACACGGTCGTGTCTCTTCCCGTGTGGCCAACACTTAGGCTATTTTCCAACCCTTGGTCAACCATAATTCCTCACACATTTATAAAATATCAAGGATATATAACATGGCATCCATTTAACGATTAAACATCCTCAATTAAGTCACAAACATAGCATTTGCATGTTATCATACTTGTGTTTCTCATACTCATTTTATATCAAGACTAGACATACCAAATCATATTCATTTGGCATTGTCATCTTCACTACCACTTATACCCTTATACCATGGTTGCCTTCATGCTGATATTCTCAACTTAGTAATCTAGCATTCATAGTCATGTCTAATTCATATCCTTAATGTTACATATCACACACTCACATTTACATGTTTCCATAAGGCATTCCACACTAATTCCATTCTTCATTAACATCATTAACTTACTCTAAATTTACACTTTTATACTAAGAATATGGTCACATCTATTGATCAAAGTTCATCCATCAAATATGCATACCATATCATACATTCATCGATACTAAGCCATCACAACATGCACATCATCAAAACATTAGATCAATCATGCAAAATCAAATCGGCTTACAACCCAATGATCAAATATGAGTCATATCTCATGGCTCTATACAAATGAATCATTATAAGCCAACTCAATTGGCCAAACCATGAAACACATATCATAAAGTACTAAGTCTCTATACATGCTACTCACTTCAAAACACTTAAGGTTTATTAATACCCCAACTTAATAATTTGATAGTGTGATGCCACTTCCAACTATCTCCAACCCCGAGCTAACCTAACAACACTAAAGAAATGGAAAGGAGGGGGTAAGCTTTATAGATTAGTAAGTCCATATGAAAATAATAATAAGCAATTTATTAACATGCTTTTTCCAAATTCTTACAACATATTCTCATGGTAACACAATCGAAGTTGCACATAATTCCACTATTTGCTCGTATTCTAGTCAAGTTGTCTACTCGAGTCATAGTCACTAAATTATTAATATCTTGAGCTATGGAGCTCCAAATTAAGATCTGTTAATTTTCCCTAAAACTAGACTCACATATCTTCGTACCCTAAAATTTTCAAAATTTTTTGTCTAGAAAATAAGTACATTTTATTCTTTAAATTCTCCCCTATTTTGTTGTCTGACAGCTTCGACCCCTCTTCACTAAAAATTAATAATCTCCTCATACGGGATTTGGTTGATGTTTCTGTTTGTTTCTTTTTAAAATAGACTCATTAAGGATTTTAAGAATATAAATTATAAACCATAATTATTCTTGTACAAGTTTTTAGTGATTTTCCAAAGTTAAGATAGGGGAGCACGAAATCACTTTGATCCTGTCTCACAAAAATTCAAATATCTCATAATATGAAATTCTTTTGCTTACACCATTTCCTATATGTTAAACTAAACACAATAATATTTAATTTCATATTTTATTCAGTCTCTAATTCGATTTCCATAATTTTTGGTGGATTTTCAAAGTCAGACTACTGCTACTGTCCAAAACTATTTTAGTGAATATGATGATAACTATCATAAGTTCATTTTCAACTAATCATGAACTCACCATTTCATGGATTCCATGTTCAATTACACAATGTAAGTTAGCATGATAGTGCAACAAAATTCATAATCATAATTCATACATCTTATCTCATTGAGGTCTCGACATTTCATAGTCTTAATAACAACAAGCTTAGTGTTCATACCTGTACCATTTCAACACTTTGTACATATTACTCCACTTCTTAACCATAATCTTGAATGGCCCGTTGAACCACCCGAAATACCGAAGGATGTTCAGAATCATCATACACCAAATCAAGTACCAAATCCATGACCCAGACATGGTCTTACATGGATCCACATCTCGACGCCATATCTCAGATATGGTCTTATACGAAGCCTCATATCGGTGTCGATGCCATGTCCCAGACATGGTCTTACACTGGAACACATATCAATGCTAATGCCATGTCCCAGACATGGTCCTACACTGGCTCTCATCTCGGATGCCGACGCCATGTCCTAGACATGTTCTTACATGGGATTTCATTAACCATGGTGTCATGATATTCGAATCCTAAGCATTCTTCAAGGTCACCCGGGGCTTTTTCGATTACATACCTCGTCGAAACTTGTCCCTAGGACCGAATCATATATCTCATGATGGTAATTAAGCTCATGGTTTCACATAATGTTAATAATCATGATAATCGCTTTTTAACACAAAATCACAATTCATCACATTGTCATCACACATGATAGAGATATTGTAAATCACTTCTTATGCATAGCATACAATAATCTTTAACTCAACAAGTTCAAATCAAGTTTCCAATTTAGATTCAGTCACAATCAATGATAACATTATCGTAGGTACTTACTTGTCAAATTCTCGTCGTATGCATCCGTATGAAAATTCATTCAATTTATGAGACAATAATATAATTTACAATTCAAGTATGACATTGCATTATTATTATTATTATGATTATTATTATTATTATTATCATCACACGAACTTACCTCGAATCCGAGCACGGCTAATTATTCTATTTTAGTCCATAATCTCGTACCTTCCCGATTTAAGTCCGAATCTCATTTTCCTTGATCTATAATATCACATTTAGCTTGCTAATTAGTCACATTATTCATCGTGACCCAAAAATAATATTATTGCATTATTATGTTTTTGCTCCTAAACTTTGTCATATTCACACTTTTGCCTCTAGGCTCGTAAAATGATTTTTATTCAATTTCTTTGCACTTTAAGCCTAATCGAATCATTTTCATAACTATAACAACCTGAAATTTCCACTAAAACATACTTTTACTACATATTTTATAACTTTTACAATTTAGTCCTTTTAAGCATTTTCACCGAAAATCATTTAGCAAAAGTTGCTTCTCCAACTATAAACATGCATAATCTACCATTAAACATCAAAATGAATAAATTTATAACATGGGTTAAACCATATACCTTCATCATAACTCAAATAAATGGTAGAAATAGGTAGATTTTGTTACAAGGATTTCAAAAACGTAAAAATCATTAAAAATGGGGCAAGAACGGACTTACAATCGAGCTTGGAAGCTTGGAAAACCCTAGCCATGGTTTCTTCATGCAATATTCGGCCAAGGAAGAAGATGGACAAGAAATGTTTTTTATTTTATTTTGTTTTTAATTCATTTTAATTACTAGATTACCAAAATGCCCCTAACTTAAAAATATTCTATTTCACCCATTTCATGTCCATTTTTGTCCAAAAAATTATCCAATGGTCTAATTACCATATAAGGACCACCAATTTAAAATTTCATAACAATTGGACACCTCTAACATGTAGAACTCAACTTTTGCACTTTTTATAATTTAGCCCTTTTGACCAAATTGAGTGCCCAAATTTCAAATTTCGAACGAAATTTTCACGAAATCATCCCGTGAATTTTTAGACCATAAAAAAATAATAAAAATAAATTTTTTTACGTCATATTTGTGGTCCTGAAACCACTGTTCCGACTAGGCCCAAAATCGGACTGATACAACAATGATATCGAGTGATCAAGTCAATTGGGAGTTCTTCCAGAATGAGTTCAAGAAAAAAGTATGTTAGCCAATTGTTCATTGATTGAAAAAAGAAAGAGTTTCTCAAGTTAAAAATAAGGAAACCAAATTGTAGTTGACTATGAACGAGAATTTGTGCAGTTAAGCAAGTATGCTCGTAACATCGTATCAAATGAGGAAGAAATGTGTATCTAATTTGAAGATGGGTTGAATGATGAGATCTGTATGGTTGTAGCAACATTAAAAGTTATGAGAATTAGTAGAACTTTTAGAGCGGGCTCAGAAAGTTGAAGAGATTTGTAAAAGAAAACGACGGTCAGATTCAAAATTTTGAGATTATAACAAGAGAAGGTCATTCAAGCTTGCTCAAATGTCTCCATCATAGGAATTTAGAAATGACACCAGTCGATCAGCTTCTCCTTTAGAGTTCTTTAATAGAGAGAAACCGAATCAAAACAATTTCCAGTAAGTCAATTCTCCAGCGGTGAGTAGTGGAAGTGAAAGAAATGTGGAGAGAACTATTCCTGTGTGTGATGAATGCAATAAAAGATATTTTGGTGAGTGTCGATCAAAGTTGGAAGCTTGTTTCTATTGTGGGTCAACTGACCATTTTCTTCGTAACTGTCTGAAAAAGCAAAACAGTTTCAGAAATCAATCGAACAAGCCTAAAGTAACTTCTCAGAAAAGTAGACGATCGAGAAATGCTAGAAATGCTACTTCCGGTCGAGGAAAGAATAATGAGATGAACGAGAGGTTTAAAGCAAGAACACCAGCTAGGGTCTATGCAATTTGAGCATGAGAGGAAGCTACTGCTCCAGATGTTATTACGGGTACTTTTGCTCTCTTTGATATTAATGTATATGCATTGATTGATCCTGGATTAACTCATTTGTATATATGCACTACATTAGTAGGCAAAAAGAAAATATCTATTGAATTCACTAAATATACTGTCAAATTTACAAATCCTTTGGGTCAGTGTGTTCTACTTAATCAGTTATGTAGTTCAAGTCCATTGAAAATTAGGGGTTACGATTTCCTTGCTAGTTTGATGTTGTTTCCTTTTGGTGAGTTTGATGTGATTCTTGAAATAGACTGGTTGACTCCGTATGATGCGATTTGGAATTGTAGAAGAAAACATATTATGCTAAAATGTAAGATGGTAAACTGGTCTGAATTGAGTTAGACAAATTGGATGGTACATCTAATATAATATCAATTATGACGGCGCAGAAATATGTTAAAAAGGGTTGTGAAGCATACCTCGCTTACATATTTGATTCTAGAGTTTTGGAGTTGAAACTAGAATAGTGGTACATGAATATTTAGATGTGTTTCCAGAGGAGTTAATCGGGTTACCGCTGATCCAAGAAGTTGAGTTTGCTATTGAGTTAGTGCCAGGGACATCTCCGATATCGATAACTCGTTACAGAATATCACCTACAAAGTCGAAAGAGTTGAAAGCACAGTTGCAAGAGTTGACAGACAGGGGTTTTGCTCGACCCAGTTTTTCTCCTTGGGGTGCTCAAGTGTTACTTGTTAAGAAAAAGGATGAGTCCATATGATTATGTATTAACTATCAACAACTTAACAAGTTGACGATCAAGAACAAGCATCCCTTGCCACATATTAGTGATCTATTTGACCAATTGAAAGGTGTGACGGTATTCTTAAAGATTGATAATCATTTTGGTTATTATCAGTTTAGAGTTAAAGACTAAAATCTGCCGAAAACTACATTCAAGACCAGGTACGGATATTATGAATTTCTTGTAATACCGTTTGGTTTAACTAATGCACCTGCAGTATTTATGGATTTAATGAACAGAATCTTTAGACTGTATTTAGACAGATTCGTTATGGTATTCATTGATGATATTCTGATTTATTCAAGAGATGAGACACATTATGTCAAGCATTTGAGAATTTTTTTGCAAACTTTGCGCGAATTTTTTTCTCTATTTTAGCAATTGTAAATTCTAGCTTCGAAAAGGCAGATTTTTGGGACAAGTTGCATCGGATGAAGGCATTATGGTTGATTCGAGCAAAATTTCAACTCTGATAGATTGGAAGCCTCCAAGAAATGTGTCTGAGGTTAGAAGTTTTTTGGGTTTGGCCAGATATTACAAAAGATTCATCAAGGGATTTTCGATGATTGCTACATCATTGACAAGATTGTTACAAAGAGATGTTAAATTTGAATGGTCCGAGAAATGTCAGTAAAGCTTTAATCAGTTGAAAGTGATAAACCGTAATTTATACATATTTTTATCTCATGCTTAGCATATTTTTGGATGAATTATCCTTAGATTTGATGAATTCGATGCTCCTAATCCTTTAATTTCATGTTTTATACTTAGGTGAGCATAGAAGAGTAAAAAGAGCGAGAAACGACCCAAAAACGGAGAAAATGGGTCAACGTAGGAAATCAACACGGCCTGGACTTCCTCATATGGGTAGTTTACACGCTCGTGTCTATTTAACAGATTGCAACACGGCCTAAGCCACCTCACACGGGCGTGTCCTGTTGAGCCCAAGTCTAGTCCTATTCGGAAAAGGCCACTCTTGAGGGTTTTGAAGCATCCTAAAGACTATATAAACACCCCAGGAGGCACCTAGAACACACACATGGATTAGGAGGCAAGGAATTACTCGAAGAAAGCCGATTGATCCATCTCAGAAGCTGGATTCTCCTTCAAGACTGAAGATCTCCCTTCAATTTTCTTCAGGGGTTTTTAGGTTTTCTTTATGTTTTGTTATCATTATTCTTCTGAGATGTTTTCTTTTACACTTATGAACTAAATCCCCTAAATATCTAAGGGGAATGAAACCTAAGACTGATCTTGTCATTATTTTCTGAATTATATGATAAATATTTGACTTGTTCTTAATTATGAGTAGATCTAGCATAATTAAGCAGAGTTGATTGCATGCCTAGACAGAGGGTGACACAATTTTTCCGGATTAGGGTGAAACCTAATAAAGGAATCCATAGATCGAGTTAATGCAACACTAGGGGTTTTAATTAGAAAGAGATTTCAATTAATCAACCTAGGGGTTAGATGTTGTTAGTCTCGAGAGAGATAATAATATAACTTAGGGATTTTTACGAATCAAGTCAAATGAATAAATTGTCTGATTCAGAGTCAATAACAAGTGAAGTCTAGGTAGATTTTTCCCTTGGGTATTGTCCAAGTCATTCAGTTTTCCCAAAATTTATTTCCCCAATTTACTTTATGTGCATTCTTAGTAGAGTAATTAGTTTAGATAAAACAAACTCCTTTATTTTTAGGCTAGATAATAAAAAGAAAGTTAATACCAGTAGTTTTAGTTCCTTTGGGTTCGACATCCCGGTCTTGCCATAAGCTATACTACTGTTCGATAAAGTGCGCTTGCCTTTGTCGTGATAATAGTTAGTTTTCAAGAACGGACATTCATGAATTATAAAACTTATCACAATTGATATCACATCAAGCTTTTGGCGCCGTTACTGGGGAACTAAAATATTAGAAACACTTAATTTTTATTACTTTAGCCATATATTTTATTGCAATTTTATTTTGATTTTTGTTACTAAATTTTCTTTTTCCTTCTAGCAGATTTTTATAGTTTATGACTAGAAGAAACACCTCGAGACCATTACTTTTTGATAGTGAGATCAATTGCACAGCTCGTAGAAACCGAAGAGAAATAAGGCGAAGCCTATGATGCACAGATGAAGAGTAAGAGGACAATTTTTCCACCACAACTGAGGAGATGGCTTAAAATTAAGAAAATCTGCTACCTCTTGCGATTGCTGCTGATCTAGTAAATTAGAATCCTGCTCTATGCACTATGTATGATTATACTAAACCTACTTTAACAGGAGCCGAATCAAGTATAGTTAGATCTGCTATTGCTGCAAATAAATTTGAACTGGAACCTAACACGATTCAAATGATACAACAGTTTGTTCAGTTTGATGGTTTGCAGGATGAGGATCCAAATACTCATTTGGTGAATTTTCTGGAGTTTTGCGACACATTTAAGATCAATGGCATTTCTGATGATGCCATTCGCCTTCGATTATTTACCATTGCATTGAGGAAAAAGGCTAAATAGTGGTTGAACTCGTTACCACAAGGGTCAATCACTACTTGGGAACAAATGACTAAAAAATTTTTACTTAAATATTTTTTGCCTGCTAAAACAGCTAACTTGAGGAATGATATCTCTTCTTTTGTGCAGATGGATCTAGAAACACTCTATGATGCATGGGAGAGATACAGGTATCTATTGAGAAGGTGCCCTCACCATGGGTTACCTTTATGGTTGCAGGTTCAAACATTTTACAACGGTGTGAACCCCTCAACAAGGCAACTTATCGACGCAGCTGCTGGTGGGACTATCAATAACAAAACACCTAAAGTGGCTTACGAATTTATTGAAGAGATGTCACTGAATAACTATTAGTGGCAAGTCATGAGAACAAAGACGACAAAAGTAGCCGGTGCTTTCAACCTCGATGCGGTTACTATTCTGTCTAACCAGGTAGAACTTTTAAATAAAAAGATTGACAGTTTGTGTGGTTCTACTCATATACATCCCGTGATGAGGTGTGATTCAAATGGAGGAGGAGCACACACAGAATATCAATCCCTCAACCCTAGCATCGAGAAGGAACAAGTTCAATATATGGGTAACAATAATTCTAGATCTCAAAATAACCAATATAGTAACACATATAATGCAGGTTGGAGGAACCACCCCAATTTCTCGTGAGGTAGTCAAGGGAATCAAAAGCCACAACATCCTCTAGGTTTTCAACAACCATCTTACCAACAAGAAAAGAAGCCAAACCTTGAGGAGATGCTAACGAAGTTTATCTCGGTGTCAGAAACTCGCTTTCAGAATACCGAAATAGCACTTAAGAATCAACAAGCATCGATCCAAGGGCTCGAAACTCAGATAGGACAGCTCGCCAAACTAATTTCTAAACGACCATAAGGTAGCTTGCCAAGTAATACAGAATCTAACCTAAGGGAACAACTCAACGAGATTACCATTCAAGATAAGGAAGGGTTAGTTGAACCTAAACTAGAACCGAGGCAATGAATTGTGGTAAGTAAAGGTAAAGGTGAGGTAGACCACAGTGAGCGGAAACCAATAATTAGAGAGTACAAACCTCGTGTGCCATACCCCAATGCAACAAGGAAAGACCACACGGACGAACAATTTGGTAAATTCCTTAAACTATTAAAGAAATTGCATATTAACTTACCGTTTATTGAAGCTCTTTCACAGATGCCAAATGCAGTTAAATTTTTAAAGGAGCTTTTAGCAAATAAGCAGAAGTTGGATGAGGAGTCGCATGTAGAGATGAATGCAGTTTGCTCAACCATTCTGTAGAATAAGTTGGCCAACAAATTGAAAGATCCAGGGAGTTTTACGATTCCTTGTTTAATTGGTAGCATAGATGTTAGTAATGCTTTGGCTGATTTAAGGGCTAGTATTAATGTCATGCCCTATAAATTTTTAAACAACTAGGTCTTGGGAAACCCAAACAAACTAGGATGAGCATTCAATTAGCAGATAAAACAAATAGATTTCCTAGGGGCATTATTGAAGATGTACTTGTTAAAATTGACAAATTTATATTCCCAATAGGTTTTGTTGTTCTAGACATAGAAGAGGATAGTGACGTGCCTTTAATTTTAGGAAGGCCCTTTTTAGCAACTGCTAGAACTATAATTGATGTTGGTACAGGTGAACCCAAACTTCGTGTGGGTGATGAAACAATCACTCTCAAACTCAAAATTCTACTAATACTGATCATGTGGTGCAACCTTCTTTGCAGGAAACACATTCGAAAAGAATATATAAGCCTTGTTCAAGTAACAACAAAAGACTCATCCATGAAGAACGAAGGCTACAAATTGAGGAACTAGATGAACGGCAGACACAGAAACTGAGAACACACAATAAACCAAAACTGTGCCATGACGAGCCCAATGTTTCACCAAATCAACTTAAGGTTAGAGATAAAGTACTACTAGATGCAACAGACCCTCGTATTGCCACTTCTGAACCTAATGGCACAATCCCTCTTACAGTACTCAGTATTTTTCCATATGGGACAGTCGAGGTAATTCATCTTAAATTCGACACCTTTAAGGTAAATCGTATCCTTCTAAAACCTTATTTTGAGTTTGATAGCAGGAATGAGGAGTGTAAACTCCTCGCACCACCATGACCACCATGACACGGCGGTGTGCACCAACACGCCCAACGAACACGGAGGTGGGCCGAATTTCAGACGCACCCAAATTTGTAAATCATGAAACACACGGGCTGAAATAAGGGCACACGGGCGTGCCCCACGGTCGTGTGCCCAAAATCTATATAAACCCCTTACTATTTATCATCCCTTTCCCCAAAACCTAACCCTAGCCGCTGAAATCCTCTTCCCCACCACCGACCAGCCACCCCTAACCCTCTTTTCTTCTCACATTTTTCTACCCTCTCTCCTTTTCTCCCCTTGTGCGACCCACACAGCCCCACCACCCACGCCCGTGGCTAACCCCAACCGCACCCAACCTTGACCCCGTCGCTCCTCCAACCAACGGTCCTCTTCTAATAGTTTTCTCTTCTCTTTTATTTTTTTACTTTCTTTGGATGCTTACTAACATGATAGTCCTAATTTTTATTCTTCTATTTACATATTGCTACTGATTGTATATATTATCATCCTCATTCTTAGGATTTAGTTCACATACTTTGTACCATATTCTTACCATGCTTAGCTACTTCCATCTAGTTTGTTTTTAATTTAGTCATGCTATCACTTTGCCATTTGCCATAAAATCTCTGTCAAGTTTGATTACTTTTGGTTGAGTCCTGTTAATGTTAGTAATTTTTTATTGTATTTGTTAGTTTAATTCATGGTTAGTTCCTTTTTGAATTTGTTAATATATGTTTTTTGTAGGTATATCATGTCAAATCCACGCAGCAGGAAAATTGTCGTCCCTGCCTCGAAGAAGAGGAAATGAGCAGCATCATCTTCGGGTCCTACCATTGAGATCAAGCACCCATTCCTCTAATTTCCACTAGGACCACAGGAGGAACTTCTCTAGATATTACGGGCCTGACCCCTAGGTATGGGCCATTGCATTAACTAGGCCGCACTAGAGCAAATCCAACTGGCTGATGCAGTTCAGACCCTCCTGACGACTAACCCGTGGGGGCTATTCTTCGAGATCGTCGAGCCGACGTACCTCGAACCCACAATCGAACTCTGTTCCACCTTTCACCTTCAAGTCATTATGACAGAGTTTGATGATCCTGGAATGGTCCAGTTCCGTCTCGGCAGTTTAGTTCACCAATAGAGTGTACCTGAGTTCGGAGTCGCACTGGGACTATATGCAGAGGAGTTCATGGATGACGACGACTTCGCCAGCCTCCATTGCCACATCCGCTACTTTCCTTCAAACTGCTTCCTGCTTCGGCCACTTATGAATCCAGCTGCTCCAAGGCATCAACTCTCGCCCTATCCCTGAGGTACCTACATGCCATTCTAGCCCACACCTTGAGAGGGTGGCGAGAGAGTACCGGCGTTGTCAACACTCACGATGCCTATTTCTTTTGGAGCATGGCGAATAGACATGTCTTCGACCTTGCTTCTTTAATCGCCCTCACCATTCGCCATCAGACGGAGTGGCACAGGAAGGGAGTCATATCCATCAGTCCTTATGGGACTCTTCTAGAGCGGTATTTTGTCTCCTCAACACGGTGGCACAAGCATCCTCCCTCACTTTCATCGGTTAGATGTCCCCACAGGGCATCTCAAGTATGTTGTATATGAGGACGATCGAGTGATTTCGTGGATTTGATCCTCCTCAGTACCGCCTAGTCCAGTCAGCCGAGCAGGAAGACCCAGAGGACATTACTGATGATGTCCCTCCAACTCACAAGGATCCAGCCTCTCAGCCACCACTTATTCATCGTCCAGTTCATGCGGCGACTTCACTTTCTGACATTTTTTAATGCCTCACTCAATTCGAGCAGCAATGTTTTCAGCGCTTTGATCACATTGATGCAACTCTACATCAAATTTGTCAGCACCTTCACATCTCATCGTCGCGCCCACCTCGCGGACCATCTAGCGATGAAGATGTTTAAAGACTTTTAATTATTATTTCTATGTTTTTACTTTTATCTTTTTAAAACTAATTTTTATTTTATTTTTCTTTAATTTTATTTTTACTACATCCTTAGGTTTTATAATTTATATTAAAAATTTTATATTTTTGGCTATTTCTTTATGAGTAATCAAGCTACTTTATATTTCCTAAAGAATTATTGATTTTATCGCAGTTATAAAGAGCTCCAAAGCTCACTATTACTTAGGAATTTGCAACTCTACTGGAAAAGGTTCTCCACGACTGCCATGTCCTACTCGACCACGACCATAGCTATCACCAGATATAATATTCTTTTGGCACAGGACTTGTGGACTAACGAACCTCTATCACCACTGGAGTATCCTCCTCCAATCTCACACTTGCCTTAGCCGACTACTCTCCATGAATCTAATTCAAGGATTCCATTTCACATTCAAGAAGTTTCACTGTTCTCCCTATCTTATGATCTTATATCTATATTTCTCAGTAAATCTATATTTTTACATTGAGGACAATGTACATCTTAAGTGTGGGGGGATATTTATATCATTATCAGAAAAATCCCTGAATTTTGTCTTGTTCTCAAATAATCTTCTCATATCATTATTAGAATGAATTTTGATTAATTTATGATTTTTATTAATATGTTTTGAATTAAAACATAGGCATTTATGCATTGATCGTTTAAACTTTAAGGAATTAGAGAATCAAGCATGATAAGTTGATTTTTGAGAATTAAAATTGTTAGGTTGTTTCCCCAAGTTTAGGTATTATCTTGAGTTGAAATTCACAGGGTTAACATCAAAAAGCCATAATTTTTGTGAGATCTTGAGCCTTTAGAGCATATATTATTTCTTTCATGCTCACTTTTATGAGTGCGTCAATATTGAATTATTATTTTAGAACTTGCTTGATTATGCATGTCAAGACCACACTTTTGATTTGATATGTCAAGATGATAAAAGCACTTAGGTTTAACCCACTTACTCCATAAAATCCTACCCTTATAATTAACCCTTATTGAACCCCTTTTAGCCTAACAAACCATTTATTGATTTACCCTCAATATTAACCCATAACCCATTATTGTTGAAATCCCCTAATTTGATCCATATTTTTGTCGAGATTTGATTTGAATTAATTGCTTAGCTATGTTTTTATTTTGCGTTGTAATAGTTAGCAAAGTTCTATGTTATTTAACTTGTTCTAAAAAAAACATATTAGTAATAACTTTTTGTTTTTGAGCTTAAGTATTTAATTCCATTTCCCATGAAGAAAAGCTCAATTCTAGGATCTTCTAATTAGGAATGTAATTTATCAAGTTTTAGTATTTTTCTAGTTAGGTAATTTTTCAATTCAATCTCGATTCTAACCTTCTTTTTTCATCTTGTAACCACACCCTAACCAAAACCTCATTACAACCCTCGAAAGACCTTTTGATTGATGTATCATCTTAATTTATAGTGGTGGACATTTGATTTTCACGCAAGCCTATGGTAATAACTTTTCATATTGACTGTTGAGAGCTAAATTTCTTGTCCTTAAACACCTCGAGTAATTTAAGTGACTCTTTAGTGAGGATGTGAAACTCTGTGATATTTTGAATCAAAGCTGATTACTTAGATGATGGGAGACAGCTATGTTTTCGTGATAAAATGCTCAACTTGGAATGTTTGAAACTTTGATGTTTTTTGGGTTGAATTTTCAATGTATGATTACTTATGGATTATTTTGAGACACTATTGATGAGAATTATAAGTCGAGAAGAATTTATTTTGATTGTGAGTTGAGAACTTTGCTTGAGGATAAACAAATGCTTAAGTGTGGTTGTATTTGATAAACCGTAATTTACACATATTTTTATTCCATGCTTAGCATATTTTTGGATGAGTTATCCTTAGATTTGGTGAATTTGATACTCCTAATCCTTTAATTTCATGTTTTATACTTAGGTGAGCATAGGAGAGTAAAAAGAGCGAGAAATGCCCCAAAAACGGAGAAAATGGGTCAATGTGGGAAATCAACACGGCCTGGACTTCCTCACACAGGTAGTTCACACGCCCGTGTTTATTTAACAGATTGGAACACAGCCTAAACCACCTCACACGGGTGTGTCCTTGTCAAGCCCAAGTATAGTCCTATTCGGAAAAGGCCACTCTTGAGGGTTTTGAAGCATCCTAAAGCTTATATAAGCACCCCAGGAGGTACCTAGAACACACACAGGGAGTAGGAGGCAAGGAATTACTCGAAGAAAGCTGATTGATCCATCTCAGAAGCCAGATTCTCCTTCAAGACTGAAGATCTCCCTTCAATTTCCTTTAGGGTTTTTGGTTTTTCTTTATGTTTTGCTATCATTATTCTTTTGAGATGTTTTCTTTTACCCTTATGAACCGAATCCCCTAAATACCTAAGGGGAATGAAACTTAATACGGATCTTATTGTTACTTTTTGAATTTATGATAAATACTTGACTTTTTCTTAATTATGAGTTCTTAATTCTTGCTTTAATATTCCAGGATATTGATTCAAGTATTGATGTGCTTATTCTGAGGAGAAAAAGTCCATTTTTAAGAGTAGATCTAGTATAATTAAGCAGAGTTGATTGCACGCCTAGATATAGGGTGACAAAATTTTTTCGGATTAGGGTGAAACCTAATAAAGGAATCCATAGATCGAGTTAATGCAACACTAGGGGTTTTAATTAGAAAGAGATTTCAAATAATCAACCTAGGGTTAGATGTTGTTAGTCTCGAGAGAGATAATAATATAACTTAGGGATTTCTACGGATCAAGTTAAATGAATAAATCGTCTAATTCAAAGTCACAAGTTTTGTAAAGTGATTTTTGATGAAAATGTCATTTAGGGGCTTATTTGTAAAAATAGTAAAATTCAAGGTGAAATTGTGAAATAATGGTTTATATGGGTTGATATAGGTTCTTAATGGATTCGGTTAGCATGGTAGATGAAAATGTTTAGATTTTAAATTATGAGCTTAAGGACTAAATTGTAAAAAGTTAAAATGTCTGGGGCAAAATTATAATTGTATATAAATATGAATTATGGATTGAATTGAATGTTGAGATTGATTGAAATACATAATTGAATATAATTATTTATTTAGATCAAGATAAAACTCAACCGGAACTAAATCGAGGAAAGGTGACTCTAAATCAGACGATTTATTCATTTGACTTGATCCGTAGAAATCCCTAAGTTATATTATTATTTCTCTCGAGACCAATAACGTCTAACCCTAGGTTGAATAATTGAAATCTCTTTCTAATTAACACCCTAGAATTGCATTAACTTGATCTATGGATTCCCTTATTAGGTTTCATCCTAATCTGGCAAAATCTTGTCACCTTATCTCTAGGCGCGTAATCTACTCCGCTTAATTATGACAATTTTACTCTTAGACAGGGTCTATTCCTCCTCTAAATAAGAGCTTAACTTGAATCAATATCCTGGAATATTAAAACAAGAATTAAAAAACATAATTAAGAATATGTCAAATATTTATCATAGAATTTAGATAATAATAACAAGATCCATCTTAGGTTTCATTCCCCTTAGGTATTTATGGGGTTTAGTTCATACTTATGAAAGAAAAAATCTTAAAAGCATAAAGATAACAAAACATAAGAAAACCCAAAACTCCTAAAGGAACTTGAAGGGAGATCTTCAGTCTTGATGATGAATCCAGCTTCTGAGATGGATCAATCGGCTTTCCTTGAGTAATTCCTTGCTTCCTACTCTGCGTCCCCCTCTTAAGTGCCTCCTCAGGTGTTTAAATAGGCTTTTGAATGCCTAAGAGCCCTAAAAATTGGCCTTTTCAAAATAGGACTATACTTGGGCTCGGCAGGGACACACGGTGTGACATGCCCGTGTGCGATTACTCCAGCCCGTGGTCAAGGCTGTTGAATAGGCACGGGCGTGTAGTCTACCTGTGTAAGTCATGTTTCAATCCTTCCAAATGGACACGGCCGTGTGACACGCCCATGTGAGGAAGTCCAGGCCGTGTTTGATGTCCCATGTGGGTCCATTTTCTTCGTTTTCGGCCTGTTTCTTGCTTTTTTTACTCTCCTATTCTTACCTAAGTATAAAACAGGAAATTAAAGGATTAGGAGCATCGAATTCACCAAATCTAAGGAGAAACCATTTATAAATGGGCTAAGCATGGGATAAAAATATGTATAAATTACGGTTTATCAAATACCCCTACACTTAAGCATTTGCTTGTCCTCAAGCAAAATCCTCAACTCACAATCAAAATAAATTCTTCTCAATTTATAATCCCTATCAATAATATATCAAAATAATCCATAAGTACTCATACATTGAAAATTCAACTAAAAGTACACCAAAGTTTCAAACATTCTAAGTTGAGCATTTTATCACGAAAACATAGGTGTCTCCACTCGTCTAAGTAATTACATTTGATCAAAATATTGCAGAGTTTAACATCCTCACTAAAGATTCACTCAAATCACTCAAGGTGTTTAAGGACATCAATTAAAGCACTCATTAGTCAATATGAAAAGTTATTACCATAGGCTTGCTCGAAAATCAAATCTCCACCACTATATATTGAGCTGATACACCAATCAAAAAGGTCTTTTAGAGGGTTGTAATGTGGCTTTGGTTAGGTGGTGTGGTCACAAGCTGAAAGAAGAGGTTAGAATCGAGATTGAATTGAAAAATTACCTAGATAGTAAAATAACTAGTCATCAATTGAATACAAGTAAGCTTCTTCTCAGAATATGGAATTAACACTCAAACTCAATTTTTTTTAAGAACAAGTCAAATACATAGAAGAGCAAAATATAGCTAAGCAATTAGTTCAAATCAAATCTCGACAAAAATAGGGATCAAATTAGGGGATTTCAACAATAATGGGTTATGGGTTAATATTAAGGGTAAATCAATTAGTGGCTTGTTAAGCACAAATGGGTTCACTAAGGGTTAATTATGAAGGTAGGCTTTTGTGGAGTGAGTGGGTTAAACCTAAGTACCTTTATCATCTTGACATATCAAATCAACTAGTGTGGTCTTGACATGCATAATCAAGCAAGTTCTAGAATAACAATTCAATATTGACACACTTAAAGCAACAATAAAAGTAAGCATGAAAGAAATAATAGATGCTTTAAAGGCTTAAGATCTCACAAAGAATATGGCTTTTTGATGTTTAAACCTGTTAATTCCTATTCAAGATAACACCAAAATTTGGGGAAAACAACCTAGAACATTAAATTCTCAAAAATCAACTTATCATGCTTGATTCCCTAATGTCTTAAAGTTTAAACAATCAATGCATAAATGCCTATGTTTTAATTCAAGGCATATAAATAAAAATCATAAATTAATTAAAATTCATTCTAATAGTGATATGAGTGATTCACGTGAGAATAAGACAAAATTCAAGGATTTCTAATGATGATATGAAAGACCCCCCACACTTAAGATGTACATTGCCCTCAATGTACAAAGATATATTGAAAAGTATAGATAAATAATCATAAGATAGGGAGAGAAGTGAAACTTCCTGAATGATGAATGGACTCCTTGATTTGGAATTATGGAGAATAATCGGCCAAGGCAATGATGAGAGTGGAGGAGGATACTCTGGTGGTGGTAGAGGTTCATTAGTCCATAAGTCCTGCGCCATTGGATTTTTTAGTTCTATTTGATGATGAGCTTTGGAGCTCTTTATGACTGTGATAAAATCACAAACTCTTTAGGAAATATAATGAAGCATAATTACTCGTAATGAAATAGCCAAAAATAAAAATTGTAAAAACTCAAGATAAAGTAGTATTAACAGGAAATAAAAAGTAATTTCAAAATATAAAGATAAAGCTAAAATAGATAATAGGAGTTTATAGAGAAATTAGGGCACACGACCGTGGAGCATGCCCGTGTGCATTCATTTTAGCCCGTGCGTTTCGTGGTATTCAAAATTGGGCGCATTGGTGTATACGACCATGTTGCACGGTCGTTTCAATCTTCGTTCACTTCTCCCACTCCCGTGTATGCAGGCACACGCCCGTGTTATTTTGACAGTGTCGACCACGGGGGTTGGGTACTGGCATGTCAAACGCCCGTGCTAAATTGACAGGTTTGCCTATGGTTTCAAAACACGAGTGTGTCGCAGGCCCGTGTTATTTTGGCAGTTCCGCCCACGGCCATGCCGCACTACCGTGGCAAGTTATCGCATCCCGTGTTGGGGAAAAATTTTTGCCTTATTTTCACACGGCCGTATTGCATCCTGTGGTATGTGCACAGGCTACGGCACGCCTGTGTGCCTGGCGTATGGTTTTGAAAATCCTATGTTCAAAACTTAGTTAGTAGGTTAGATGTGAAAAACTAGAACTTAAATAAATCATTATTGTTAGTGCTCGGGTTGCCTCCCGAGAAGCGCTTATTTATAGTCTTAAGCTGGACTTACCTCTCTTCTGCATGGTCAAGGTGGTGCGAGGAGTTTACACTCCTCATCCCTGCTATCAACTTTATCAACATAAGGTTTAAAACGAGTATTTTTTACCTTAAATGTGCCGAATTTGGGATGAATTACCTCGACTGTACCATATGGGAAAATACTGACTACCGTAAGAGGAATTTCTTCATTAGGTTCAAAAGTGCCAATGCGAGGATCTGCTGCATCTAGTAGTACTTTGTCTCCAACCTTAAGTTGATTTGGTGAGGTATTGAGCTTGTCTTGGCTCAGTTTTGGTTTATCGGGTGTTCTCAGTTTCTGTGTCCGCCATTCATCTAGCTCCTCAATTTATAGCCTTTGTTCTTCATAGATAGGTCCTTTATTGTTGTTTGAACACATCTCATATGTGTTCTTCGAAACTGATTCCTGCATAGAGGGTTTCACCTTCAATTTTTGATGTGATACTCGAATTACGAGCTTAAAGGGTGATTGTTTCGTCTCCCACACGAAGTGTGAGTTCACCTGTACCAACATCAATAATGGTTCTAGCAGTCGCTAAAAAGGGTCATCCTAAAATTAAAGGTGCGTTACTATCCTCTTCCATGTTTAGAGCAACAAAGTCTACTGTGTATATAAATTTATCGATCTTAACAAGAACATCTTCAATGATACCCCCAGGAACTCTAATGGTTTTATCATCCAATTGAATGCTCATCCTGGCTTGTTTGGGTTTCCTAAGACCTAACTGTTTAAACATTTTATAAGGCATAACATTAATGCTTGCCCCTAAGTCAGCCAATGCATTATGAACATCTAAACTACCAATTAAACAAGGAATCGTAAAACTCCTTGGATCTTTCAATTTGTTAGGTAGCTTATTCTGTAATATGGCTGAGCAAACTGCATTCAACTCCACATGCGACGCCTCATCCAACTTTCGTTTATTTGTTAAAAGCTCCTTTAAAAATTTGACTACGTTTGGCATCTGCTAAAGAGCTTCAATAAACGGTAAGTTAATATGTAACTTTTTTAATAATTTAAGGAATTCACTAAATTGTTCTTCTGTGCGGTCTTTCCTTGTCATGTTTGGGTATGGCACACAGGGTTTGTACTCTTTACTTACCAATTTCTGGTCATTGTGGTCCACTTCTCCTTTATCTTGGCTTACCATAATGCCTTGCCTTGGTTCTGGTGCAGGCTCAACTAACCCTTCCTTGTCATGAGTGGTAATCGCATTGAATTGTTCCCTTGGGTTAGATTCCATGTTACTCGGCAGACTACCTTGTGGTCATTCAGAAATCAGTTTGGCGAGTTGGCCTATCTGAGTTTTGAGCCCTTGGATTGATGCTTGTTGATTATTAAGGGTTGTCTCGGTATTCTGGAAACGAGCTTCTGACACCGAGATGAATTTTGTTAACATCTCCTCAAGGTTCAACTTCTTTTCCTGCTGGTAAGGTGGTTGTTGAAAACCTGGAGGATGTTGTGGCCTTTGATTTCCTTGACTGCCCCACGAGAAATTGGGATGGTTCCTCCAACCTGCATTATAAGTGTTACTATACGGGTTATTTTGGGGTCTAGAGTTATTGTTACCCATATATTGGACTTGTTCCTCCTTGATACTAGGGCCGAAGGGTTGATATTTTATGCATGTTCCTCCTCCATTCGAATCGCACCTTATCACTGGATGAACCTGAGTAGAACCACACAAATCGTCAATCTTTTTATTTAAGAGTTCTACTTGGTTAGATAGCATAGTAACCGCATCGAGGTTGAAAACACCGGCTGCTTTCGTTGGCTTTGTCCTTATAACTTGCCACTAATAGTTATTCAGTGACATCTCCTCAATAAATACGTAAGCCGCCTCAGGTGTCTAATTATTGATAGTTCCACCAGCGGCTACGTCAATCATCTACCGAGTCGAAGGATCCAAGCCATGTGAAACGTTTGAACCTGTAGCCAGAGTGGTAACCTATGGTGAGGGCATCTTCACAAAAGGTCCTTGTATCTCACTCATGCATCGTAGAATGTTTCTAAATCCATCCGCACAAAAGATGAGATATCATTATGCAATTTGGCTGGTTTAGCCGGTGAAACATATTTTAATAAAAACTTTTCGGTCACTTGTTCCCAAGTAGTGATTGACCCTCGTGGTAATGAGTTCAACCACTATTTAGCCTTATTCCTCAACGAAAAGGGAAAAAATCGAAGGGGAATAACATCATCAGAAACACCATTGATTTTAAAAATGCCCCAAAACTCTAAGAAATTTTCCAAGTGAGCGTTAGGATCCTCGTCCTGCAAACCATTAAACTGAACAAACTATTGGATCATTTGAATGGTGCTAGGTTTCAGTTCAAAATTATTTGCAGCAACAGCAGGTCTAACTATGCTCGATTCAGTTCCTGTTAAAGAGGGTTTAGCATAATCATACATAGTACGCGGAGCAGGATTCTGAGTAGCAGCAATCGCAGGAGATAGCAGATTTTCTTGGTTTTCAGCCATCTCCTCGGTTGTGGTTGAAATATCGTCCTCTTGCTCATCCTTTGTGTATCTTAGGCTTCGTCTTATTTTTCTTCAGTTTTTACAAACTGTGCAGTCGATCTCACCGTCAAAAAGTAGTGGTCCTGACGGGTTTCTTGTGGTCATAAACTAGAAAAGCCTGTTAGAGGAAAATAAATGAAGAATTAGAAAAGAAAATAAAAAATAAAAAATTGAATTGCAATAAAAGTAAAATCGCTAAAGTAATAAAAATCGAGTGTTCCTAATATCTTAGTTCCTCAGAAACGGCGCCAAAAACTTGATACGTGATATTCGTGATAGGTTTTAAAGATTTTAAAAGTGTCGCAAAACTCTAAGAAATTTTCCAAGTGAGCATTAGGATCCTCGTCCTGCAAACCATCAAGCTGAACAAACTGTTGGATCATTTGAATGGTGTTAGGTTTCAGTTCAAAATTATTTGCAGCAACAGCAGGTCTAACTATGCTCGATTCAGTTCCTGTTAAAGAGGGTTTAGCATAATCATACATAGTACGTGGAGCAGGATACTGATTAGCAGCAGTCACAGGAGGTAGCGAATTTTCTTGGTTTTCAGCCATCGCCTCAGTTGTGGTTGAAATGTCATCCTCTCGCCTTATTTCTCTTCGGTTTTTACGAACTGTGCGGTTGATCTCACCATCAAAAAGTAGTGGTCCTGACGGGTTTCTTGTGGTCATAAACTAGAAAAACATGTCAGAGGAAAATAAATGAAGAATTAGAAAAGAAAATAAAAAATAAAAAATTGAATTGCAATAAAAGTAAAATCGCTAAAGTAATAAAAATCGAGTGTTCCTAATATCTTAGTTCCTCGGCAACAGCGCCAAAAACTTGATACGTGATATTCGTGACAGGTTTTAAAGATTTATGAATGAATCGTTCTTGAGACTAACTAATTATCACGATTAAGGAAAGTGTACCTATCGAACAGTAGTATAGTTCAGCAAGACCAGATTGTCGAACCCAAAAGAACCACGAGTACTAGTATTTACTTCCTTTTTATTGTCTAGCCTAAAAATTAAGAGGTTTGGTTATCTAAACTAATTACTAAACTAAGAATGCATAAAAACAAAATTTGGGAAAATAATTTTGGGAAAATTCGATTGATTAAGACAATACCTAAGGAAAATCCACCTAGACTTCACTTGTTAGTTGACTCTGAATCAGACGATTTATTCATTTGACTTGATCCGTA
This sequence comes from Gossypium hirsutum, assembly GCF_007990345.1. Taxonomy (NCBI): domain Eukaryota; kingdom Viridiplantae; phylum Streptophyta; class Magnoliopsida; order Malvales; family Malvaceae; genus Gossypium; species Gossypium hirsutum. The sequence continues at coordinate 79,802,465 of NC_053427.1, forward strand.
GAAATCCCTAAGTTATATTATTATCTCTCTTGAGACTAATAATGTCTAACCCTAGGTTGAATAATTGAAATCTCTTTCTAATTAACACCCTAGAATTGCATTAACTTGATCTATGGATTCCCTTATTAGGTTTCACCCTAATTCGGTAAAATCTTGTCACCCTATCTCTAGGTGCGCAATCTACTCCGCTTAATTATGACAATGTTACTCTTACACAGGGTCTATTCCTCCTCTGAATAAGAGCTTAACTTGAATCAATATCTTGGAATATTAAAACAAGAATTAAGAGCACATAATGAACAACTCAAATATTTATCATACAATTCAGATAATAATAACAAGATCCGTCTTAGGTTTCATTCCCCTTAGGTATTTAGGGGGTTTAGTTCATACTTATGAAAGAAAACATCTCAAAAGCATAAAGATAACAAAACATAAGAAAACCCAAAACTCCTAAAGGAACTTGAAGGGAGATCTTCAGTCTTGATGATGAATCCGACTTCTAAGTTGGATCAATCGGCTTTCCTTAAGTAATTCTTTGCTTCCTACTCTGCGTCCCCCTCTTAAGTGCCTCCTTAGGTGTTTAAGTAGGCTTTTGAATGCCTAAGAGCAATAAAAATTGGTCTTTTCCGAATAGGACTATACTTGGGCTCGGCAGGGACACGCCCGTGTGACACGCCCGTGTGCGATTAATCTAACTCGTGGTCAAGGCTATTGAATAGGAACGGGCGTGTAGTCTACCTGTGTAAGTCGTGTTTCAATCCTGCCAAATGGACACGGCCGTGTGACACGCCCGTGTGAGGAAGTCCAGGCCGTGTTGATTTCCCATGTGGGTCTATTTTCTCCGTTTTTAGCCTGTTTCTCGCTCTTTTTACTCTCCTATTCTCACCTAAGTATAAAACATGAAATTAAAGGATTAGGAGCATCGAATTCACCAAATCTAAGGAGAAACCATTCATAAATGGGCTAAGCATGGCAAAAAAAATTTATAAATTCTGGTTTATCAATATCATCCCACCCCATGCAATGTAGTTTGGCATGCTTTGTAATAGGATAAATCAACACTAGTAGTAATCATGCCTTAACATGTATTCAATAGGGTGGTGTCAAAATTAATTCTAACAGATTATATGCTTCACACTGACAGTAGCAAGTAATATACCTTTCATATACACTATTGTAACACCTATTACCCGTATCCCATGCTGGGGTAGGGTAGAGGCGTTACTAGAGTTAAACACATACATACAAACATTTTTGGGTCGTAAAATTTCGCTCATATTTAAAACTTTCAAACTTCCTCTTAACGTCCCTAATATGGACCTACAAGGCCTAAAACATGCTTTGGAAATAGTTCGAGAATAGATCGAACACTTTTTAAAAACTTTGAAAAATTTCAATACTACCAGGGGCACACACCCATGTGGAAGGGCGACACGCCCGTGTGTCCTCTTAACATGGCCATGTTGAAAGCCCGTATATCTCACATGGCCTGAACATATCGGGACACACCCGTGTCCTTATCCTATGTGAATTTATTTCTCGATTCGAACCTACAGGGGCTTTCACACGGCTTGGCACAAGCCCGTGTCCATGGCCCGTGTCTCTCACACGACCATGACACGCCGATGTACAAAAACCTTGACATTCTGTTTCTGACGTCATCAACCTTTAAGGGGCACACAGCCATGGTACACGCTCGTGTACTAGGCCGTGTCCTCCATACAGTTGAGGCACATGGCCTTGTCTCAGCCCTTATGGTTACTACTGGGCATTTTATTTTGCCAAATTTAGGTGCAGGGGACACACGGCCTAAACACACGCCTGTGTGTCTGCTCGTGTGGACAAAAACAAGGCTATCTACCAAGCCTTTTTGCCACCCTTACTTGCACCAACCTATACAACATCAAACATCTCCAACCCAAGCATAAACACACATAACCAAAATAGCCACATCCATGATAATCCTCATTAAATGCATTTAGCAATAATAAATATTAGCCATTATACATGGCCTTATACAAAATGAAACAACCTTCATGACAAGCCAACATATTTGGCTAAAACAATATGACACTTAGCAAAAAGACCAAGTCCCTATACATGCCATACTCAAAATAATAAATCTAACTATACCAAATATTGTGATTGATAGTGTAATCGAGCCTTCGACGTCCTTTGATTCCTAAGTTAGCTTGGTGATGCTATAAGGAAAAGGAAAGGAAAGGGAGTAAGCATAAAACTTAGTAAGTTTGCATGTAAATAAGTAATAACATCAATCATACACTAACACGCGCACAATATATTATAAACTTACACAAAATTTTCATATGATCATAGGCATAACTTACTCATTTTCATCCTCACTATTCATATAACATAAACCGTTGCTCAATTCTCATGAGTTTCGTGCAGTTACCTGCACCACGTACAACATAATCCCAACTTTTCTTATTTGATAAAATCTTTAAATTAACCGTTGAACCGGTTGAATACTAAAGGATACCTAAGAAACCTCATACAAAAGGGTAAGAGGTCGATGCCATGTCCCGGACATGGTCTTACACTAGCTCTCATAACAATGCCGATGCTATGTTCCAAACATGGTCTTACACTGGCTCACATATTGAGGCCGATGCCATGTTCCAATCATGGTCTTACACTAGCTCTCATAACAATGCCGATGCCATGTTCCAAACATGGTCTTACACTGGCTCACATATTGAGGCCGATGCCATGTCCCAGACATGGTCTTACACTAGCTCACATATTGAGGCTGATGCCATGTCTCAATCTTACACTAGCTCTCATAACAATCCCGATGCCATGTTCCAAACGTGGTCTTACACTGGCTCACATATTGAGGCCGATGCCATGTCCTAGACATGGTCTTACACTAGCTCTCATAACAATGCCGATGCCATGTTCCAAACATGGTCTTACACTAGCTCACATATTGCAGCGATGCGATGTTCTAGACATGGTCTTACACTAGCTCTCATAACAATGCTGATGCCATGTTCCAAACATAGTCTTACACTGGCTCACATATTAAGGCTATGCCATGTCCTAGACATGGTCTTACACTGGCTCACATGTACCCTAACGTCATGACCTCGGTATCCTAATATTCCTAGGGTTCAACTAGGAATTTATCACATCAAGTCCCTTTGGACATATTTGTAACATTAATTAAACAACTCATTCAACATTGACTATTAATTGCATAATATAAGGTACATTATTTACACACAAACTTACCTCGGTATGAAAAATATGGGCGACTAGTTTGATTTAGTCCACTAACTTAGTTTTCCCCCGATCTAAGTCCGGATTTTGTATTTCTTGATCTATAATGATAAAATTCACTAATTTAATCATCATATTAATCAAGACATTTTACAAACTATATTTTAGCTAAATGACCATTTTCCCCTAGACTTTTACAAAATTATGATTTTACCCCTAAGCTCATAAATCGATTTCCATCAAATTTTCTCACTAACCAAGCCTAGCCGAATTCTTTGTATACTAGAAGCAGCCCAGAATTCCAATTATTTCACACATTTACCACATTATTTATAACATATACAAAATGGTCCTTAGTTAGGGTTTCCATGAAAAAAACTTCACAAAAGTTGTTTATTTAACAACCATAACTCATTTTCTCCCATAATATTTCAGCAAACAGCACAAAAGCTTTCATGGAAAAACCCTAAACTTTCAACCATTTATAAAATAGCCCCCATTAGTTAGTTTATGCTACAAGGGTCCTAAAAGTACAAAAATTATAAAAAAAAAAGCCATCAAAATCACTTACTTGCAAGAGTGAAGAGTGACTGAAATTTTGAGCTCTCAAAACCCTTATGTTGGCTGAAAATTTTGGTGGAGAAGATGAATGATAAAAAGATGAAGCCTTTTATTTTATTTTATCTTATTTCTAGTCAAAATAGGTTACCAACTTCACCTAATTTTGACTTTTCTATTTTCTTTATCTCTATAGCCGGCCACCCCTATAAAATGGGTCTATTTTCTCTTTAAAGACCCCTAATTATGATTCTCTATTTATTTAACACCATTTACTAGTAAAACAAAACTTTTTCCCTTTATGCGATTTAGTCTTTTTTCACAACTAAGCTCACAATCGCTAAAATTAATTCATCAAAAATTTCATGCATCCATGTAATCATGCTATAACACATAAAATAATATTAAAAATAATTTCTCTGGCCTCAAATTAGTGGTTTCGAAACCACTATTTCAACTAGGCCCAAAATCGGGTTGTTACAACTATAGCCATAATACTTCAATAATCAAATCACAAGCTTCAAACTATCACAATATCATGGTCTTAATTGAGAAAATAAAAACTCTAAAAACAATTCAGGACATATACAGGGACTAAAGAAAACATATCATAAATTTCTGGGCAAAACTGTAAAATTTGTAAAATAAGAGTCACACGGCTATATGGTCAAGCCATGTGGAAGGCTATAGACCATGTAACAGGTTGTGGTCGTGTGGAAAATGCAAAAATTAACCTACAGGGGAGACACGACCATGTGGAAGGTTGTGTGGTTCACGAACTACACGAGGGTTTCCAGGGCACATGGTCATTTGGTGGGTCGTATGGTCCACTAGTATGGTCCACATGCCCTTGTGGCAATAATCCTAGGCACGGTTTATCCTGATTTTCTTGTAAAAGAACACACACCTTTATTAGAAGTCTGATCGATGTTTCCTATAATCAAATCTAATTTGATTCACCTAAATCGGGTCCTTCAAATGAAATTTATAGACGATTTAACGATTGATTTCAAGATTTATTAAGATTATTGAAAGATTCAGCAAGAACCAAATCATAATTCACCCCTATGATGCAACTTAGTATTAGTTAAACCTTAGGTAATTAATGAGCCAATATTTGCTTATTTATTTTTCTTTTAATGCAAAAACCATCGAGAACACATATACAAAATATAATAATTTAACTATGGAAATTTATTTAACCAATTTGTTTGAAAAATTAAAAGCACAATGACGGAACCGCTAGACTAAGGGCACAAAAACCTAACATCGTAAAGTTTTAAAATATTGACATAACACCTACGGAAGTTTTAAAATATTGGCACACCCTTGATATCTCCCCCTGCATATCATAAGGGGGTGAAGAGAAATATTAAAAGACTTCCAAAGGGTTATAAACATGAACAAAGAGAAAAAAAGGTGTTCTTAGATTAAACCTTCATTCGCTTGATAAGAATCTCCTACCTTAGTGAAAGAGGTGATCTAAAGAGAGTACAAGTTAACAAGATAAATAACACCCAATGATATAGTTCTAACCCTCAGTCTAAGAAGAATGCTTCAATAAGTCAAAAGGATCAATTTAGCCATCTTACTTGTCAAATCTTTTTACTAGAAGCAACATGATCGTAGCAATCGAAGAATGACATGGCAAGAGATGAAGATAATTCCAATACCTGTTTATCATAGGGTATAACGAAAATGAAGACCTAACCTAGCATTTGGAAAAGAAGCATCAAAAGAACAAGACAAGGCCCTATCTCCCTTGAGGAGTCGACTAAGGTCCGAGCTTTCCTCCCTTTTGTGTCCTAAATGGTTAAGGTCAGAGGCCTCGTCCCCCTTGGTAGAATCAATTGAAGGCCAAGGCATGAAGTCTTGTTGCTATAAGGAGTCGGCATAAGTGCGAGGTTTTATCTCCCTTACGAACCTGAAGGATGATGCAAGAGGTCCAATCCCTTTTGAGCAATTGGCTAAGGTGAGAGGTCTCATCCCCCTTATGCCTTTGAAGGCCAAGGCGAAAGGTCTTGTTTTGTTGGTAGAATTAGCCAAATGCCAAGCCTTATGGAATTGGCTAAGGTAAGAGGTTCGTCCCCCTCACACCCCTAAAGGCTAATGAAAGAGGTCTCATCCCTCTTAGTAGAACCAACCAAATTCCAAGGCATGAAGTCTCATCCCTTTTATGGAATTGGCTAAGGTGAGAGGTCTCATCACCCTTACACATTTGAAAGCTAATGCGAGAGGCCTTGCTTCTCTTAGTAGAATTAGCCAAAGGCCAATGCGTGAGGTCTCATACCTATCGAGGAATTGGCTAAAGTGTGAGGTCTTGTCCCTATTACACCCTTAAAGTTCAAGGTGTGAAGTCTCATTCCCTTCAAGAATTGGCTAAGGCACAAGGCTCATACCTTTTATGCCTTTGAAGGCTAAGGCAAAAGGTTAGGTATCCTTTGGAAGAATCAACCAAAAGACAATACGAAATGTCTTATCTCCCTTAAGGAAATGGATAAGGTGTGAGTTCTCACCCTATTATTCCCTCAAAGGTCAAGATGAGATGTCTCGACCCCTAAGTAACATCAATTGAAGGCCAATGTGTGAGATCTCGACCCCCTCTAAACTCTTAAAATCTAGGGTGAGAGGTCTTACCCGTTTGGTAGAATCAACTGAAGGATGAGATACAAGTCTTGTCTCTCTTAAAGAATAATGGTCATAGAAAAATACCTATGCGTAAGGATTTTTGACCTTCCCATGAGAAAAAAATTTACCTTTTTAGACCTCAAAAAACTTGCACAAAGCTATAACACCACCTATTTAGGCCACATAAGAATGTACAATTCACAAAAATCATACAACACATCGATTCAATAAGACATCAATGCAAGAATAAAAGTGAGAAAAAGAGGACTAATTCCAAAAGCAGTAAATGCCACAAAAGCATTTAAAGTCTCCTAATCACAAAGGCGACAACTCTTAAAGGTAATTTTATTTTTTTTAAAAAGAATGACAATTATATAATCTATTCATCTATTCTTGTTCAAAATATGTATATTTAGAAACAAGGTTAGCTATTTGTTTCCCTTCCCTCGTTGCCCGAGAATCTACACACCATTTCTCCAGCTTATTGGAAAAAAGAAAATAAATATCAACTAATTTTTAAATGTTGTGCAAGGTGATAAGCCTAACCTCTCACATATAAAAGGAGCATAAGCAAATTAAATGTTACTCACAATGGTGTTGCTAATATTCATGACATTCTTTGAAAAGTCTTATTCAACCTAAGCATAAACATGTTTAATTCTAACTTGATATGTCTCCATGTTTAACTTTGCGTGCAGCTCTCTCATTGTCAACTCATCTTGAACTTTTATCAGTTTCTAAAACAATGTCTTTAAAGAAGCATATAAATTAAACATTCGTGTCATATAGATTACCTTGAGGTATGTTGGTTCAAACGACTTGATTCATCTCTTGGTCCGAGAAAATCATTCTTTCCAAAGTTCAACTTGTTCCTCATTAGCTTTATACTTTTTTTTCACGAAGCAATTTGACTTGTCATTTCCTCCAACTCCAACTCTAGTGATGAAATACACTAAAAGAATCAACACCAACTTCCCTCACAGGTTTTATCACTACTTTGCACATGTCCTAGTGAATGAACCTATACTCTCTACAAAAAGATAACCAAATTAAAAATACCAATTAAAGGCTCACAAACAAAAGCAATAGAGTTACAAACCATCGTTACATGTATCTTGTCGCAACTTCATTGCATTGTCGATCAACAATCTAGCCTATGCTAACCCTTGCCACCATGGCCTCTATTCATAGGTGTTTGTGTGAATAATAGGATACATAGCTTGTAGGTTCTTCCTTTCTACCTAGAATCAACCTTGCCAAGTAATCCTCGCCGTCATAAGGCCATTGTGGATGTGCCAATAGAGGAACAACTACAATAGATATACTTATAATTTCTAATGTTTTATTTGGAGTGGCTTTATTTGTGCTCCATTCCCTAAAGCAGAACATCAAAAATTTGGATAGTGTCTACATGTTCTTAACAATAACTTTCCCTTACCAAAGGCAACAATGATACCATTATGATGAAGTCTCCACCAAAGGAAAGGTGAGCTAGCAAGAACCAAAATGGTCCACTGTAAAAAAGAAGAAGAAAGAAAGTCCACTAGCTTATTGCTTATCATGAAATTCCACTAGCTTATTACTTATCATGACATACTTTTGAGGGAAAAAGGTAATATATCGAGGAAATTTATAAATAGCTAACGTCTCCTTATCTCTTAAAAATAAAACTCCCTTATACTAAGAGAATCAATGAAAGCCAAGGAAAATAAGTTTTTAAAAGTATAAATTGAAGGATTCTCTCGCATCTTTATATAATTAAGAAAATATAACACCTTTAAAAGATGTCCTCAATAGTTTCCAAAACATGACGCGATAAACCTACAAAATATTAGTATCCAACGATGGAGAGGTAGATGAAAACTCGCTTCAATTAAGTACATTGAATGAAAAAAAATCTACCATTGGCCGTCACCTAACTCATACAGCAGACACCCAACAAAATGGTGAACTCATACTTGTAACGGATTAACTAGAAACCCCAATATCGCATCATGGCCACCATCTCTTTTGATGTCATCGTACGCTCTAATTCATCACTAAAACACCCTTTACTCGATCCGATCACCAAATCTGAATAATGGAATGTCACATTTGCTGTAAAAGCAATCGACATCAAGAACATTCAAATTTAAATACAATTTATAATTATTACAAATCACATGCCATACATACATATTAAATTGAGATCAATAAGGACCTAATTATGAAAATCTAGAAAGGAAATGGGATTAGATTGTAAAATTTAAAAGTTTTAAAGTTAATATGAAAAGTTCATAATTAGTATTGATATCAATACCTTTTTAAAAATTGATACCAAATTCTGATTTTATTTTCTTTGCAAATCAAAGGTATCGATATTTATCAACTGGTATCGATATTTTATGAAAAAGTGTTGATACTTATATAAATATCGATACCATTTTGGCATTTTATTTGTTTCAAAATTGTTCAGGTCAAGTATCGATACCAAATGCCAAAATATCGATACCTAAGTCTAGAGATGGTAAAATCTCATCTTTAAAATGTCCATTTCATGCTTAAAACACCTAAACCCAAATGGTACCTTATAAACACAATTATAACATAAAAATCATCAACTAAGGACCTTCCTATTCATTTCTAACATGTCAAAAACACCACTTTAAAAATCAACTTCATTAGCTAACCAATATACCACAATTGGCACCTCAAAATAGTGATCTTAACATGCAATCATCCAACCATTCAAACCATCTTTCAATTGATTCCATATTAGCCTTATAACTTGGGTGCAAGAATTATCAAATCATTTCAAACATGGCATAGTATAAGCATCATCTTTCCATACTTATATCCTAGTTTATTAACTAAGTACCTTATAATCAAATAACATGCTCATCAACTACTTAACAAGTTATCATTACCATGATCTTTACCATCACACACACAAATATTTACATATGATCAAAATGGACATCATATAACCATAAGACCTATTAGGTACATGCGAAGACCCAAAATGAAATACATCACCAACACTTGAGTTCGGGATTATCGCTGGACACTAGAACGAAAATCAAGTCTTTAAGTACCTAACTTATGCACGAAAAATAAAACCGTACGCTGAGTATAACTCAGTAGTATTTCTATAATCCGGAAAAATAAATCTAACATAATTCATAAAGATGCATAAATTAGAATGAAAAATGATATGAAAATAATCAAGTTCAATATGCTATTTCACATAATCATAAATTCAATACCATCTCATTTCTCCAATATTAACATACATTTATCACAATTCACAAGTTAAAGACCATACAATTCATATAAGGCACATTTCATCTCAAATTCCAATTTCATATTTTTATTGAACATAACATATAAATGTTCCCAATTCAATCCGCAAACTTTCATTTCATTTCCCTAATTGCAATTCCAATTCTCATTCCTTTTGCCATATTAAAACCATATAATTCATTTCATTTATTTCCCTATTAACACGAGTCGAACTCTAACTGATACAATGATACAACCAACATACCAGTTTGGAATCCAATGCCTCATCAGATAAATTCGAAGTAAATAGTTGTGCCCAGCACTAAAATTAAATTGATACCTGTAACACCCCTAACCCGTATCCATCACCGGAATAGGGTTCTAATGTATTATCGATCAATTCACAACATATAGCATACATTTATCAAACATAAAGCATCCATTCTCATAAATCATTCAACACAATCACATTGTCCCTTATAAGGGCCTACGAGGCCTTAAATATGCTTTAGAAGTGGTCTGGGGCTAAACCAATAGCATATGAAAATTTCTAGAAACTTAGAAATTTTTCATGTAAATAGAGGTCACACACCCGTGTGACCAGGCCGTGTGCCTCACATGGCTCCAAACACGTCTGTGTCACAGGCCGTGCGGAAACAGGGCATACATACTAACTTACATCACACGGCTAAAGACACGCCCTTGTGCCAGGCCGTGTGAAATTTGGAGGGTATACTAACTTGGGTCACACAGCCAACCATACGCCTGTGTGCTAGGCCGTGTGCCAATTAGGGGGTATATTGACTTGTACCACATGGCCAGTCACACACCCATGTGTGAGACCGTGTGGAGCATACTGACTTCACTTCAATTTCAACACCAAGGGACACACGGCCGTGTAACATGACCGTGTGTCACACACGGCTATGACACACGCTCGTGCCTCTGTCCGTATGGACAAAGATAGGCCATTCGCAAGGCCAATTTGCCACCCCAACTTCAAAGTACCTACACAAAGCAAAATGGTACCATTTCATCACACAATTAAGTAGCCAAAATCATCAACCAAATTTACAATTCATACCATTATAATTTCATCTATTCCAATTCTCAAATCACTACCATTTACTTAGCCAAGAACATGCCATAACAATATCAAAATAAGCCATCACTAATGGCTATATATACAAACCAACCATATATATTTACAAGTCGTTTCAAATAGCCAAACACACATCAATATTAACATCATTTACAAGCCAAATCTCATGGCCATAACCACAACCAAAATACCACATCTAGCCTATATGTGCCACATACCAAAATTGTATAATTCAAAAGTACCAACTTAGATATTTGATAGTGTGATGATGTTCCCGACGACTCCCGGATCTGAGCTAGCCTTGATTCACTATAAAACATAGAAAAATAACACGAAGTAAGCTTCATAGCTTCGTAAGTTCGTATGAGATAAACTTAATGCAATCAAATATACATAAATCAATATGTAACATTCATTAACTATCAAACCTTTCTAGTACTCATTCACAAAACTATATACTCTGATAATCATTTCTTTGATTCAAATCTAAAATGGTATATTCACATACCTGTACCATCTCTTACCAATCTTATGTACGTTCTCATCTTTCATTTACCCGTTGAACCATTCGAAATAGAAGTCGGATGCTCAAGGGTCTCATACAATAAGTCCAAAATACATTTTAAAATACATTTACACTTTTTCCCGACAAATTTTATTTTTTCACAATTTAGTCGTTATTTCACAAAACACAAAATTCACATAATTTCAATAAACCCAAGCTTGGCCGAATTATTTATAGGTCCCTAGCAGCTCAATACTTTTATTTATTTCACATTTCAACCACTCACTTTGCACATTTCACAATTTAATCCCTATCATGCATTTTCATCAAAAATCACTTCACAAAACATGAAAATCATATTTCAAAATAAAACATCAAAGAACACATAGATTCAATAATGGAAACTCTCAAAATCTTTAACTATTTCGAAATTAATGGTATGGGCTAGCTAGATTGAGCTGCAACGGTTACAAAAACATAGAAATCATCAAAAACTGAGCTAAAACCGTACCTTAATCAAGCTAGGAGTGTGCCGAACCCTTAAACACAACAAGATGATTTCTTCTCCTTCAATATTCGACCAAAAAGATGAATGGAGAAAGAAATTTGGTTTTGTTTTATTAATATTAACATTATTTATCAAATACCAAAATTAACCTTAATTAAAAACCACCAAATTTCATGATATTATGCCCATTATTGTCCACTCAATTTAATTATGGTCTAATTAAAACATAAGAATCTCTACTTTAATGATCCATAGCTATTTAATATCTTTAACTAATAGAACTCAAGTTTTACACTTTACGCGATTTAGTCCTTTTTACCAAATTAGCCATTCAAATAGTAAAATTTCTTTACGAAACTTTCACACTTACAACTATCATGCTATAAACACTTAAAATTATATTAAAATAATTTTTCAACATCAGATTTGTGATTTCAAAATCACTGTTCCGATTTAACCGAAAACGAGTTGCTACAATACCCAATGTCTCATCGGTTAAACCAAAACAAGTTGGCATCCAATGCCTCATCGACTCGTAGTCGAAGTAACCCTGAACTCTTCATATCTTATGGCTTACCAACTATATCTGACTTTACCAGAATAGTTAATAGGGTTTCCATTATATGTTTTATTATGTTTAACAATCATCTCAATCCACAATTACTTTAATCATAATTACATTTAATCAACATATAGCAATAATAGATCATCAAATACATATTCAATTTCACATTTGTATAAATATACACATTTTTCATATATATTCAATATAGTCCTCAAATATATCAACCAATCCAATTCAGCTCAATTCATTACATTATCACAAATGACTCACCTACTATTCTTACCATACACAAATAGTTCAAAATGTAACAATTTACGTAGTGTTAAGATTATAGAAACACAAACCGTAAACTCCGAGCTATTCGTCAACAACTTTGTCTTTTCCTTTCTTTTTCAAGGAATTGGGATCCATGTTAACTGCAGATTAAAATAACACATCAAATTATCAATTTACAACCATTTTCACATTCAATTGCTAAATTATGCAAATTTATCATTTTATTCAATTTAGTCCCTAAAACTGAGACTAACTTAACTTTCAAATTTAACCTCAAATTTTTATACCAATTTCACTCTAAGCTAATTTAACTCCCTATTTCTCATTTCTATCCCAAAATTTTGAAATTTTCATAATTTGGTCCCTATTGCACAAAATCATCAATTGACTTTATAATTTAGTCCTTTTTCAATTTTAAACTTAAAATCTATCAAATGATACCCTAAAACTTCAACTATTCAACTATTTCTCAAACTTTAACAATACTAAAAAATATGATATGGGTCTGCTAGCTTGAAGTACTGGGATTCCAAAAGCATAAAAATTACAAGAAAATGACTAAATTGAACTAAACAAAATACCGCTTGAAATCTTAGAAAAACCTAGCTGTGCATTGAGCTCTTGTCCCCTTAGTTCGAATCTTTGAAATTGAAAGAGAAAACTGGTTCTCTTTCAATCGACTAAATGTTTTAAGTTTTAGTATATAATTTATTAATTAGCGTTATTTTATTAAAATTTATAACATTATACATATATATATCACTTACCAATTGATCACTCTATACTTATTGAGGGTATATTTACCTTATAAATCCCTTACATGAGTTTTAATTAAAGATTCCTTAAGAATTGAATTTTTGACACTTTTATGACTTAGTCCTTGTACTCTAATTAAACACTAGTTTGATGAAATTACCTATCCGAAATTCAATTCACTTTTAATATAACTACGTAAATATTTAATAAAAATACTTACGAGTCTGATTTATAAAAGCGGAGTTCTAAAACCACACTTTCCGACACTACTGACTTTCGAATCGTTAGAATCACCTTCTACACATATTTGATTAAAGAGTTATTGGCCATTTGAAAGAAAAAGGGGACAAACGAACAACGTTAATATTGGAGAATCATTGTGAAATATGAAAGATAGCAAAATAAACACTCAATTAAGAATGTTCTAAACAATAAAAAATTAGGAGAGAAAATGAATTAATACGCCAAGCAGAAAAGATTACTGGAAGGAGCGACACCTTGCCAATTGTACTTATCATGACTTGTCCAAAAATAGCAGAATAGGCGCAACAATCGGGGAAGAAATGATTACACATCCAAACGAATATCATTTTAATTAACAAGAAACCCCTACTGCCAAAACAGACAATGCCTCAAGACAGATCACTTTATAACCGCTTTTGACCTATGGGGGAACAATTTGTTATACCCTCGTATTCAACTCAGATTAAAGTATGAAAAGCTCACTAATATAAAGCTCAAACTCACGAGATCCAATTTAAACGACCCGACTTGGATCACGCAAATGCCTCCCCATAATGCCCTACTCTTACAAATCGTGTCTAGGAAGCTTCACACTTGAAACCTCTTCACACCCTGGCCCGAACACCATCTTTTTAGAACCCACACAATCTGAAAAAGATATATTGGGAATACCTCTTTCAGGCACTCATAAACCCAATATCACATCCAATAACTCCCCAATCTGGTCTTTTCATGTCAAGTTCAACAATACTCTAGGCTAGCACTCACCACACTACAATGATGCTTGGGCTCAATGAATAGAGGTCGATGACTAGCCTCTTTTTCCCTTATAGTTACCTCCCCAAACGAAAAAGGGAGGAAAAAACATTTAACCTTGTTTTGCCTAAGTCCTATCAAACTACCTTCTTGTCAACAATGCACCTTTTTCAGTGTGAACCCCCTTCATGGCAATGACTCTCCACACTACATTCGTTGTGAATCGCCCTTGCTAATCATCCCCTATTTTTATTAATCTCATAAATTGAATTATATAAAATATTTAATAATAACATTGAAGTGTATGTTAGGAAATTAATTCTTAAATAACAATCATGTAAATAATCTTATAGTTTGAGATGCGAAATCAATGATATATGATGAGTGTCATGCTTTGATCAATCAGGAAAGAATCTTGAAAAGCAAGAATAAAACATGAAAAATAATTATATATTTTCTTTTTTACTTTTTATCTGTCCTATTAAACACATCAATAGAAAATAATTATACTTCCCTATTTATTTTCTTTTCTCCGACATATTTTATTCTTACATCTCCTCTACGGAAGAGTCTACATTCGCCTAGCCTCGTTTGTGGACAGCAGTGTGTATATGTTTAGGAGGCATGCGCAGGATGTGCTTGACATTTGACAAACTCCTACCGTGACTTTTCGTACATTAAAAAAAAATGATTTGACAAAAAGCTTTAGAACAAACTGAGACTGAACCCTACCGGCCATCAAATTCTCGAATTGAATGCAATCATTCAAAGATGACTCCACAATTGCCTCCTTTTTCCTTTCTCTTAAATTGCATTCTCCAAATTTCTACATTTGATCGAGTCTTTTGACTGTCACTCTCACTGTCTGTATCTGATCCACAAATCATATCTAAGCACAAATGGCACTCGTCGTTAACACTCCACTAGCCTATTTTAAGTAATATTCTTAAGAATTTTTAAAAAAATTATTCTTAAGTAGTTCACATGGATTCAACTACCGAAAGAATGCCACAGATCTATATCAATTTTTTTGTTGATGTTTGTTTTAGTTTTAATCTCCAACGACTCTTACCTTTATTTTATGAGAAGAATTCCTTTTTTTACATTTTAAAACTAGTTTCATGCCCGTATTATGTGTCATAGCCGTATTATGTGCGCGTTTATCATGTAAAATATTTATTTAATTTATATATTTAAATATAATATATTTACATAAAATAGAGTTTTGAAATTTTAAAAAAATGGAAGCTAAAATATTGATAAAAAGGATTAAATAATAAATAAATAAATATATAATAATTATCGTTATAACTTATAAAAGCATATTCGTTTTAAAAGGGTTTAAATATTAAAAACGGGTCAAAAAATTAGATTGCATCTTAATCATGAAAATAAGCATAAATTGGACGGTATGAAAGTTTTGAGGAAATTGCATTACTATATAAACCTGATTGATTATAAAACATTAACATTATACTCTTAGTTATTACATATTGCAAAAAAAATTAACATTAATTTTATTATAGTTTTTTTTATTATATCTTCTCTTTTTTATACAATATCCAGAACTACTCATAATCTCTTTCCAACCCATAAATAGAAAGATAATGTACTTCAACATACTTTAACCGACATCCTCTTGCACTGATAATAATACCTATGTTATTCGAACCCATAGTGTTATGTTAAATAATTTTGTAAAAATAATTATTATTTTTAAGTTTAAGTTTAAAAATATTTATTTGTTAACATTGTAGATTAATTTTTTTTAATTTTTACATTATTTAAAAAACTATAATTTAAATAATTTTTAAATTTAATTTATATATATATATTAGAAACTTGTTTAATTTAAAATATTGATAATTTTAAAACAATTTTTTAAATAATTTGAAACAAATAAATTTATATTTATAATTATGGTCAATTATGGTACGTTTGTTTGCATGTAAAATGTTCTCCGTTGTTTTACGATGTTTGTTTGGTGGAAAATGAATTACCAAAGGAAATCATTCTCCAAAAAAAAAGGGGGTAAAATCAATACTATTTTAAGGAAAATGTCTTACCAAATTTTTTTCCGCAAGACATTTTCAAAATTGATAAGACTCTGTTTACTGTCTTCATTGTTAAAGAAACAAAAATGGGAAGCTCTCTTCACTGTCGAAGAAAATAATCCTTTATATCCTAATTTTATATTTTTATGATTTAGTCCTTAAAATTCAAATTTCTACTATTCTACAATTTAATTCCTCAAAAATAGATTTTCTTATTCTACAGTTCAATCCTAAACCTCGTTTAATAAAGTTTTGCAAAATAGTCCATTTTCTAATATTTCCAAATTTTATAATTTAGTCCTTGGAACTAAAATTGTCAAAATTTCCAAAAATTAGTCCATGATTTTGAAAATTTAAACTTTCATATTCTATTTTTTAGGATTGTAAATTCTCAAATAATTAAATTAGTTCTAAAACTCAAATTTTGAAATCTTTACAATATAACCCCTATAATTTCAAACTTCATTATTTTATGCTCAACTTACCAAATTTTCATATTTCATATCATATAATTTAGTTACTACATCAATGTTTCATATTTCACTACTCAAACCCTTGGATTTTTAAAATTTACAATTTGGTCCTTCCTTTAATTTTTATTAAATTAAAGCATTTTTCAACTAACTCATCCAAATAATATTCAAAATAAATATTTACCACTTTCAAATTAATTAAACATAAATTTATATCTATAAATTTATATTCTCTAATGTATGAAATTAACAATTAAGATTGATTATATTTGGGTAATTTTTCCAATCAAAATAAACTTATACTTCTTTGCAATTATATATTATACTTTGATATTTTTAGATAAGCCTAAAATTTTGGAAAAATAATTTTTTAAAATATTACATATATAATAGTGGCTAAATTAGGCATTTATGCTTCTTTTTTTAATTTGGCTTTTTAGGCCTTTTTTTGAGGCCTGGACGCGCTTTCCTTCCAACTGTGCACAAAGTGGGCCCACCTGGTTCCTCCAACGATCATTTCCTCAATGGCTTTTTGAATGTAGGCAATGGTAAATTTTTTTAAGGGCCAACGGTAAATTTTTTGTTTCCTATAAATACCAGGTCATTTTTCATTCTTTTCACTCAAATCCAACTCTCTCAATTCTCTCAAATTTCTCAAGTTTTGTTCTAAATTTTCCAATACACTTGTTTAAAAATATTATAGTTTTATTTAATTATTTCATATATTATTCATTTTGATTAAATTTTCAAGAAATGACAAGCTTTCTGATTCATTTCGATGACAACCACATTTTTGTCGCTCAAGCAATAATGGTAAGACAAAATTTTAAATTTTATTATTTTCAATTAAGTTAAATTTGAATTTATTTATTTTTAAAATATTGTAAATTAGTTTTTTTTTCGATATAAATAGGAAGATGATCAGGTTTTGGAGGGGTTCATACATAACTTGTGAAAGAGCCCAAACACCGAAATTGATGGTTACTTGCGAGACGAGGGATTCTTGCATGCGTCTCGTATGCTCGGGGGCTACAAACTCTATCCTACACTCATCAGGGCATTGGTGGACAGATGGACACCCAAGACACCCATTTTCCATCTTCCATGCGGCGAGTGTACAATCACACTCTAGGACGTAGCTTTACAACTCGATTTACCAGTGGATGGGTCAATCGTTATGGGGTTAGCAGTCATTCCCAGTCAAGAGGACATTTGCAAGATATTTTTGGAAAAGGTGCCAAATAAGTTTCAAGGTTGTTGGATAGATATGAAGTAGTTGGAAACAATTTCAAATATCTTCCTCCTAACGCACCCGACGTTGTCAAAGAATAATACGCCTAAGCATTCATCTTGGGGTTAATTGGGGGCATTCTAATGCCTGATAAATCTTAAAATTTGGTACATATAAGGTGGCTACTACACCTAGTCGACTTCAAAAAATGCGAATGACTGAGTTGGGGATCAACCGTGTTGTCAATCAATGGTTTCCTGCTCCTGTTGTAGTCATGGGCATGGTGGCGGCTACCATTTCTACATCCTCGAGTGAATAACCCATATACATTTCCATTGGTGACAAGGTAAAAATCATTTGGTAATAATATGTAGTTAGTATAGTAAATGTTGTTTATTTATTATATGTTTGAATTAACATATCGCTTGAATATGTGGAACCGTGGGCCGAGTTACGTAGGACTACCGAAGCAACTCGAAGATATCTGACTACTATTAGATCAATGCTCAAAAGCCAATGCTAGTTATTATTTTTTAAACCTATAACAATTATGCAGTGATTTGTAATTTAAAATTGTGTATTGCTGTTTGAATGAATGCCATACGCCGATTTGGATATCATAGAATGTATCCACCCTAAATTTTTGGCCATTCGGAGCATGTAGAATGTGAAGTTGCTATTGATAGTGTACGCGATGGTAGAGATGCATGAATTGGATCGAGTGATGCGATAGTTCGGGTGGAGGCAAAAAATTCCACCTCCACTGCTAGACATGAAAGCACTGCACATATTGGATTTGCGGGAGAAGACCGAAGAGAATTGGTAAGATTACCACAAGGAGTACATTGAATTCTTACCCATCCATGAACCCTTTTTCTCATCAAACACGAAAACCTATTTGGAGTACATGCCATGTTTCAGAGTCGTAGGCAAGCCATATCTACTATTGGTGGAGGCGAGGAGTTGGCAACTTTGTCAAAACAAGTGACGATGACTGCCCTAGCAACATAGGTCCAGAGGAGGTGCCACAACGGTTCATCCCTGACTTTGACCCAACAAGAGCCACCGATGTCTACGCCACATCCCAGTCAGTTCACTTCACTTATTCATGTCCATTTCACTAACCCTATTTTTTTCAGAAGCACCACACTATGCATGTAACAGCCCGACTTTGGGGCTAGTCGAAATGGTGGTTTCGAAACCACAAACCTGAGGTCGAAAAAATTATTTTTTATATTATTTTATGTATTGTAGCATGATTAGATAAGTACATGAAAAATTTGGTGAATTAATTTTAGCGATTGCTTGCTTAATAGCGAAAAATGACTAAATCGCATAAAGTACAAAAGTCTTAAATTGTTAGCTAAAGGTGTTAAATTTCTATGGACTTTAATTTGGGGGTTTTTTAAAGGGTAATTAGACCCTCTCCTAAGAGCTTGGCCGGCCATAGGGAACGATTTGGTCAAAAAGTCAAAAGTTTAGGTGGTTTGGTGACTTAATTGAATAAAATAAGACAAGACGACTTCATCCTTTCATTCTCTTCTCCTGCCACCGAAATTTTCAGCCATTAGAGGGGTTTTTGAGCTTCAAAATTTTAGCAACTCTAAGCCTTTGCAAGTAAGTGATTCTCATGAGTTCTCTTAAGGATTTTTACATTTTTTGACCCCTTGAAGCATGAGCTTTCAAATGAGGGGACTATTTTGCAAGATAGACAAGAGTCTAGGTTTTTACCATGAAATCATGTGTGTTGATAACTAAAATTTTATGGAAGAATATGAGTCTTAGATGGGTAATAAACAACTTTTGTGAAGGGATTTCTCATGAAAACCCTATTAGTGATTATTTTGTATAAGTTGTAAAATAGATGATAAATGTGTGAAATAGTGGAAATTTTGGATTTCTATAAGAGTAAAAAGGTTCGGCTAGGCTTATTATATGAAAAAATTTGATAAAAATTGATTTTCAAGCATAAGGGTAAAATGGTCATTTTGTAAATGTCTAAGGGTAAAATAGTCATTTTGCCCAATTATGAAATTTGAGTGTATAAATTGATGTGCTGATGAAATAAATGAATTTTAGTAATTTAGATTAAGAGAAACGTGATTCGGGTCTTGATCGGGGTAATAATAAAGTTTACGAGGATTAAGCTCGTCTTCATCATTTTGTATCGAAGTAAGTACATATGTAAATAATGTGTTAACAAAACTTACTTAAAAATACGTTGATATTATACATGTACAATTAGCTTATTGTGGTTATGTATCTAAATTTTAAATTGTTGCCATGAATGGGTAAATGACATATTCTTCGAGTATAATACGTTACGAGCAAATACGATGCTATTCGGTTAAACATGAAATCCCATTGAACCCTGGATATAGCATAGGATACGAAAGGGCATGTCATGAAAATCATGTGGTCTGAACTCATGAGTTGAGTCTGAGTTCATCAGATGATTTTTATAGGTAACGTAGGTCCGGCTACTGGCTTTGTGCATAGGTCCGTGAGTAGCTCAATAAGCGAACGTTACATAATAGCCATGGGGTTCGGGTCCATACTTGATAAAAAGGCCTGTGAGTAGCTCAAACGTGAGCACATCATAGTATGAGGTAGCCCTAACTATCTATATGGCATTTATATGAAAATTCCCTACGCATTTTTATGTATTCCGAGTGTTCAACGGGTAATGCAAATATTTAGTTGGTGAAAATTTGATGAGGTACATAGACTGAACTCATGGATGAAGCTTGAGTCTATGATAAGATGTCTTTAAGCATATTTGATGAGGTATTTATCATTTGATAAATATGTTTTCTTTTAATTACACTTTATTTGCATATATGTACTTACTAAGCTTACATGCTTACCTTCCTTTCTTTTCTTCCCTTATAGTGTCGCTGCTATATCGGGGATCTAGTAACGTCAAAATCTTTGATCACACTATCACTCAACACCTTGGTATAATTAGCTTAATTGTTTTGTTTACCGGCATGTATAGGGACTCAAGTCTTTTGTTTAGCATTTTGTTAAGTAACCAAAATGTGTTGGCTCATATATGATTTTGATACTCATTTTGTATAGGGCATGAATGTTGGCTAATGCTAATTATTATTCAATGTGATGATGCAAATTTCTAATAGTTATGGTTGTTTTCGTTATGCATATTATGTTGGTATTGAACTTGGTTGATCTTATATAAATAGGTGTTTGTAAGGGTGGCAAAGAGACTTGGTAAATAGCCTCATTTTGTCCACATGGGTAGACACACGAGCGTGTGTATAGGCCGTGTGTGACACACGGTCATCCCCATGGGCGTGTTGTTCAGTCGTGTGTCCTCTGCACGTAAAAATTTCAAGTCAGTATGCATGGTAGTAAAAACACGGGCAGAGACACGGCCGTGTGTCTTAGCCGTGTAAAGGGCACAGCCTAGCACAAGAGTGTGTGCCTTGGCCGTGTGGCCCTTATGGATTGCTGATGTCAGAAACAGAATGTCTAAGTTTTTACATACGGTCTAGCACACAAGCGTGTCCTAGCCGTGTGAAGGACACGGGCTAGGGACACGGGCGTATGCCAGGCCGTGTGAAAACCCCTGCAGGAGTGCATTTAAAATTAATTCCACACAGGTTTAGGACACAGTCGTGTTGCCCCTTCCACACGGGCATGTGCCCCTATGTTAGGTGTTATTTTCAGGGTTCGTTTAAGGCCCCAGATTAATTTCTATTGGGTTTCAATGAATGTTTTAAACCCTGTAAGCTCTTATTGAGGAGTTTATATCTGAAATTGAAAAAGCTTTAATTTGACCACATTTTGGTGTTAAAAAGGCATTTTTATGCATAAGTTTTGGTTAGGTAATGCCCCATATTCCAAACCGGCATGGGCACTGTGACAGCCCAAAATTGACCCTAGTCGGGAAGTGGTTTCGGGACCACAAAACCGAGTCATAAAAATAATTAATTTCCATATTCTATGCTTATTATGTGTGTACATGAGTATGTGGAAGTTTCATTCTCCAATTTTGCCAATTGCATGAGAAATTATTAAATAGGGATCGATATGAGACATGGTGAAAATATGATAGGCTAATTTACAATGGTCTATTAATGCATATTATGAAAATGATGGGTTTGCATGTCAAATTACCCAAAATTTGAGCTAGTGGTTGGCCATGCTATGGGTGGAAACATGTTGGGAACATGTTGGCTTAGTGAGGTATGTTAGGAAAAAATAAAATAAGGAGTATGGGTAATAAAGAAATGAAAACAAAAAAAATGTGTGGTTGTTTCCCCCCCCATTGCCGTGAGCTAAAGAAAGGAAAAGAAAAATTTTGTTCATCCTTTTTCATCCTCTTTTGACCGAAAATTCTAAGGGAGGAGGAAGGAGTTCTTGCTTGATGTTTGGTTTGGAAGAGAATTAGGAGGAAGTTTGGCCATGCATGTAACTAGATTGAGGTATGTTTGATATTATTCTTTGAGATTCATGTATATTTTAAGTTGTAAGTTTGAAATCTACCTAGCCATGGTTCAAACTTTGTTAAATGATGGAGATGATATTCGGCCATGAATGTTACATTCTTGGTTGGTATTTTGATGTCGTTGGTGATGAGGTATGGAGATGGTTGACTTTGAGTTGTTATTAAGGAGGTGCCGAATGTGGTCCTTGAAGGGCCTTGAGGAACAATATATGTGGTTTGGGTTACAACATTCGACCATGGTAGTTTGAGGATTAAGGATTTTATTTCTTGTTAAAATTGGATGAATCTTAGTGTGTGAGTGTTTGAACTAACTAAGGATCAAATAGATGCATGGGTACAAAGTAGGAAGAATCGGCTACTATGGTTGATACTAATGCCGAATGTGAAAATGTTATATTAAATAATGTATGTGATTTGTGTTAATAATATAAAAAAAATATATATTTAGATGTATTGTAAGTGATTAAGTATTAAATCAAAAGTTGCTAAAATTGCCATTTCTTTAGCCGAATATGTGTTTGATCAATGAAGAATTTGTTGGAAAATATAGGTGAACTTGGTAAGAGTACTCGGCTTAGTGTATAAATGATATAAAGATTTTAGAAATTATTTTTGGTTAGGTGTATGTATGATTAGGTATATTCGGCCATATGAGTAAATATATAGATGATGTTAAATTTGATTATGTATAATGGGCCATATAGGGTACACATTGTGATATTAACTTTGATTCTCTATAATTGATCAAGTGGGTGATTAGTAAGGGTGATTGCCGAATATACTAACATACATATGCATGTGTAATTGGATTGTAAATATTTAGCAAGGCGTTTAAACTAGTTGATTTATTGATTAAGCTCAAGGAGTTAAAGGAGGAGAATCGAGCAAAGGCAAAGAAAAGATCATCGAGTAGCCGAGTTGGAACCATCTTACCCAACACAAGTAAGTCATTAAGCATATATTTTGTATTAATTTAAATGGTCATAACGTCTATGTAATGATGCTGAATGGAACGATAAATATATATACATGTATGCATGGGGTGATGAGAGTATTGAATAAAAAAGAAAAGAGGTGAGATGAATTGAGTTGTTGGTTTAGGCACTAAGTGTGCGGGTGTAAACATTTATGATCATGAGATTGGCACTAAGTGTGCGGGTTTAAATTGTACAGCACTAAGTGTGCGAGTTTAAAGTACATGGCACTAAGCGTGCGCGGTTGATTATTAAGCACTATGTGTGCGAACCCAATATATATATTTTCTATAAATTATTTACATTAAGGGTGCGACTTTACCGAGTCGATTTTGGACAGCGGAAAAAGGTAAGTGTGCGAACTTGAAATGCATGGCACTAAGTGTGTGAGTTTAAAGTGCATGGCACTAAGTGTGCGTGGTTGGTTACTAAACATTATGCGTGCAACCCTATATATATTTTCTATAAATTATTTACATGAAGGGTGTGACTTTACCGAGACAATTTTGGACAGCGGAAAAGGTAAGTACCTTGAGTTCATGGCTAATAGGCGCTATGTTTATATTTGGAGTTGAGCTTGGTAAGTTTTGAACCTATGTGACGATTATAGTTGAAGTCATGTACATAAGGTTCATTGTGGAATAGGTGAAAGTTCGTTTAATTGTATGATTATAACGAAAATAAAATGATGTATGAAAGGTCAATGTAGGACTTGGTATGAGATTGAACCATAGGGTTTAAGGAACTATGGTATAGTTCGGTATGGATGGAGTATTTAACCTCATTTCATTGTTTCCTGTTGTGATAATTTTATTAATGGATGGTTGTGGAATGCTTATGGCTTACTGAGTTATATACTCATTCGGTGTTTGCTTGTCACCTATTCTAGGTTTCTTGGACTCGTCTCTTTTTGCGTGATCATGCCGTCGTCGAAGTCATCACACCGGCTAGCAACCTTTGGTATTTTCTTCTTAGTTGGTCTAGGAGAACATTTCGGCATGTATAGGCTAATATGTTTTGTTGAAATTTGGTATGTAAACTTTTAGCCATGCGAAAATGGCATAATGTTCGGTTGAATTTGGTTCTAATGTTGGGTCGTAAGTCTTGGTAATACGATTTTTATGCCATATGTCATGGCTGATTAATTTTGGTGTTAAGATTCATGATACGGCAATAGCGTAGTAGGGAGATGTTTGACAATGATTAGCCTTTGGTATGGCTAGTCATGATTATAATTTTGTGATATGTATGATGAATTACTAGTTAGATCAATGAGAAATCACGAAATGGACATAGTTGTTTCAGTAACAGATGCTGGCAGCAGCAGTGACGTGGGATTGAAAAATTACAAAAATTAGTAGGAATGGTATTAAATAGTGAATAAATTATGTAATCGAAGCTCGATGAGTCTATTTTCATATAGAAGCAACGAAACAATCATATGGACAGTATGTTAAGAGATATTCAGGTTCTCGTGAGACAGGGCCAGAACGGTTTCTGGGTTCCCTGTTCCGACTTTGGAAATTCATTATAAATTAACCAGAGATAATTAGGAGCCATTCCATATATGTATAGATTCCTCTCTGAGTCTAGTTTCTACAGAAACAAACAGAATCAGTATTGAAGCTCTGTACAGGGAGATATCTAGGTCGTAATGCGCAAAGGTCAGTGTAGTCGACCCCAGTAACATGGGAGAATTTGAATAATAAACTGTACTAATTGGCTCGACCAAAAATTCTAGAAAAAAATATTTAGATGGGCATATGAGTCTAGTTTCAGGGAAAATTCACGGAACTGGATTTCGAGTTCCAGAACTCAAGATATGAGTTTTAAAGCGACTAGCACGCAGATTGGCAGCTTGTCTGGAAAAATTTTAATAAGTGGTTTGAAATCTGTTAACACCTCGTGTTCGACTCCGGCGACGGTCTCGGGTTCGGGGTGTTACAGGAACGGGTGTGAGGTGTTACATTTAGTGGTATCAGAGCTACATTTTAGTCGGTTCTTGGACTAACGTAGCGTGTGTATGAGTCTAGATATACAAGCCATAAATAAAATTGTGATGGTGTGACGGCTCCTGGCCTTTTTAAATGTGTTTTCTTATAGTAATGGATCCTGATCGAACTATGGCGGATGACGTATAAAGTAACACACCGGCTCCCGCTGAAGGGGCAGTGCCATCCGATAATCGACCTCCTACGGTTAGTCAAGGAGGAGGAGAATGGGCTCGATAGGTATTTCTCCACATGATGAATGAGTGGTACACGGAGTTCGTTCGAGCGAGCCCAAATGCTCAACCCCCTCTACCCCCACCTATTCCTCAACCTGTCCCCGTAGTACCCCAGGGTACAGACTTTGAGAGACAGAATAGACCTCCAGTAGATAAGATCTGGAAGTATAGAGCCAAGGAGTTCCATGCTAATAGAGATGATGACCCTTAAAAGGTAAAATTCTGGCTAGAGAATACCACCAGGGTATTCGATGAATTATCTTGCACTTTTGAATAATGTTTGAAGTGCGCCATATCGTTGTTGAGGGACTCGGCATATTACTGGTGGAAAATGTTAGTCTCAATGGTGCCTCACGAAGGGGTCACATGGGAGTTCTTTCAAGAGGAATTCTGGAAGAAATACATCAATGAGAGGTTTATGGAACAAAAGCGTAAAGAATTTCTCGATTTGAAGCAAGGCCGCATGACGACTATTGAATATGAAAGAGAGTTCATTCGACTCAGTAAGTATGCCCAGGAGTGTGTATCCTCTGAGGCTAAGATGTGTAGAAGGTTCGAAGACAGACTTAATGAGAATATTAAACTGTCAGTGGGTGTCCTTGAGTTGAAAGAGTTCGTGGTACTTGTTGATCGAGCTTGTAAAGCTGAGGAATTAATCAAGGAAAAGAAGAAAACCGAAGTTGAAACTAGAGATGCAAAGAAGAGGTGTGTGAGCAAGTCATTTCCATCTCAATCTAAGAAATCCAGAGACGTCTACTCTCGTTCCCACGCATCTGCGGGACATTCGCACCTAGACCGTAAGAAGAAGATTCAGATTTTAAGTCTCAGGCGACATCAGTTGCGAGTGTGGGCAATGTCAAATCTTCCAAACCAGAATGCTAACATTGTGGTCGAAATCAGTTCGGTAAGTGTAGGATAAACTACGGATCCAATTTTTGATGTGGTTCTCAAGATCACTTTATTAAAGATTACCCCGAGATGACTGACAAAGAGAAATTTCAAGGTCCAAGGCCAAGCGACACAAATTCTAAAGGAAGGCTTCAGAAGAATGTTAGAGCTGGGGCTGGCAGTAAGAATGTGACGAGAGACACCACCGTAAGGCCTGAAGTTAGGGCTCCGACTAGAACCTATGCTATACGTGCACGTGAATATGCATTTTCTCCTGATGTGATCACTGGTACATTTTCCCTTTACGATAATACTGTTATTGCTTTGATTGACCCTGGCTCTACTCATTCATATGTGTGCATTAAGTTGATGTTTAACATGAATATGCTTGTTGAGTCTACGGAGTTTATGATTAAAGTGTCGAACCCATTAGGCAAACATGTGATAGTCAATAAGGTATGTAAGAAATATCCTTTGGTAGTTAAGGGTCATTGCTTTCCGGCCGATTTGATGTTGTTACCATTTGATGAGTTTGATGTCATTTTGGTTATGGACTAGTTGACATTCCATGATGCTGCAATAGACTGTAAACAATAGGCTATTAAATTGAAATGCGAAAATGGTGAAACCCTTTGGATTGAATCAGGTGAATCGGGAAACTTGCCTATTGTAATATCTGGCATGTCTGCCCAGAAATGTTTGAGGAAAGGATGTGAAGCTTATTTGGATTTTGTAATGAATACAAAGGAATCAGAATTGAAGGTTGAGTTAGTGATGGTTGTAAGTGAGTATGTGAATGTATTCCCGAAAGAATTGCCTGGGTTACCCCTTGATAGAGAGGTTGAATTTGGCATAGAGCTAATACTAGGGACCAAACCTATTTCGATTGCCCCGAATCGGATGGCTCCGACTGAGCTAAAAAAACTGAAGTTACAGTTGCAAGAATTGACCGACAAGGGTTTCGTGAGGCCAAGTTTTTCATCGTGGGGTGCTCCGGTGGTATTTGTGAAAAAGAAAGATGGATCTATGAGTTGTGTATAGATTACCGGCAGTTAAATAAGAGAACGATCAAGAAAAAATATCCGTTGCCGTGAATTGGCGACTTGTTTGACCAACTGAAGGGAGCAGCATGGTTTTCTAAAATAGACTTGAGATCAGGCTACTACCAACTGCGAGTTAAAGAGGCAGATGTGCTTAAAACCACTTTTAGGACGCGATATGGCTACTATGAGTTTCTTGTCATGCCTTTTGGTTTAACAAATGCCCCTGTCTTGTTTATGGATTTAATGAATAGGTATTTCGGCTATATCTAGATAAGTTTGTAGTTGTATTCATAGATGATATCCTGATCTACTCTAGAGATAAGGTAGAACATGCCGAACACTTGAGAACCGTTTTGCAGACTCTGAAGGATAATCAGTTGTATGCCAAATTTAGAAAAAGTGAGTTTTGGCTTAGAGAAGTCGACTTTTTGGGCCACATTATTTCAAGTGATGGGATTAGGGTTGATCCCAGCAAGGTTTCTGCTATTGTTGAATGGAAACCGCCAAGTAATGTGACTGAAGTTAGAAGCTTTCTAGGGTTGGCCGGTTATTACAGGCATTTTGTAAAGGATTTCTCTATGATTGCGACTCCCGTGACAAGGTTGCTGCAAAAAGGAGTTAAGTTTGAATGGTTACATAGGTGTCAATAGAGTTTCGAGAAGTTGAATATGTTGTTGGCTAAGGCTCCTGTGCTAGTACAACCCAAATCAGAAAAAGTATTCATGATTTATAGTGATGCTTCTCTAAATGGGTTAGGATGTGTACTTATGCAAGAGGGTAAAGTTGTAGCTTATGCCTCGAGACAATTGGAACCTCACGAGAAGAACTATCCAACACACGATTTAGAGTTGACCGCCATAGTATTTGCTTTGAAGATCTGGTGACATTATTTGTTCAGGGAAAGATGTCATGTATACACCGATCATAAAAGCCTTAAGTACTTAATGACCCAAAAGGGTTTAAATCTGAGGCAATAGAGATGGTTGGAACTATTAAAAGATTATGAGTTCATTATAGATTACCATCCGGGAAAAGCGAACGTGGTCGCCGATGCATTAAGTAGAAAAACATTGTTTGCTTTGAGAGCAATGAATGCCCGATTGACCTTGTCAAAGGATGGTTCAGTTCTAGCAGAGTTAAAAGCTAGATTGACGTTTCTTCAAGAAATTTTTGAGGCTCAGAAGAGTGATAGCAAATTTCTATCCAAGAGAACCCAGTGCGATTCGAATGTTGAATCATATTTTCGGGTCTGTTCCGACAGTTGCTTGAGATTCCCGGATAGGATTTGTGTTCCTAAGGATAACAAATTGATTTGAAAGATTTTAGATAAGGCACACAATAGTTGTTTATCAGTATACATTGGGAGTACGAAAATGGACAACAACTTAAAGAAAATGTATTGGTGGCCAGGGATGAAAAAAGATATTTAGGAGTTCGTATCCAAATGCTTAGTATGTCAACAAGTGAAGGCCGAGCACCGAGTACCTTCGGGTCTATTTTAGCCTATTACGGTCCCCGAATGGAAGTGGAATCGAATTACTATAGATTTTGTGATGGGTTTTCCGGTAACCCCGAAGAAAGAGGATGTTGTTTGGCTTATTGTGGATAGGCTAACAAAGTCGACACATTTTATACCAGTGCATACTGACTACTCCCTTGAGAGATTGGCTGACTTGTATGTTTCTGAGATTGTGAGACTACACGGGGTACCCTTGTCGATTATTTCGAATAGGGACCCAAGATTTACCTCGAGGTTTTGGAAAAAGTTACAAGAGGCTTTGAGAAAAAAGTTGAATTTTAGTACGACTTTCCACCTGTAGACCGATGGCCAATCAGAGAGAGTAATTCAAACCTTGGAAGACATGCTTCGATGTTGTGTATTGGAATTTTAGGGCAGTTGGGAAAAGTATTTGTCACTAGTGGATTTTGCTTATAATAACAACTTTCAGTCGAGTTTAAAGATGGCACCTAATGAAGCATTGTATGGGTGTAATTGCCGAACGCCTTTGTATTGGACCGAGCTTAGAGAGAGTCAGATTCACAGGGTCGATTTAGTTAAGGAAACCGAAGAAAAAGTTAAGGTGATTCGTGATTATTTAAAGGCCGCTTCAAATAGACAGAAATTCTATGTGGATTTGAAACGAAAAGAGATCGAGTTTCAAATCGGTGATAAGGTATTTCTAAAAGTATCTCCATAGAAAAAGGTTCTTAGATTTGGTAAAAAGGGAAAATTGAGTCTGCGTTTTATCAGACCATATGAAGTGATTGAGAAAATCGAGCAGGTAGCATGTCGGTTATCCTTACCATCGAAATTGGAAATGATCCATGACGTATTCCATGTGTCCATGCTACGTCGATACCATTTGGACCCTTCACATGTGATTTCTTCAATTGAAGTAGATATTAGATCGGATATGTCTTATAGTAAGGAACCTGTTAAGATCCTAGCTCGGGAAGTTAAGCAACTGAGAAATAAGAGCATTCCCCTTGTGAAAGTGTTATGGGAGAGACATGGGGTTAAAGAGGCCACATGGGAACCCAAAGAAATCATGAAAAGCCAATACCCAAACCTTTTTACCAGTAAGATTTTTGAGGATGAAAATCCCAAAAGGGGGAAGAATTATAACAACCCGACTTTAGGGCTAGTCAGAACGGTGGTTTCGGAACCACTAACCTGAGGTTGAGGAAATTATTTTTTATATTATTTTATGTATTGTAGCATGATTAGATAAGTACATGAAAAATTTGGTGAATTAATTTTAGCAATTTCTTGCTTAATTGCGAAAAAAGACTAAATCGCATAAAGTACAAAAGTCTTAAATTGTTAGCTAAAGGTGTTAAATTGCAATGAACCTTAATTTGGGGCTTTTTAAAGGGCAATTAGACCCTTTCCTAAGAGCTTTGCCGGCCATAGGGAACAATTTGGTCAAAAAGTCAAAAGTTTAGGTGGTTTGGTGACTTAATTGAATAAAATAAGACAAGATGACTTCATCCTTTCATTCTCTTCCCCTACCACCAAAATTTTCAGCCATTAGAGGGGTTTTTGAGCTTGAAAATTTCAGCAACTCTAAGCCTTTGCAAGTAAGTGATTCTCATGAGTTCTCTTAATGATTTTTACATTTTTTGACCCCTTGAAGCATGAGCTTTCAAATGAGGGGACTATTTTACAAGATAGACAAGAGTCTAGGGTTTTACCATGAAAGCATGTGTGTTAATAATTGAAATTTTATGGAATAATATGAGTCTTAGATGGGTAATAAACAACTTTTGTGAATGGATTTCTCATGAAAACCATATTAGAGACTATTTTGTATAAGTTGTAAAATAGATGATAAATGTGTGAAATAGTGGAAATTCTGGATTTCTATAAGAGTAAATAGGATTTAGCTAGGCTTAATATATGAAGAAGTTCGATAAAAATTGATTTTCGAGCATAGGGGTAAAATGGTCATTTTGTGAAAATCTAAGAGCAAAATAATTATTTTGCCCAATTATGAAATTTGAGTGTATAAATCGATGTACTGATGAAATAAATGAATTTTATTAATTTAGATCAAGAGAAACGTGATTCGAGTTTTGATCAGGGTAAGAATAAAGTTTACGAGGATTAAGCTCGTCTTCATTATTTTGTATTGAGGTAAGTACATATGTAAATAATGTGTTAACAAAACTTACTTAAAAATACCTTGATAATATACATGTGCAATCAGCTTATTGTGGTTATGTATCTAAAGTTTAAATTGTTGCCATGAATGGGTAAATGACATGTTCTTCAAATATAATACGTTACGAGCAAATGCGATGCTATTCGGTTAAACATGAAATCCCATTGAACCCTGGATATAGCATAGGAAACGAAGGGGCATGTCATGAAAATTATGTGGTCTGAACTCGTGAGTTGATTTTAAGTTCATGAGATAATTTTTATAGGTAACGTGGGTCCGGGTACTGGCTTTGTGCACAGGCCCATGAGTGGCTCAATGAGCAAAAGTTACATAATAGCCATGGGGTCCGGGTCCTTACTTGATAAAAGGCCCGTGAGTAGCTCAAATGTGAGCACATCATAGTATGAGGTAGCCTTAACTATCTATATGACATTTATATGAAAATTCCCTACGTATTCCTATGTATTCCTAGCGTTCAACTGGTAATGCAAAGATTTAGCTGGTGAAAATTTGATGAGGTACATAGACTGAACTCATGGATAAAGCCTAAGTCTATGATGAGATGTCTTTAAGCATATATGAATGAAAGGAAGAATAAGATCGAGAAGTCTAAGTGACTCAAAATATTTTATGCATGTAAATTTATCGTTTGATAAATATGTTTTCTTTTAATTACACTTTATTTGCATATATGTACTTACTAAGCTTACATGCATACCTTCCTTTCTTTTCTTCCCTTATAGTGCCGCTACTAGCATCGGGGATCCAGTAACGTCAAAAGCTTCGATCACACTATCACTCAACACCTGGGTATAGTTAGCTTAATTGTTTTTTTTACTGGCATGTATAGGGACTCGAGTCTTTTGTTTAGCGTTTTGTTAAGTAGCCAAAATGTGTTGGCCCATATGTGATTTTGATACTCATTTTGTATAGGGCATGAATGTTGGCTAGTGCTAATTATTTTCCAATGTGATGATGCAAATTTCTAATGGTTATGGTTGTTTTGGTTATGCATATTATGTTGGTATTGAACTTGGTTGATCTTATATAAATAGGTGTTTGTAAGGGTGGCAAAGAGGCTTGGAAAATAGCCTCATTTTGTCCACACGGTCAGCCCCATGGGCGTGTTGTTCAACCGTGTGTCCCCTTAACGTAAAACTTTCAAGTCAGTATGCATGGTAGTAAACACACGAGCAGAGACACGGCCATGTGTCTCAGCCGTGTGAAGGGCACGGCCTAGCACACGGGCACGTGCCTTGGCAGTGTGGCCCTTATGGATTACTGACATCAGAAACAGAATGTCCAAGTTTTTACGCACGGGTTATCATACGGGCGTGTCCTAGACGTGTGAAGGACACAGGCCAGGGACATGGGCGTGTGCCAGGCTATGTGAAAACCCCTGTAGGTGTGCATTTAAAATTAATTCCACACGGGTTCAGGACACGGGTGTGTTGCCCCTCCCACACGGGCTTGTGCCCCTGTGTTAGGTGTTATTTTAAGGATTCGTTTAAGGCCCCAGATTAATTCCTAATAGGTTTCAATGAATGTTTTAAACCCCATAAGCTCTTATTGAGGAGTTTATATCTAAAATTGAAAAAGTTTTAATTTGACCACATTTTGGTGTTAAAAAGGCATTTTTATGCTTAAGTTTTGGTTAGGTAATGCCTCATATTTCGAATAGGCGTGGGCACG
The DNA here is from genome assembly GCF_007990345.1 of Gossypium hirsutum. NCBI lineage: Eukaryota > Viridiplantae > Streptophyta > Magnoliopsida > Malvales > Malvaceae > Gossypium > Gossypium hirsutum. The sequence continues at coordinate 79,835,590 of NC_053427.1, forward strand.
GGTGTGGGGTGTTACAATGCACCACCACATCACCCTATATCTACACCTCTCACAGGTATTATTTTTGAGGCACCTTCATACCTGACCCCTCAATTCTACCTATAAACATTCACAGTTAGAGTCGGATTGGAAATGTTACCTGCCATGTTAAGTATTCACCAATCATATGCGAGTGCCTTCCCAATTGTCTCGGCGTGTAGAGTTGGTGTATTAGTTTATGTACATGAGTTTACAGTTGTAGTATTATTCTTACTTTTGTATTTCATCAAAAGAGTTGAGTATTTTCTTTTATGGAGCTCACTAAGTTCTTATGAACTTACCCCTCTTTTCTTTTCCTCTCTTCCAAGTGGTACTCCATCGTAGGTTGTTGAAGGGACTCAACAAGAAAAAGCGACCTCTGTCGTGAACTTTGTCTATATTTGTTTTGTAACATGAATATATTTTATGGGGGTGGCGTGTAGCTCTAATTTGAATCTAATTATGTAATAAAGCATATTTTATTTAACTATTGTTTAATTTGAATGATACCTTTGAAGAATTTGATAAATTTTATGAATTATGTTTCGTGAAGTATTTTTTGCTTCTATACGCCAAACTATTTTATATGTTATGACCATTGCTAGCAATATTGTATTTTCAAGGGAAAAGATTTTCAACTAAAAGTTTAAAACTCAATTGCATATACAACATGGCATATATCAGGTTGGAAACTTGTTTTTTTGAAACTTTTCCAAGTTAATACACCATTGTAATTATTGTTCCTTGAAATTATGTATAAATCTGCTTTCCATGTAACACCTCAACCAACCATTGAGGATTGAAGTGTTATAAAACCCTAATCCTAACCCTAACAAAATTAAAAAACTATATCCTTATCAAAATTAGCGTGAAAGCGCATCTAGCTAGGCACGCCTTCCTACCACCTGTGCAAAAAGTTCGCCCAGTTGGACGTGCTTTCACTTCCTCTTTCTTGAAAATTGGTCCATTTCCCTAATTTAAAAAACAACCTAAAAGGCCAATTAATTTTTTTTTTTACATATACCTCTAATTTAGCCTAAAATAGTGTAAATAAATATCCATGAAATTATATAAAGGGAATTATTTTTCTTAAGTACAATTAAAGCTTATATACAATATGAATGAGAGAAATTTAATACCACAACTTAAACCTTGAACTTTAAATCTTAAGGTGTCAACACAAATTTTTAACTATATATTCTCTTTGAGTTGTTGGACAAAAAGTATATATAATTATAATGCTACAAACTGGGTGAGATTCTTGAATTTTTTGTTCAGTGCATTCATCTAAGCCTATAAATAAAAATCTAATAATAAAATACAACATGTAAAAAAATAAGTCTATTATAAAATAAAGAGATATGAAGAGAATAAAGAACAAAGAAAATATGAAAGCAATAAAGAATGTACTTTATTGATAAAAAAAGATGATTACAATACTTTATCAGATTCTCTATTTATAGGTATAATAAGTACAAAAGAAGTAGAGATTTAATTCTAATAACTATTAGAATTTAAAGTACATTAAAACTTTATCTTGATCATGATGGACATCCACTTAATAAGATATTCATAACACTCCCTATTGGATAATGTGTAGTGTAACGCCCCAATTTCTGGGAATTCTGTGAATGTTGGCATAGGTTTAATTATGTTAGTGGGCCTCTAGAAGGCCCAGGCTTAAGATAGAACCCGACAATTTTAGTTAATTTTTGTACCATAAGAAAAAGGGGGTGAAATTATGAAATAAAACCTATGTGAAAATGTTTGAAAATGCTATATGCTAAATTGAAGTGGCCAAATAAATAGGAGTGCAAAATAGGAGGATTTGCATGACAAACCTCCCATTTTACATGAAGTGGCCAGCCATCATGTTGTTGTAGACAAAATGTGCACTTGATATCCATAATTTATGGTACAAATTGATACAAATTGATAATGGGTTAGGTAAATGTTCCATGATAATGGATTAGGTAAATATTCCATGATAATGGGTTAGGTAAATGTTCCATGATAATGGATTAGGTAAATATTCCATGATAATGGGTTAGGTAAATGTTCCATGATAATGGTTTAGGTAAATGTTCCATGATGGGCATTTCATGTCTTTTGTATTAAAGAATTAAATGGATGAAATATGAAATTTTATTAAAAGAAAAAGGGGTGAAAAGAAAAAAGTTTTGTCCATCTTTGTTCATCATAGCCTAAAGTTAGAGAAGAGAAAGGAGAGGAGAAAGCTCTTGAATGTTCGGTCACTTGGGGAAGAAAATTGAAGGTAAGTTCATGGTAGTTTGCTTCTATCTTGATGTTCATGAGTTCTTCTTGATTCTACCTTAACTCTTGAAGCATATTTTGGGTTTTAGTTGTGTTGTGAGCATTTAGTCATGAATTAAAATGAAGGAAATGGTTGTTGTTTCATGTTCTTTTGATTAAAAATGGAAGATAGGTGAAGTTGAGCCAAACAAATAAGCATGCATGTGCCTTAGATGTTAAAGGGAAAAATCGGCTAACATGTTGTGCTTTAAAATGATGAAATGGATATTATACTTAAGTAAAATCATAGATATGAGATGATTGATTGGTGATATACATGTGTGTAACTAACAGGTGTGTAACTAACACCCTCTTTCTTAGTCTAGATCGGCAAAAGTCAAAAGGCCGAAATGCCAAAAACTGGTATTTTGTAGATTTGTGAGTGTGCGAATGCTCGTGAGGTAAATCGATTAATGTTTTTGGTAAGCTGCAATGTTTGGACTGCAAAGTGCATGATTTCTGTGCCCTCGATATTTTTGGGCTTAATGGGCCAAAATTGGAATGATGGGCCAACGGGCCCAATTCAGTAAGAACCCTCGGTAGTGATTCTGTTAGTACGTGAAAGGTAGGAATATGCATGAAAAACCCTAAAATAGATAAATTACTGAAATACCTTTAAAAATGGAAAATTTATAGTTTTACCCCTAGTAGATAAATTACCGAAATACCCCTAGGGTTAAATTGACCTAAATGCATGTTTGACTGTTGTTATTTACTGCATGCCATGTTGTTATTATCTGATGCATGGGATTGGGATATTGACGGAGGAAGTACTAAAAGTGGCTTGTCCACGTACTGGAGGCTTTGCCTCAATTTACTGTTAACTGAGCAGCAATGCTGCAACTTTGGAGTGTTGGGCTGGGTGGGTTGAGCTATTTCCCACATGGAGTGTATGGCTGGTACGGGTGGAGTGTAGTGGTTGGTGGGTTGAGTAGTCTCCCCAAATGGGCTTGCATATGTTATTGATGTTGCATGTATTTTGAAATGGGCCTATGGGTCATACTGTTATCTGAATAAGGGGCTAAGGCCCAGTTTATTGTAATCTAAAAAGGGCTCTGGTCCAGTAACACTGTTACCTGAATGGGCTTAGGCCCAATAGGCTTGAGCTGTGAGGGAATTTGGAGTGGCCACCCGTTCTGAAAGTTTGGTTTTCTTCTGGTGAATTGGACATCCTATTATTTACGTTGAGGTTTAGGTTTTTAAATGTAATAAGGCCGCTTAATTATTTTTGATGGTTTTAATATGTATTACTAAGATAGGTATTACTTATTTTAATTGTTGAAATTGGATAGCTTTAGGGCGCGTTTTCAAAAAAAAAATAACAATTGATTTCAAAATAACACGACAACAAGCAAAGCTTCCGCAACGAAAGTATTTTCCAAAATTAATCACTTTTCCTAAAAATGACTTAATCAAATCAGTTCCCTAGAAATATACATGACGTTAAGGTGTGGCAATGGCGGTGTGTATGTCTCGGATTGGATCCGAAGGGAGCTTGGTACTGAAGTAGTCCGATAGACTCACCTCCTCTTTTCCGGTTTCCTACCTGGTGCACAGCTTCCATTCTCTTTAACCTATAATGAAATTATCTTTTAAAACACTAAGTAGGTTTTTCTGGATCAACAATATAAAATGTTTTGAACGCTTCGATGTGGCATGTCAAATCCGGCCATAACGTCTGGGCCGGGTTTGGGGTGCTACATTTAGTGGTATCAGAACCTAGGTTGCAACAACTCGGTTGTGGAATGGGTTTACAAAAAATAAAGATTTTCAAAAACAATTTTTTTTTGCGAAAAACGCGATTTTCAAAATTTAGATCTTTAGAAGGTGGCATTTCGAATCTCCGACTCAAGTCTGTAAGTATTACTCTGAACTCTTCTGAATATTTTTTTGACTTATCTGTCTGTACTGAAATCCTGCTAGGATACTCTAGATAGGATGATACTGAAACCATAGGAAAATCTGATAAGAGACTGAAACTGTAGCTAGACTTCGATTTTGTGAAAACAAACTCTGAACTACTGTCTGATTCATAAAACATCTATAATAAACACTGGAATATTAATTGATGCATAAAAATTCGTAATCAAGATAATACGATATGAGTACAAGAGGCCGTGGATGGAGCTGAGGAAGTGCTCGAGCGGTATCTTCGTCTTCGGGACATATACCGGTGGCAGATGCACCGGTACCATCGGCAACGGAAGTGGAGTCTCATGATCGTGGTGTCGGGGATGACGCTCTGTCGCAGGTAATGCTTCGTGTTCTGGAAAGGGTTGCCGGGGCAAGTTTGGGCAACGAAATTTGAGGATCAATTTCTAAATGACTTCGGGCCAACAGAGCGGAGATCTTTAGGGGTGTGTCTGGTATCGCCTCGAATGTGGCAGAATATTGGTTGGAGACCACAGAATAGATTATGGACAAATTGGACTACTCTGAGGAGATTGTGAGTGGGGTATCTGTACTAAGTCCTTTGGGTCACTCGGTTAGGGTAGACAAACTGTATAGGGATGTACCCTTAGAAACTCAAGGTAGGATTTTCGCTGGAGATCTGATGGAGTTACCGTTCGGAGAGTTTGATCTCATTTTGGGAATGGACTGGCTTGTTAAGCTTAAGGCGACCCTAGATTATGCTGCTAAACGAATGGTGTTAAGGACCACAAAGGATGAGAAGGTTATGGTGATAGGTGAGTGAAAGGATTATTTGTCCAATGTGGTGTCGACTTTAAGAGCCAAAAAGTGGATTCGGAAAGGTTGTGAGGCCTATTTGGCATTTGTAAGTCAGTCAGAAGAGGAGGGATTGACAGTGGATAAGGTTAGGACTGTAAAGGAGTTCCAAGATGTTTTTCTGGAGGAGCTTCAGGATTGCCTTCGAACCGAGAAGTGGAGTTTGGAATCGACTTATTACTTGGAAAGGCACTAGTGTCTATCGTACCGTATTGAATGGCGTCGAAGGAGTTGGTGGAGCTAAAGGCACAAACTCAAGAGTTGTTGGATAGGGGCTTCATTAGGCCAAGTGTGTCTCCATGGGGAGCACCGGTGCTATTCGTGAAAAAGAAGGATGGTACGATGTGGATGTGCATTGATTATCGCCAGTTGAACAAACTGACAATTAAGAATAAGTATCCACTGCCAAGGATTGACGATCTGTTTGACCAGCTTAGAGGGGCTTCTGTATTTTCTAAGATTGACCTCCGATCTGGATATCATCAGTTAAGGGTCAAGGAGGCAGATATCCATAAGACAGCATTCAAGACTCGGTATGGTCATTACGAGTTTCTGGTTATGCCATTTGGATTGACGAACGCTCCTGCAGCATTTATGGATCTGATGAATCGTATGTTCCAACCATTTTTTGATCAGTTCGTAGTCGTTTTTATTAACGATATCCTGGTATATTCTGAAACTAAAGCGAAACATGATGAGCATCTCCGTATAGTGCTGCAAGTGTTAAGGGAGAAGGAACTCTTTGTGAAGTTCAGCAAGTTTGAACTTTGGTTGAGGGAGGTAACCTTCTTAGGACATGTGGTCTCTGCTGAGGGGATTAAGGTGGACCCTCGAAAAATTGAAGCGATTTTGCAGTGGAAGCCGCCTAGGTCAGTGTCAGAAATACGGAGTTTCCTAGGACTGGCAGGATACTACAGAAGGTTTGTGGAAGGTTTTTCTGTGATGACAACACCTTTGACAAAACTCATAAGGAAAGGAATACCGTTTGTATGGACTAAGAAGTAGCAGGAAGCTTTTGAGAAGTTAAAGAAAGTTCTGACTGAAGCACCTGAGTTAATTCAGCCGGAGTCTGGGAAGGATTTTACTGTGTACAGTGACGCATCACACGTGGGTTTGGGCTGCGTGTTAATGCAAGAGGGTAAGGTGGTTGCATATGAATCACGATAGCTTAAACCTCATGAGGGGAACTATTCGACTCATGATTTGGAGTTGGAAGCAGTGATATTCGCACTTAAGATTTGGAGACATTACTTGTACGGAGAAAGGTGTATTATATACACTGACCATAAGCGTCTTAAGTATTTGTTGACTCAGAAAGAGCTGAACCTTAGGCAAAGGAGATGGATTGAGTTGCTTAAGGATTATGACTATTCGATCGAGTATCACCCAGGCAAGGCTAATGTGGTAGCCGATGCTCTAAGTCGTAGAACTGTATCTGATCTGAGAGCAGTATTTGCTCGTCTGAGTCTATATGATGATGGAGGTCTGTTGGCTGAGTTGCAAGTAAGGCCAACCTGGTGGATCAGATTAAGGAAAAGTAGTTGAACGATGAGTCTTTGGTCGCACATTTCCAACAAGTTAAGAAAGGGGAAACTTCTAAGTTTGGGCTAAATGGCGAAGGAGTTCTGTGTTTTCGAGGAACAATTTGTGTTCCGAAGGACTCTGATTTGAGGCAGACAATATTGAAGGAAGCTCATGGAGAACTTTGTGCCATGCATCCTAGAGGGAATAAGTTGTATCACGACTTGCGAGAATTGTACTGGTGGCCTGGACTTAAGCGAGAAGTAACGGAGTTTGTAGGAAAATGTCTGACATGCCAACAAGTGAAAGCTGAGCATCAATTACTTTTTGGACTGTTACAGCCGGTGAAGATACCATTTTGGAAGTGGGAGAGGGTAACCATGGAGTTTGTGAATGGGTTGCCTTTGACACCATCAAAGAAAGACTCGGTGTGGGTGATTGTGGATAGGTTAACCAAATCAGCCCATTTCATACCTGTACGTACTGACTTTTCGCTTCAAAAGTTAGCCAAGCTGTATGTGGCAGAGATAGTGCGACTACATGGAGTGCCAGTGTCGATTATTTCCGACCGAGACCCTAGGTTTACATCTCGGTTCTGGAAGAAGTTGCAGGAGGCATTGGGTACACGTTTGGATTTCAGTACTGCCTTTCACCCATAGACAAATGGACAGTCGGAGAGGGTTATTCAGATTTTGGAGGATATGTTAAGGGGTTGTATCATCGATTTTCGTGGGAGTTGGGAGGATTACTTGCCGTTGGCAGAATTTGCGTACAATAACAGTTACCAGGCGAGTATTCGAATGGCACCATATGAAGCACTGTATGGACGAAGGTGTCGTACACCTACGTGTTGGACAGAGTTGGGTGAACGACAAGTGCTTGGACCGGAGTTGGTGGCAGATACTGAAAGTAAGGTTAAGTTGATAAGAGATCGATTAAAGAAGGCATCTGATAGACAAAAGTCGTATGCGGACCTAAAGCGCAAAGAGATAGAGTTCGTAGTTGGGGATATGGTTTTCTTAAAGGTTTCACCTTGGAAGAAGATCTTGAGATTCGGCAAGAAAGGCAAATTGAGTCCGTGGTTTATAGGGCCTTATCGGGTTCTTAAGCGGGTAGGGACAGTAGCGTATCAGTTAGAGTTACCACCAGAGTTAGACAGAATCCATGACATCTTTCATGTGTCTATGTTAAGACGATATCGATCGGATCCCTCACATGTTGTGCCAGTGGAGGAGATTGAAGTAAGGACTGATTTGACCTTTGAGGAAGAACCCATACAAATTTTAGATATAGAGGTTAAAGTTCTAAGAAGGAAGTCGGTTCCGTTGGTAAAAGTGCTTTGGCGTAATCATGGAAGGGAAGAAGCTACTTGGGAATCAGAAGAGACTATGCATCAACAATACCCTCAACTAGTTGGATCAGGTAAATTTCGAGGACGAAATTTCTTTAAGGAGGGTAGAGTTGTAACGCCCCAATTTTTGGGAATTCTGTGAATGTTGGCATAGGTTTAATTATGTTAGTGGGCCTCTAGAAGGCCCAAGCTTAAGATAGAACCTGGCAATTTTAGTTAATTTTTGTTCCATAAGAAAAAGGGGGTGAAATTATGAAATAGAACATATGTGAAAATGTTTGAAAATGCTATATGCTAAATGGAAGTGGCCAAATAAATAGGAGTGCAAAATAAGAGGATTTGCATGACAAACCTCGCATTTTACATGAAGTGGCCAGCCATCATTTTGTTGTAGACAAAATGTGCACTTGATATCCATAATTTATGGTACAAATTGATACAAATTGATAATGGGTTAGGTAAATGTTCCATGATAATGGATTAGGTAAATATTCCATGATAATGGGTTAGGTAAATGTTCCATGATAATGGTTTAGGTAAATGTTCCATGATGGGCATTTCATGTCTTTTGTATTAAAGAATTAAATGGATGAAATATGAAATTTTATTAAAAGAAAAAGGGGTGAAAAGAACAAAGTTTTGTCCATCTTTGTTCATCATAGCCTAAAGTTAGAGAAGAGAAAGGAGAGGAGAAAGCTCTTGAATGTTCGGTCACTTGGGGAAGAAAATTGAAGGTAAGTTCATGGTAGTTTGCTTCTATCTTGATGTTCATGAGTTCTTCTTGACTCTACCTTAACTCTTGAAGCATATTTTGGGTTTTAGTTGTGTTGTGAGCATTTAGTCATGAATTAAAATGAAGGAAATGGTTGTTGTTTCATGTTCTTTTGATGAAAAATGGAAGATAGGTGAAGTTGAGCCACACAAATGAGCATGCATGTGCCTTAGATGTTAAAGGGAAAAATCGGCTAACATGTTGTGCTTTAAAATGATAAAATGGAGATTATACTTAAGTCATAGATATGTGATGATTGATTGGTGATATACATGTTTAAATAACAAGCATGCAAGTTAAGTGTGAAAGAGTGATTTGGTAATAAATCTGCTTGGGACAGCAGAAGTAATGTGACTTTGGAAAATCACCATAAATTGTGGGAGATGAGTTAGAAGCTACATAAATTATGTAATTAAAGCTTGATGAGTCTAGTTTCAAATGGAATGAACGAGAACATATTTTAAATTCTGTACAATAAGAAATTTGATTCGTAATGCAGAGTGGTCAGATTAGTCAAATAGTGAAACATGGGAGACTTTAAGAAACATCTGGCATTTATTGGCCATACCAAAAATTCTGAAACTTTTATGGATAGAAGATATATGAGTCTATTTTTAGGGAAAATTAACGGCACTTAATTTGGAGTTTCGTAGCTCCATTTATAAATAATTTAGTGACTGTTGCTCAGGAAGACAGCTTGCAGTGAAATTATGATTATGTGGTAAACATTGACAAAAATTTGTTAATGAGTTGCTTATTGTTTTCTTATAAGCTTACTATGATCTGTAGGTGTGGTTGGCCGAATATTGTAAGGGGTTAATACGTAGTTTGTATTTGAATAGTTAGATTAACGTGTTAGTAATCCAATTGTAGGCGGTTCGTGTGTGGATCTCGTCAGCATATCGTCGCAAACAGGTGTGTAACTAACACCCTCTTTCTTAGTCTAGATCGGCAAAAGTCGAAAGGCTGAATTGCCGAAAGCTGGTATTTTGTAGATTTGCGAGTGTGCGAATGCTCGTGAGGTAAATTGATTAATGTTTTTGGTAAGCTGCAATGTTTGGACTACAAAGTGCATGATTTCTGTGCCCTAGATATTTTTGGGCTAAATGGGCCAAAATTGGAATGATGGGCCAACGAGCCCAATTCGGTAAGAACCCTCGGTAGTGATTTTGTTAGTACGTGAAAGGTAGGAATATGCATGAAAAACCCTAAAATAGATAAATTACTGAAATACCTTTAAAAGTGGAAAATTTACAGTTTTACCCCTAGTAGATAAATTACCGAAATACCCCTAGGGTTAAATTGACCTAAATGCATGTTTGACTGTTGTTATTTACTGCATGCCATGTTGTTATTATCTGATGCATGGGATTGGGATATTGACGGAGGAAGTACTAAAAGTGGCTTGTCCACGTACTGGAGGCTTTGCCTCAATTTACTGTTAACTGTGAGCAGCAATGCTGCAACTGTGGAGTGTTGGGCTGGGTGGGTTGAGCTATTCCCCACATGGAGTGTATGGCTGGTACGGGTGGAGTGTAGTGGTTGGTGGGTTGAGTAGTCTCCCCAAATGGGCTTGCATATGTTATTGATGTTGCATGTATTTTGAAATGGGCCTATGGGCCATACTGTTATCTGAATAAGGGGCTAAGGCCCAGTTTATTGTAATCTGAAAAGGGCTCTGGTCCAGTAACACTGTTACCTGAATGGGCTTAGGCCCAATAGGCCTGAGCTGTGTAATATCCCGAATTAGGGCCTAATCGGAATAGTGGTTTCGTGACCATAAATCCGAGATAGAAATAATTATTTTTAGGTTTATGATATGATTGCATGATTGTGTGAAAATTTCGTGATGAAATTCTATGCCTAAAGTGCTTAAATTGAAAGTAGGGACTAAATCGAATAAGTTGCAAAACTTGCATTCTAGAAGTTTTTAGTATGAAATTGTTTTGGAATATTAATGAGGAGGTCTTAAATAGAAAGTTGACCAATTTTAAGTTCATGGACAAAATTAGGACATGGAAGGAATTTTTGGAAAGTTTAGTAGTAAGGGTATTTTGGTCATATAGTTATTAAAATGAATTAAAAACAAAATTAAAAGCCAATTTTTGTCCATCTTCTTCATTAGGCCGAATTTCAAGGGTTCTCCATAGCTAGGGTTTGTTTCAAGCTTCCAAGCTCCATAGTAAGTGATTCCAAGCCCCGTTTTTAATGATTTTTACGATTTTGAGATCCCAGTAACTCGATAAAGCTTATGTTAGCAATAATTTAACCTAGGGTTTATATTTGGAAAAATACCCATAGGTGAAATTTGTGTATTTTGATGTTTTATTATAGAATATGATGTTTTAAATTATGTTAGACAACTTGTACTACTCGATTTTAAGCAAAAACGAGTAAAAGGGCTTAATCGGTAAAAATACCTAATAGTCACAAGTACATGTTAGAGTGAGAATTTGATGTTGCCATAGAAGAGAAAAGTGATCAGCATGTTGTAAAACATAAGAATAAGGAATAAATTTTAATCCCGAGCCTAGGGGCAAAAATGTAAATATGCAAAAGTTTAGGGGTAAAATTGTAATTTTGCCAAAATTTGAGTTAAGGATATATTTGATAATGTGAGTATTAAATAAGCTAAATATGTTATTTTAGATCAAGAAAGACGTGGAATCGACCTCAATCGAGGAAAAGAAAAGATTGTGGACTAAATTGCAAAATCTTTGTATTTTGGTACCAAGGTAAGTTCATGTGTAAATAATGTATCATAATGTACCATTGTTCCGATTTCACTGAAAGCGGGTTGTTACAATTTTGGTGCAATTTACCTAAATTTGGTCCTTCAACGGAAAATACGTCTGCATTAACAATTGAATCAAGGCTTGTCGGGATTTTCAAGAATTCGGTAAGAAACCATAAAAGATTGATTAATAGGATTAAAGATTAGTGTCGGGACAATGATATTACGAAATACAAAATTAGATTGACAAAATAAGGCACTTACCGATTCTTGGCAAAGTTAGAGATGTAATTGATAGTGATTTGCTATATCGATAGAAACAAAATGGAATGGAAGATGATTTGATTCAGGAAAGCAAATATGTTCAGTAGCAAAGATGTAAAATTTGGTGTAAAAGAGAGGAAAGAAAAGAAAAGAGAGAAGAAATAGGGAAAAATAAGAAAATCCTATTTAGTTTTGAAAAGAAATCAAAATCCTAGTTCTATTGGGGAAAGTTGGATTAAATATCTAGGGTTTGGGAACCCTAGGAGGGCAAGAGCAATTTTTTCAAAGTTTTGGGCTGAAATTTTAAAAGGGAAAATAAAAGGAACGATTTTGGAGGATGGAGTAGCTTGAATTCGGGTATGCTAGAAGAAGTGGCATGTTGACCATTGGGTTGTTACCCATTTATTATTTAGTTTCTACTTTAAAAAAATATTTATTTTAGTGTGGTTTTCATCTTAGTTTGCTGAAAATAAAAAGAAAAAAATGGGAGAGGAGTGGTTTGAACCTAGGATCTCTAGAGATTGTACTAACTACTTAACAATTAAGTTTAGGTCATTTCTTGGTTAATTATTTCATTTAACCCCCTATATTTTGGGGCGTGACATTAGAAGGCAAACCTCGTTTGTTGGGGTCTTGAGCTTGTATGAACTGTCTTATTGCACACAAGTTGGTGTGAGCATATTGCTCAGGTGTTTGGTCATGCTTCCTCGTCTGTTGATGCTATTGTTTTGAGAATTAAAAGTATGGTTCAAATTTGTGTGAGAGGGAACCTGTTTAACAGAGTTGATTTAGTTAACCTTTTAATCAGTTCTAATTGGGGTTTCGCCTGATTTTTTTTTGGTTTGTTCTGGTTGCTTTTTTGTATTGTTTTGACAAATTGTTTTGTTATTGTTGACAATTTTGTTGTAATGTTGTTCGAGTGTAGTAGTTGACTGCTTCTTGTATAAATGAAATTTAATTGTCCAAAACAAATAAATTTATCTTAAATTTATTTTATAAAAAATGATTTTAAAAGATAAAATGATTATTTTAGTTTTAAAAAATAAAAAAAAATTAAAATTAAAATATATTAGTTATTTAGCATGTTGAACTCATTCCAAATATGATTACAAAATTATACAAATAGAAAAGAAAACAAAAATACAATTAGAAAATATATGCACGCGTTAAAATATTTTGTGGGGACAGTATAAGCTCTTTTGTTAGTTTAGTGTGAATTAAAATATTTTAATTGATAATTATTATAATTTATTTAAAAAAATTATGAGTTTAATAAGTGAAATAAAAATTTGAAAATTTTTATTTGTCCATTTTATTTAATTTATATAAATAATTTAAAACTTATAAAATATTAAATTTATTTAATTTAAAATTTATAAAAAGTAATTATAAAAATAATTATTCTATCTTTTAAATTCTATAAAAATGTATGAGTTTAATAAGTGAAAAAAATTTGAAAATGTTTATTTATCCGTTGTATTTAGTTTATATAAATAATTTAAAATTTATAAAAGGTAATTATTAATGAATGGTCATATAAAATAATTATAAGAAGTATTTTTATTAATAATTATTTTATCTTTTAAAATTTATAAAAAGTAATTATAAAAGTAATTTTGAATTTATCTAATTTAAATTATTTATATAAATAATTAATTTATCTAATTTGAAAATGTTTATTAATCTAATTTAAAATTTATAAAAAAATCAATGCCATTTTCAATGAAATGATCATTTTCAATATTTTATAAAAAGAACACCTTAAAGATCCATTCTATACAATATAAAACTTAACACGAATTACTATTGTCATTTTTTATACGTATTACAAATAAGAGAAGGGATGACAACAATGTAAATTGAACCCTAATTTTTGGATTCCAACAAAGAGATTATTCACTACTTCCTTATGTTGTTAATAGTCAAATATAAAATTAATTCATTATATATTGGTTAATTATTCTTATTTGATTTATTTATCAATATTTTATAGATTATTATATGATATATTAATAGTGGAGATTTAACTCCACAATTGAGCAAAGGAGGCCTTGACGATGTTAGTAAAGTTGAAGTTTAGGAATCTTGATAGCTCAAGTTGAGTCTCACACAATATGAATCATGTGTGAACTCTCTTTAAATTTATAACTTATTATGATCTAAGTTTAGAAATACTTTAAAAATTAATTTATCATACCTAAAAATGCTTGATTTTGATTAAAATGATTAGAATGCACACTATTTATTTTTGTAACCTCAAAAAAATAATTAACAACATGCTATGGTTTTTTTAACCGTAGTTATGGAAATAAAAAAAAATTAAAATATATTATATGTCTCTATACTCTTTATAAATTTGAAATTTAATCATTATATTTTTATTTTAAGAAATCAATCTTTTTATTTTTTTAAATTTTAAAATTCAAGTTTAACTATTGACACTGTTAATTTTTTATTTGTTAAGTTTGTTTGTGTGATATTCTGAAGAAAAAAAATTCACTTGTTAACTATGTAACTAAAAAATAAAATACTAGTAAACATAAATTTAACGAAATAATTTTAATACTATTAATAGTTGGACCTAAATTTTAAAATATAAAAAAAATAAATTTTTATAAATATAAATATAATAATTCAAATTCAAATTTTGAAGGAGTAAAAAATTTGATGCCAAATGTGTCAAACAAATAACTATTTTTATATATTAAAAAATATTTATAGTAAAATTTATCCAATAAAAACCATGAATAAAAAGAATATACTAATTCAAATAATTTTTGTTCATTACTTTGACGTGAAGCCTACGGCTGGAAAAATAGAGCCGTTTACTTTTCTGTTAATATATTAAATAATTCAGTTCGTATCCAAGAATTAAAAGATCTAGTCAAGTGATAAAAAGGGCAAAAAAAAGCGGCTGAAATGATTGACGAAGACATTGTTCATACTATAATTAAAAGTTTATTTGCAGCCTAATGGGCGGAAGGGTGTTGGTATTATCGTCACCATTCTCTCTTCATTTTCAATGTATTTCTCCTTTATGCATGACGCAATGCAAGAAATACTGCCTCTAAATCAGGCAGCCTTTCTTTCAATTTTTTCAGACGTTTTGCATGCTGTTTATGAACGAATTACTAATTCAAATTATTTCATCTTTTGTAGATTGGGATTCAAACTACAAATAGTACCCTATAAGAAAATCAAGATAGGGTAACTTTTTTTATAAGATGTAAGAATAGAGATTGTAGAGGGATTTACATAATTATTACTTCGCTTGTGATTTAGGTTACATTACATTATTAATCATTAAATTATGAATAAATTTTTATTTTAATTATTTAAGTAAAAAAATTATAATTTGATCATATAATTTGATCACTTAATTATTTAAAATTTTTTATTTAAGTCATCAAGCTTTTAAAATTTATATTATATAATTTTCTTTGTTCATATTGTCTGCACCCTTCTCTTCTTCATTTCAGTTTTTTATAAAACAACTTTGAACGTCACAAATCTATGAACCAAAATTCAAACAATTTTTTTCTTCGATCTTTGACATTGATTGTCAAATCGGCTTGGATCTAAGGTATGTTCTACTTTTCGATGAGTACTGATCCACATTATCGATCGTCGAATCGTTGCTTGGAGCTCACTGGTGAAACTTTAAAAAAGAAAAAACTTTCCAATCCAGCAAGTTAAATAAAAACTTTTAAATAGTTCAATACCTTAAATAAAAAAATTTCGAACAGTTCAGTGATCAAATTGTCACTTTTTTTAATTAAGTGACTAAAACGAAATCTTACCCATAATTTAGTCACTGATGATATAGTTTAACATAACTTGTAAAAGTATTATTTATTAATTTTAGTTTTAATTTTTACAATTACAAAAGATAAATTTATTGAAATTATTCGCTAAATTAGGCTTATATGCTTTTTTTTAATTCGCCTTTTAGGCTTATTTTTTAATTAGGAAAATAGGTTTTTTTGAAAAGAGTGTGAAAATGTGTCCAACTGGGTGCGCTTTCCTCCAACGGTAATTTCCACAGCGGCTTTTTGTACGTTGGAAATGGTAAAAAATTTTAAAGGCCAACGGTAAAATCTTTTTCCTATAAATATATCCAATTGAATGAGATTAACCAAAAAGGGGTTAATTACTTGAGTTTCAAACTCTAATTTGGGTTAAATTAATAATAAGTTTTATCTTTTATCCCCACCTTCAGAAAAAAATAAAGCATAGGTATTTCGGGGCTGTCGTTCATTAGATTTTTCTGAAAGGTAACTATCTCAGTTTCATATCATATAGAAATTTATATAAACTTCTTCCTTATAAAAAAGAACCACGTCATTTTTCATTTTTTTACTTAAATCCAACTTTCTCTATTCTCTCTAAACTTTCAATTCTCTTAACTGTCTCAATTTTATCAAATTTTGTTCTAAAATTTCTGATACACTTGTTTTAAAATATTATAGTTTTATTTAATTATTTTTTATATTATTCTTTTTGATTAAATTTTCACGAATGACAAGTTCTCTAATTCGTTTTGATAACAAGCACATTTCCACTGCTCAAGCGATAATAGTAAGACAAAATTTTAAATTTCGTTATTTTCAATTAAGTTAAATTTAAAATTTTTTATTTTTTAAAATATTTGAAATTAATTTATTTTTTTATATAAATAAGTGGATGATCGTGATTTGGAGGGGTTCATACATAACTAGTCAAAGAGCCCAGACAATGAAATTCGTGGTTATTTGCAAGACACGAGATTCTTGCACGCGTCTTGTATGCTTAGGGGGCTACAAACTCGATCTTATACTTATCAGCATGTTAGTGGAAAAATAGAGGCCTGAGACACACACTTTCCATCTTCAATGTGGCGAGTGTACAATCACACTCGAGGATGTAACTTTACAACTTGATTTACCAATAGATGGGCCAGTCGTCATGGGATCAGTAGTTGTTCCCAATAAAGAGGACCTTTGCGAGACATTTTTAGGGAAGGTGCAGAACAAGTTTCAAGGTGGACAGATAGATATGAAGTGGTTGGAAACCAATTTCAACTATCTTCCTCCGAATGCGCTTGATGTCGTTAAAGAACAATACATCCAAGCATTCATTCTGAAGTTAATCAGAGGCATTCTATGCCTGATAAATCTTGGAATTTGTTACCTATAAAGTGGCTACTACCCCTATTCGACTTCAAAAAATACGGACGATTGATTTGGGGATCAGCCGTTTTGGCCACGTACTGGGAGTTGTGTCAGGCGATGAAACTGAATAAGATATCAATCTGTGGTTGTTTGCTCCTACTGTAGTTATGGGCGTGGTGGCAACTACCATTTCTATGTCCTTGAGTGAATGACCCATATACGTTCCCATTGGTGACAAGGTAAAAATCATTTGATAATAATATGTAGTTAGTATAGGAAATGTTGTTTATTTATTATCTATTTGAATTAACATATCACTTGAATAGGTGGAACCATGGGCCGAGTTATGTGGGAATACCGGAGTAACTTGAAGATATCCAACTGCTATTAGATCAACACTCCGAAGCCGAGGTTAGTTACTGATTTTTCAAACCTATAATAATTATGTAATGATTTGTAAATTAAAATATCGTACATAACATAATTTACAATTGTGCACTGCAGTTTGAAAGGATGTCATACTTTGATTCGGATTTCATAGAATGCGTCTCGTCAAAATTTTTGGCCATTTGAAGTATGTGCAACAAAAAGGTGTCATTAATAGTGTACGCGATAGTGGAGATGCACGAATAAGATCGAGTGATGCGGCAGCTTGGGTAGAGGTGAAAAATTCTGCCACCACTACGAGAAATGGAAGCATTGTACAGGTTGGATCTATGGGGATATGATAGAATGCATCCTGTCAGAATTTTTGGCCATTCAAAGCATGTGTGGTGCAAAGGTGCCATTGATAGTGTACGTAAAAATTGAGATACACGAATAAGATCAAGTGATGCGACAGTTTGGGTGAAAGCAAAAATTTCTACCGCCATCGCAAGACATGGAAACACTACACAAGCTAGATATGTGGGGGAAGACAGACGAGAATTGGGGACATTACCATAAGTAGTACATAAAAATTTGGGATTGTAAGATGAAATTTTTACCCATCTACGAATACTTTTTGCTCATCGAGCACGATGACCTGTTTGGAGTGCATGCCATGGTTTAGAGTCACCGGCAAGCCATATCTACTACCAATAGAGGCAATGAGTAGAAAGTTTCGTCAGAAGAGACATCGATAGCTGTCTCAGGAACATAGGTCTGGAGGATGTGTCGCGATGCGTTTATCCCTAGCTCTGACCCAATAAGCACCACTGATGCCTACGCCACATCACGGTCAATTCACTCTACTTAATCCTTTTCATTTTAATAACCTCGTGTTTTTTTTCACAAGCACCACACTGTACACCACAACAACACCCTGCATCGATACCTCTCACAGGTACGTTTTTCGAGGTACCTTCATCCCCAGCACTTTACACCCACATTTCGACGATGCCAACGTAAATGCTGACATAAATGTCGAGGCATGTACCAACATCGATGGCAACATCATTGTTGTCATCAATGCCAGTATCGATGCCTGAGCCAATGCTAATTTATCTGGGTTTTACGACATCGTACGCTTATTCACCGATACTGTCACAAAGACCCACCACGTTGTTGTTTTATCAAGGTGGGTCATTAGTGCAACCAACTTCTCGTGGATTTAAGGACACACGAATGAAGGCTAGGACGACACTACATTCAAACACGAGGAAGGCGATGGAGACAAAGACGAAGCTAAAGGTGGAGATAAAGATGAAGACGACAATGGAGATGAAGATAAGTATGGGAGTGGAAGTAAAGAAAAAGAAGATGATGATCATGATCATGATCAATAAGAGGAGTTTACACCAGTAGTTGCGCATAGAAATCCTATGCACAACTATCAGCCACCGTCTTGTGGCACACATTTGACCCGACAACGCTGATGATGTATTATTTTATATACATATTATTACGGGGTAAATATAAATGATATCAATAAAAAATGATCAATTTTTGTATATTTCTATTGCAACTCATATTTGTATTTTTTAAATTCTAATGTAAATTATACATAAATTTCCATATATAATATTTGATATGAAATATGTAACTTTGGATAGGTACCTTTATCACACTAGTGATTAATAAAGATACAGGGACTAACTTGTAAAATGGTAAAAGTTCAATCGCCCAAGAAATTGTAATTGGTACTTGCATTAGCACTTAAAATAGCAATTTTCCACTATTAAAATGTTAGTAGACAGTGGCGAATACAATAGAAATGCAAGGTAAAAAGAAAGAATAAATTTTGTACAAAAAAAGGCATTTTAATCAATTTTATATTGATGAAAAGAAATGAATGCTAGCGATGATGCCCTATGTCAGCAGGGAAGCTCGCTTAGCTAGACGAGTTTTCTTAACATTTTCATTAAAGCTTGCCAAAAAAATTACCCTGATCCTAGAAATTTTATCGGTAGATTTGAAGCATGTTTTAGAGATATTTGATGAAAACATTGGTCCTGCAACGCGTTATTGACCACGATGATTTTTCCTCTACAATCTCACTTTTCCCTTGTACCTATAAAAGGGGGATCCCCATCCATACTCCATCATCCCTAAAACATCATCTCTCCCTATAACACCCAGCCCGTTATAGTCACAGTTAATGGTTTGTGTGAGTAGATTTTTGTCTAAGTATGAGCCAAAGAAGGCTGATTTACGCCCTATCCGTCAGGTTAAGTTAGTGTTGGTTGTCACACCATGATTGGCGAATTGTTTGACTAATAAAGTAAAGTTCGTCTTTTGGCGAAGTATAAGTTATTTATCTATACATCTTGGCATTGTCATTGTGGAGAACCCGCCAATCAGTGGATTCTTTTGGCAAGCCTTATATTGGCAGATCCTTCTATTAGTATCTGGTAGTGGAAGATTTTAGGTAATGGACTTGATAGTTTTCTTTATGAGGACGTGGGTATGTTGTTTAATTTTAGTTGGTTTCTTGTTAAGATCTAGTTGAAAATTTATTAGAGTGCAAGGATGTTTAAGGTAGGATTTGTTTAGAAATTATTATGTCGACCACCAAAGGGTGCTGAGTTAGCTTTGCATGGTTTGCCACGTGTAAGGCTATTAAGAGAGCTGTGTAGGCTATTAATAACAGTGTGGTTATTGTAGTGGGGGTCCTTTTTCTTTCCTTTTTTCTACCTTGCTTTTATTTCTTGTGCCCCGAGAAAAGAGGGAATAACCTCGATAGAGAAGAACCAGCAAGTGTCTGAATAACAAGTAAAGGTTGTGAAGTGTAGCAAAAGACTTGTGGTGTAACCAGCTACTTGGAGATCTTCTGTGAGTATCCAATTTGTATTGGTTTTCTGTGAGTCTACTTTGAGTCCCTGTATACCATTAGTTTTCGGGCTGTAATAGTTAAGGGTTATGAATTCAGATAAAGCTGTCTCTTTTGAACGTGGTAAGTTGTTGCATGTAACCATGTACATGTGCATGTAAATGACAAAAAAAAAACAATACTTCCTTGGTTTACAAACTCAGTATTCGGAGATGAGCCATTGGTAGGGCATGTTCATTGTGTAACATCTTGTTTTTCAGCGGTGTTAGAAACAGGGATTTCGGGACCACAATTTCAATGTGTTAATCCGTAAATATTAATTATTTAGTATTTAAAAAGTCATTAGTGCCATATGAAAAGTTGGTTAGAAAATTTTAATGTTTAATTAGTTAGTTAAGAAAAATGGGACTAAATTGTAGAAGTTGCTAAAGTTAATATATATTAGTTAAATGTGATAAATGCTATGAAATAATAAAGTAATGGATTTTATTGGTAATTTTTCTATTTTAGATTGGGGTGGACAGTTTAGGTGGTTTTTAACATGAAATTATATTAATTTTAAAAGAGCAAATAAGTAATTTTAAAAATAAAATAAATTAAAGACTAAAGAAACATCATCTTTTTGGATGTTTCTTTCTTCTTCACAAATTGATTGCCATTGATGAGCTAGGGGAGAATTGAAAAAGCTTATTTTTCCTTGCATATCAAGAATCTCAACGTGTGAATGACGTACAAGGAAAAGGGAAAATCGCTGATTAGTCCCTGATAGCTGAACCATCTACCAGGTAAGTTTCTAATGATGTTTAGGTTATAATTTGATATTAATGTTATTAATTGTACCTATATACATATTGGGTTGTCATTATGGTGAATAATTTGATCTATAAGGAGTAAAAATAAATTTTTTGAAAAAATTTTGATGGATCAAGTAAAAGTTTCATACATGAGAATTCTGTCTGAATATTTGTTCTAGATTGAGCCCTTGCATGTGTTACGGACTCAGGTTAACATGAGACTTAGATTTAGCCTGAATTAGCTACTCGTTGTCGTTTAATACGTTTATCTAGCTTTGGCCAAGCTACTTTACTTGTGCTGTCATTGGTTTAACCCAGAAGGGTAACCTGACGTAACTAATCTGTATTTGATTAGCTCTTATGAGCATTATATGTTTTTGGACTAACGTATTGAGTACTTTTACAAAGATCCATCGTAATAATAAAAGTTATACGATATGGATTTATTCTAACGAAGTGTAATAAGTTATGAATTTTGAATATCTGTATGTTTAAACGTTATTGACTTTGAATTTCTGAACCATATTGAAACAAGGTTGAAGTTCAATTGATTATAGGCACATAGCTACTTAATGAACATAGTAAGTAGTGTGTTGATTTTGTAGAAGTTTACTAAGTATTTTTTATACTTACTTTGGATATTATTTCTCTGGATATCTTAAACTATTGGATCGTGTTGGTCGGATCACTGGAGCATACACCTACCTTCATCTCTTTTCGGTAGTTTTTGAAGTCTCAATCTATGGTTAATCATGGCATGTAAATAGGGTGTTTGTTTTGTAAGAATATGGACATGTTTTGGTACCTTGTGTTGTAATGGATCTTTATACAAGTTCAGTGCTAATAATTATATTGCAAGTTTGATCTTTTGGTTATATATGGCATAACTCATATTGATTTGGTATTTAATGGTTAAATGGATGAATTGATGAGTGAATTTGTAACAGATGAATGTGTTTTTGTTTAAGTGTTTAAATTGTGGTGTCAATGAAGATACATTGGTTAGGCACATAGGATGAATGTTTTGGCATATGTTAGGCTTGTTAAATGTGTTTTAAGCTATAGAATTGGTTAGTTTTGATTCATCTTGGTACCCAAGTTTTGGATGAAAATGTGCCTTGTTTTGTAAACTTTTTAAAGTACACACGGCTTGGGACATGGGCTGTCACACGACACACGACCTACCCACATGGTCGTGTGCCTTATTTTTTTCAATGCAGACTGGTCTACACGAGCACAGAAAGTTACATGGCCTGGTGACACGGGCGTTTAACCTTGAGCTACACGGTCCAATGAGTTCCACGACCTGGCCACACGGCCATGTGGCCTTATTCAACATGGGTATAGTTAGTTACACAATTTGCGTACACGGGCATGTGAAATAGGTACACGATCGTGTGGAGTAGCCACACTGCCATGTTTTGAGCCACACGATTTGGGCTTTGTCATATGGCCGTGTGACCCTGTTTTCAAATATTTTCAATTTTTCATGTTTTTCTGTTTTGCCTCAAAATGACCCTTGATTGTTTTAAAATTATTTTTAGGGTCCTCTAGGCTTGATTTAAGGTCCATAAATACTTTGATTTATATGACTTATTGAATGATATAAGATAATTTGCTTAATCATTTCTATTTGTTGTTAACTATTTTGAATGGTACTGTAATACTCCATAACCCTAATCCAATGACGGAGACAGGTTAGGGGTGTTACAAGTTGCTAACTAGATTGGCGTATGAGTTGGGTGTCTGGTAGGGCATGTTAGTTGCTAACCAGATTGGCGTATGTGGTGGGTTTCTCGTAGGGTTTGTTAATTGCTAATCAGCTTGGTGTTATGGGTGATGCCATCGATAGGGCATGTTAGTAGATAACTATGGCAAAGAGCCCTAATCTTGTGGGAAAACATGTATATGTTCGAAATAATATGGACTAAGACACCCATAGTGAGTTGTAAATATGAGATTTGAGGTTAGCACAAGGAAGGGTATGGGAAAGAGTAAGAAAATGTGAATCTGGATTTGTCACATGTAATGCATGTTATGTATATTCGTAGTAAGTTATGAGATCCCAAATAGAAAGATTGACTACGTAGTTGTATTGCATGATAAATATTAAGTCTTAATCTCAATTAATGTATTTTTGGCGAAATGTATTTATTAGTTGTAGTGCTTGACTTATTCCATTTGCTAGATGAGAGTCATACTCAGTAGGTGTATAAATGTCAATCAACGGGTATTTCTGGTATGATAGAATAAGTGAAGGTAGCTTTTGTGAAGTGTCTATTGTGTTGATGTTAGCAAAATTGTTCTCTAGAAAAGTAGTTTCTTACTATATTTGACAGATGATAGAGTTCGCCAGGGGATACTATCCGTTGGGGATAGGTATCCTCCATTTTCGTATGTAAGAAGGTAGAAGCCTAATTGTCTTTACAAGAAGGTTGTTAACTTATTGTTACTTGTATATGTATATATACACCCAATTATTCCTGCTCATCGAATTTGTTTGGAATGGTTTGAGCATTTTTATTGCTTGAGCTCATTAAGTTCTTTCAAACGTACTCCCTTTCTCTCCTTTTATTCTAGGTGGTACCTCGACGTAAAAGGGCTTGTAAAAGGGACTCAGCTAGA
Source organism: Gossypium hirsutum (assembly GCF_007990345.1). NCBI lineage: Eukaryota > Viridiplantae > Streptophyta > Magnoliopsida > Malvales > Malvaceae > Gossypium > Gossypium hirsutum. The sequence continues at coordinate 79,859,109 of NC_053427.1, forward strand.
TAAAGTGACCTTTGTTGTGAGCCTTACCTATGTTTGTTTTGTAACAGGCATATACTTTTATTTTGGGTGGGTGGCATATAGCTCTATGTTGTAACCAACATTTGTAATAATTTACATCTTTCGCCAAATCACTATTTTAAGAGAATGTTTACATACTCTTGAAGTATAGGTTAAACCTTTGTGGATTATGGTTTATGAGATTATCTTTTAGTCGTATACGCCAAACTGATTTAAACGATATTTAACGGCCATTAATGCACTTGAAACTTTTGTGTGGAAAATAACTCACATCGCATTTTATATAAACCTGTCGCCTTTTGTAAGCCTTTCATCGAAAATTCGTTTTCAATTAGGTTTTATATTATATGGTGTTTCCTTGATTTGATTGTATTGTCATTTAAAATTTTGGGCTAATGCCCTATTTCTATGAGCATATGTCGAAACCTCAATAAAAGTACAAACAAAGTTTAAGCCTATTTTTAGTGTAATGATTGTCAAACCCGTAACCACATCACGGTCGCCGACTAAGACCTTCACTTATACTTTGACCTGTGACTGTATTAAGCACTGTTACCCCAAAACCTGACTTTCATAGGATGAGTTTCTAAGGTAATGGTCCTATGTTGGCATGAGATATGAAATGTATGTGTTTTTAGACGAGTTATCACATCCCCGACCCGTCAAATCTACCTATAAACTTTTATGGTTTCACTCTTAAAACCTAACCTTAACTCTTAAGAAAAAACTCTAGCCCTAACCCTAACAAAAAATTGAAAAAGAAAATAGGCCGAGGAGAGAGAGTGCCCAACCGAACACACTTTCATACACTCTCTCTAAAACCGACCTATTTCACTAATTAAAAAAATAACCTAAAAATTAATTAAAAAAGTTATACATCTAATTTAGCTCAAATTCTTAGACCAAACGACTTAAAAGGTGATAGCACATTTTTTTAATGTTAACTTTTTTACATTTTAAAATTAGTACTTTGTTGTAATATAACAAAATTCTAAGAATAAAAGTAAACAAATCAGTCTGAGATTTTCACGAAAATGGGGGAAAGAAAATTGGATGACGAGAGTATATCTTTTTCTAAGTTAATTTCAACTTCATAATAATTACAGGATCACATCAGTACTCGATATATAATCATTGTTGTTTACTTAGGGCTTTGACAATAATCGGTTAAGAGGCAAGCCAAGAAAAAGAAAAAAAGCTTTAAGTTACGACTGTACATTCAAAGACCATGGTCCTCTTATTCTTTTATTATTTGATTATTAAAAAATAATTGAAAGTTGGGAAGCAGATTAGGATAAAATTATCTCAAATATGAAAACAAATCTTTGATGAAGAAATTGTGTTGAATATGCAAGAGTATAATACAAGAGAAAGCAGGGGAGTGTGGCTTGCAGACAACAAAAGGTGTTGGGAGATATATGATTGATTAAATCCCGTCATGGCAAGTCTTCCTATGCTGGTTTATGTGAATGTAATTATATACAATAATTTTTATCTTGTACCCTCAGCACCGTTTTAAAATTCGATCTTTTTGTTTAAAACTAGTATGATTCCCCTCTTCGCGTGGGATTTTCTGTCTTTTTCAATAAAAAAGTATTTATTATATAGTATTATATACAAAATAATGCTAACAAAAATTAATCTTAATAATGAATTCAAATTAATTATATAAGTGGAGTCTTAAGTTGTGGACTACAATCGAGAGGTTGATTTTCTCTTAGAATAACTTAAGCTTAAATTGTTGTTGTACCAAAATAATTATGTAAGCCAATTGTATACATCTATGAATGCGGATGTACATCTTTCAATCCAAAACCTCTCCAATATAAATATATAAGTTGTTTAATTTATGTATTAGTTGTAATAGTTCGTTTTTAATAGTGTCAAAAATAATAATTTTAAAATTTTATTTTTAATGTTCGAGTCCATAATTATTGAAGTATTAAATTTAATTCAAGTTTGATCCCTTAATTTTGTTAATTAGATAATTAACTGTGATACAAGAACTAAATTATAAAAGTGATAAAAGTTAATCACTATAAAATTTTATTTAATCGAAGGATCAAATGAGTAAATAGACCTCTATTACTTAGCCAAACAGTAGTGGATGACATCTTGCATCCACCAATTTAGTTAATTATCATTAATTTTATTAATTAAAGTTTAATTAAAATAATCCTAATTAATTAAAGTTAAAATAATGTATATAAGTTAAATATAAACCAAACCAAGAAGTCATCTTCTTTATTCTTTCCTCCACCGAATATCAATTAAAGAAATAGGGTTGAAGCCTTCCAAACTTTCGGTCAATAGTTGTAATTATTTGTAAGTAATTTTCTTATAATTTTTATGTTTTTGAGGTTCCAGGAGAATGAATTAGTTAGCCCGTGTATTAATTTATAAAACTGTTAAAGTTTTTAAAAATTAACATGGATGAGTTCTTAATGAAATTGGTGTTAAACAGTTAGATTTTAAGCTTAGTTATGAAAAATGACTAGATTGTAAAGTGAAATTGTTAGTTTTGAATATAGGGAATAAAATGTAAATATTTTGAAATTGGTATGAAGTTTCTATAATTATAAACAATAGAGAGTGATGTAATTGAGATCAGTTTTGAAATCAAGGCAAAAATTTGAAAGTTATGGCAATTTTAATTTTAGGGACTAAATTGAATAGAATACAAAACTTTAGAGAATATTCAAAAAATGAAATTAAACAATAATTTGTATGCAATAGGATATTATAAGGTATTTAGAATTTCTAATTTGAAATGAATTATAATATAGGCCAAGAATTGAATCAAATGAAGGAAAATAAAGGAAAAGGCAAATTATGAATTAGTCATTGATGTTTTGTTTGTTGTTGTTTTTGCCAGGAAAATTCATATGGTTTATTGTATTTAAATTTTTAAGTATTTAAAATTAGAATATATATATATGTTTAATTGAAATTTGGATTGTTTACGTTTTGGTACAAAAGGTGATATTTGGATTGTTCATACATACATAAATTGTAAACCTTGGTCAATGTTGAATTTAGCATGTGAATGTTCATATATATATATACATACATGTATGTTTTGGAAATGTGGTAAGCCTTATATATGTCATTTGAATGATAATTTTAAATATGAAATGGTATGGTAAATGATGGTTTCGAATAACCAAAGATGATATGGAATAGATTGAACTTATAATAGTTGATTTGGTATATTGGTAGATATTAGATTGACTGCTTGGAATTGGTTGAATTGAAATGTTAATATGGTTTTGTTTTGGCTTTATGTAAATATAAGTGTGCAATTAGACACCAATTGGGTGAGTTGAAAACTTGGCATGAAATAGGTACCAAAATGTAGATTTTTGACATTTTGGCTCAAAGGTATCGATATTTTAGAAAAGGGTATTGGTACATTGGTGATTTTTCTTAAATTTTCAAACATCAAATTTAAAAATAGTATTGGTACTTTGATAAGGGTATTTATACTTTATGTCTAGTATTGATATATTTATTTTAATTCAAATTATTTTGAAACATCGAAGGCCAAAATGGTATCGGTACCTTTATGGGGTACCAATACCTATTCTAAAAACTTTGAAATAATTACAATTTGGTACTTTTTCATGCTCAAGTCTATAAAAGAGCTTTTGTATATTTGATTTAATTGTATATCTTAATGTGATTGTGTTTAAGACATGATGGGATGTTTGAATAATTTATTTATGGTTTATTTCATGGTAGTTGCTCCGACAACAATTGTAGCATTCCGTAACTCAGACCTGATGATCAGGTCAGGAAAAGGGTGTTACATTTAGTGGTATTAGAGCTATGATTTAATCAATTCTAGGATTGAAACGTAATGCTTATGAGTCTAGAAATGCATGCTACAATACATGTGATAGTGTGATGCCTTCTAATCTATTTGACTATGTTTTTCTTGTAAATTACCATGTTAGCTGAATCAAATCGTGTCGTATCTGATGAAGTGGAAAGTAATGTTCCTTCTCCCGATCAGGAACTTGCTCCTAATATGCTCGTTTCGCAAAGGCTAGGGAATGATGCGAGAGATGCTTTCTTCTAAGTGTTGAACTAGTGGGTTACTCAATACTTGGGAGATAACCCTTCAACTCCATAACCATAATTGTAAACTCTACCCCTGCTCGTGTCTTACGCGGTACCCTTTTATCCTCAGAACCCTAAAATGATAAATGATCATCGACCCCAGATGGAAAATTTTGGTAAATGTGGGGCAAATTAATTTAAAGATAAAAAGGAAGATAGAAGTAATGAGAAAAAGCAAGATGGGTCCAAGATGCAAGATTCTGGAAAGAATAAAATAACTAAGTTATTTTTGATACCTCCACCTAAAAATTCAAGAGATCTCCAAAGTTAGTTTTCCACTTATTCCAGTATTCCAAGGAAATAAATGTTGTAATGTAGTACATTGCGATTCCAGGCTACATCTGTGTTTAATGTAGGGAATATTCACAATGTGGATAAATCAGTTTGCAAATATTGTGGGAGAAATCACATAGGTGAGTGTAGGTTTGAAAGCAGGGCTTTGTTTAGAATGCGTAACCAAAGAACGTTTAAAAAGAGAATGCCCAAAAATAGAAATGTCTAAATAGAGTTACCAAAGGCCTCAAGCTACAATAGTGGCTAGTACATGTAGCATTTGGAGCACAAGCAAACAAGTTTGCAAGTATTGTGGCAAAATTTATCTCAGAGAGTGTAGGATGAAGAAGAAAGCTTGTTTCATATGTAGTTCCAGTAAGCACTTTATGAGAGGTTGTTAAACGAATTTAGGTATTACCAATTATCATATTGTTAAACCGATGCCAATTCAACAGAAGGTGAAATGCTAGAAACTTGTAATAATGTTGGAACTAGTAGAAGCGGAACCAGGGGTATGACCGTAAGATCTGGAGCTTGAATTATTGCCATATTTTTTTGTGATACGAGCCAGAGAGGAGACTATAGATTCTGATATGATTGTTGGTACATATTCTCTTTTTCGTGTTCTGTACATGCTTTGATTAATTCTAGATAAATGCATTGATGCATGCACTACTTTAATAACTGAAAAGAATATGTCAATAGAGTTAATTGAATATGATTTTAGAGTAAGAAACCTATTATATTAGTATGTCTTTGTTAATAAAATATATAAAAATTGTCCACTGAGAATTCAGGATCATGAATTTCTTGCCAGTCTAATGTTGTTACTATTTGATGAGCTTGACATTATTCTCGACAGAAATTGGTTAAACTTACTTGATGCTATAGTCGACTATAGACATAAAATAATATTGTATGGAGATTTTAGAATGGTGAATTGATTAGTGTTGAGATTGACAAATTTGATTGTTCTACCAATATCATATTAGGTGTAACAGGCCGATTTTGAGGCTAGTCAAAAAGTTGGTTTCGAAACCACTAACTTGAGGTCGAGGAAATTATTTTAAATATTATTTTATGTATTGTAGCAATATTAGATAAGTACATAAAAATTTTGGTGAATTAATTTTAGCGATTGCTTGCTTAATTACGAAAAAGGACTTAATCGCATAAAGTGCAAAAGTCTTATTTTGTTAGATAAGGGTGTAAATTAGCTAAAGAACCTAAATTGGGGGCCTTTAAAGAGAAATTAGATCCCCAATGCTTAGGCTAGCCGGCCATAGGAGACAAAAGAAAGAGAAATGGTCAAAATTAGGTGGGTTGGTGACCAATTTTGACTAGAATAAGAATAAAATAAAGAGAAAAATATATCATCTTTTCCTCTTCTTATTCATCACTGAAAAATGCAGCCATTAGAGGGTTTTTGAGCTTTAAAATTTTCAGCCACTTAGTCTTTCTATAAGTAAGTGATTTTAATGAGTGTTTTTTAATGATTTTTACATTTTTGAGACCCTTGTGTCATGAGCTTTCTAATGAGGGGACTATTTTACAAAATGGTTGAAAGTTTAGGGTTTTACCATGAGAGCATTTAGGTTTTTTCTGAATTTTTGTGGAAGAATGTGAGTTTTAGATAAGTAATAAACAACTTTTGTGAAGGGATTTCTTATGAAAACCCTAATAGGTACTATTTTGCATAAGTTGTAAAATAGATGATAAATATGTGAAATAGAGGAAATTTTAGATTGCTATAAGAGTAAAAAGGGTTCGGCTAGGTTTATAATAGGGAGAAATTCGATAAAAAAATGACTTTCGAGCATAGGGGTAAAATGGTCATTTTGTGAAAGCCTAGGGGCAAAATAGTCATTTTGCCCAATTATGAAATTTTGAGTGTCTAAATTGATGTGCTGATGAAATAAATGAATTTTATTAATTTAAATCAAGAGAAGCGTGATTCGGGTCTTGATCGGCGTAAGAACAAAGTTTACGAGGATTAAGTTCGTCTTCATCATTTTGTATCGAGGTAAGTACATATGTGAATAATGTGTTATTGAAGCTTACTTTGGAATATTTTGATAATATACATGTGTAATTGGCTCATTGTTGTTATGTATCTAAATTCTATTTGTTGCCATGAATGTATAAATGGCATGTTATGTGAGTAAAGTACATTGTGAGCAAGTACGATGCTATTCGGCTAGTTATGAAATCCCGTTGGACCTTAGACATAGCATAGGATACAAAAGGGTATGTTGTAAAAATTATGTGGTCTGAACTCATGAGTTGAGTTTGAGTTCATGAGATAAATGTTATAGGTAACGTGGGTCTGGGTACTGCTTTATGTACAGACCCGTGAGTGGCTCAATGAGCGAACATTACATGATAGCTATGGGGTCCAGGTCCTGACCTGATAAAAAGGCCTGTGAGTAGCTCAAATGTGAGCGTTTCATAGCACGAGGTAGCCCAGATTTCTTATATGGTAATTAGATGCAAATTCCCCGCGTATCCATATGTATTCCGAGAGTTCAATGGGTAACATTGAAGATTTAATTGGTGAAAACTTGATGAGGTATGTATACTGAACTTATGGATAGTACCTGAGTAAGGGATGAGATGCATTAAGTATACATGAAGGAAAGGAAGAGTAAGATAGAGATGTTAAAGGATTTATATCTTTTAAGCATGACAAGTTACCGTTTGATGAATATGATTTTATTTTAATTACACTTTATTTATATATATGTACTTACTAAGCTCCCACGCTTACCCTTCTTTCTTTTATTTCCTTATAGTGCCGCCAAGCTAGTATCGAGGATCCAGTGACGTCTTAAAGCTTCGATCACACTATCACTTAAGACCTTGGTATAGCTAGTTTAAATTGTTTTATTTTTTGCATGTATAGGGACTCGAGTATTTTGTTTATTATTTTGTTAGTTAGCCATAATGTGTTGGCTCATATGATAAAAATGATAGTCATTTTGTATAGAACATGAATGTTGGCTAACATCAATTATTATTCAATGCAATGTTTTAAATTTCTAATGGTTGTGGTTGTTTTGGTTATGCATGTTATGTTCGTATTGATCTTGGTTGATCTTATGTAGATAAGGGTATGTACGGGCTTATGCCTTGGCCATGTGGCCCTTAAGGATTACTGACGCCAGAAACAGAATGTCCAAGTTTTTGCACACGGGCTAAGACACGGGCGTGTCATGGCCGTGTGAAGGACATGGTTCATGGACACGAGCGTGTGTCAGGCCGTATGAAATCCCCTGTAGGTTCGAATTAGAAAATAAATCCACACGGGTAAGGGACATAGGAGTGTCCCAATGTGCTTAGGCCGTGTGAGCCACACGGCCCATCAGCATGACCATGCCTAAATGGTCACATGGGCGTGTTGCCCCTCTCACACGGGTATGTGCCCCTGTGTTAAGTGTTATTTTCAGAATTCTTCGAAGGACCCGGATTCATTCTGAATGGGTTCCACTGGATGTTTTGAGCCTCGTAGGCTCTTATTAAGGAGTTTATAACAAAGATTGAAAAAGTTCTTAATTTGACCATGTTTTGGTGATATGGAAACGTTTGTATGCATGAGTTCAAGTTAGGTAATGCCTCATATTCCGTCCCGGCATAGGGCACGAGTGTGGGGTGTTACATTAGGGATATCTGCCTAAGTGCTAATAAAAAAAAGTTATAAAGAGTATCTAGTATACATTTTAGATATTTGAGTACCGGAATCAAACATAGAACAAGTTTCCATAGTAAATGAGTTCACTAATGTATTTTCTGATGAATTTTCAGGTTTATCACCTGAGAGAGAGATTGAATTTGTTATTGACGTAGCATCTGGATCTACTCCAATCTCTATTGCACTGTACAGAATGACTCCAATTGAATTGAAAGAACTGGAAGCTTATTTGCAATAACTATTAGACCGGGGATTTGTTCGACTGAATGTATCACTTTGTGATACACCAGTGTTTTTTGTGAAAATGAAAGAACAAACCCTAAGATTGTGCATTAACTACCTGTAGTTGAATAATATGACCATAAAGAATAAATACTAATTATCCCATTTTGGCAACTTGTTTGATTAGTTGAAAGAAGCTACCATGTTTTCGAAGGTCGACCTTCGATCAGGTTATTTTTAGCCCAAAGTTATGAGCCAGATGCACCCAAGACTATTTTTTGGACTCGATACAAATAATATGAGGTACTAGTAATACCATTTGGGCTAATGAATGCCCCAAATTCTTTTATGGAATTGATAAACAAAATATTTCAGTACTTCTAGACATATTTATTGTTATGTTTATTTATGACATTTAGATTTACTCGAGGAATGAAACTGAAATGATCAGTAATTGATAATTGTGTTGCAGACATTACACGAGAAATAATTATATGTGAATTTTAACAAATGTGAATTTTTTCTTCGAGAAGTAGGATTTTTGGGACATGTAATATCAACTGGTGGTATTCGTTTTGATTCGAATAAGATATATGTGGTTGCAAATTGGAAACCTCCAAAGAATGTTGTAGAAGTATGCAATTTTTTGGGACTGGCCAAGTGTTACAGGTGGTTTGTTAAAAGTTTCTCGATGATTTCTTCACCATTAACAAAACTGTTATAAAAAAATGTAAGTTTTGTCTGGTCAGAAAGTGTCAACAAAGTTTCAATCAATTGAAATCAATGTCAACAGAAGCTCCAGTATTGACTCAGTTTGAATCCGAGAAAGAATTTTTTGTTTACAGTGATGCTTCACTTAATGGATTAGGTTGTGTATTGATGTAAGATGAAAATGTAATAGCATGTGCTTTTCGACTGCTTAAACCACACGAGAAGAATTTTCCTACGCACGATCTGGAATTAACTGCTATAGTGTTTACTCTAAATATTTGGAAAAATTAATTATAAAAGGAGAAAGGTCACATTATCACCGATCCAAAAAGCCTAAAGTATATGCTGAAAAAGGAAAATGTGAATATGAGACATCTTAGATGGCTCAAGTTTTTGAAAGATTACGATCTGATTAATGACTATCATCTGAGTAAAATTAACATGTTAGCTGATAAAATTAATGTGGTCGCTGATGCATTAAGCCAAAAATCTTTAATTACTTTGAAAGCAATAAACACTCATCTGACTTTGCAATGTGACAATTATATTCTAGCTGAGCTGAGAGCTAAGTTTTATTTTTATACAGAGTTCAAGAATTTCAAAAAAAAAAAAGATTCTGAGTTGCAAGCAAAACGGAAACGGGTTGTGTAATAGCCCAGTTTAGACCTTAGTCGGAACAATGGTTTCGGGACCACAAATCCTAGTCAAAAGAATATTTTAATATTATTTTGTGTTTACAGCATGATATGTGATATCTGTGAAAATCTCGTGTGAAAATTTTATCATTTGTGTGCTCTATTTTATAAAAGGATTTAATCGTGTAAAATGAAAAAGTAGCACGCTTTTTGCTAAAGTGCTATATTGGTATGGCTTTTATAATGTAGGGTCCTTATGTTGAAATTTTACCATTGAATAATTGTATGGACGATATTGGGCTTATAATTGACGATTTTATAATATTTAATTAATGGACAAAATGGTAAATGATATATTATTATGAATTAAATAAACAAAACATAATATAGCCATGCATTCTCATCTTTTTTGGCCGAAAGTTGAAGGAAAAAGAAACCATGGTTGCTTAAATAGTTCGGCACATTTGGAAGCTTGAATTAGGTATGTGGTTTGTTCGGTTTTTTGATAATTTTTACGTTTTTGAAATCGTTGCTTTGAATACTAGCTAGCCCATGCTTGAATTTTTGAATTGGTTGTGGATTTGTAATTTTTCATTGTTGATAGCTTGAGATTTTTGTGTTTTGATGATGAAAAATAAATCTTTGTTGATAGATTATTATGTTTAATTAAGTAATTTTTAGTAAAAATGCCTATTTAGGATTAAATTATTAATTTTATAAATCGATGGGTCAAAATGTAAAATAAATGAAAGAAATGGGCTGCTAGGGACCTTATTGAAATTCGGCCAAGCATGGTTGTGGTGAAATTTTGAATATTTTGTGCTTTGTGAAATAGGGACTAAATTGTGAAAAATGTGAAATGTTAGGGGAAAAGTGTAATTTGCTCATTTATGTGTTTTTGGATGAATTTGAATGAATATATGATTAAATAAGTCAAATTTATATTAATTTAGATTGAGAAAAGAGAAAATCAGATTTGGATTGGGGGAAATCTAAAGTTGTCGAATAATTGCTCCGGTCCATTCGTCTTTGTTCGAGGTAAGTTAATAAGTAAATAGTTGTTGTTAAATTTATACGAAAATGTATTTAACTGTGTCGAATTGAATTTTAGTAACTATATATATATGCGTTGAATTGATTTATAATGAATATATATGTATATGCTGAAGTGAATTAAGCATGGGAGAATTAATTACGAGCTTGAATCGATCGAATTACGATGTCCGTAAGCCCCGTATGAACCTTAGGAATAGTTAGGATACATATGTCATGACATAGGATTACGATATGTGATTTCGTGTAAGACAATGTCTGGGACGTTGGCATCGATTTGAGATTTACGTGTAAGACCATGTTTAGGCCATTGGCTTCGAATATGATTTCATGTAAGACCCTGTTTGGGACAGTGGCATCGATAGTTGATTACATGTAAGACCTCGTCTAGGACGTAGGCATTGTACGAGCTTTTTGAGCTATCCAAGTATCCTTATTGATTCCAAATGGTTCAACAGGCAATGTTAAGTTAAGATCAAATATGAAATCGAGTTAGGCATGTGCAAAGTTATGTTCATAAAGTTAAGGTAAGTTTAGTACTTGAAATGGTGATATAAATTATACATGTTATAAAAGGTGATTTATATGTACATGTGATTGTTTAAATTCAACCAAGTGATGTTATAATGTTAATATTCATGTGTTGATATATTTGCTTATGACTTACTAAGCAATTCAAGCTCACTGTGTGTGCTTGCTCATTATTTTATAGATTTTGGAATGGTAGTTATGAGCTCAGGGATTGTCAAGGAAGTCTGTCACACTATCGATCGTTATTTCGGTATTTTATAAGCTTGAAACTTTGAACATATGGCATGTATAGGCTAGCCTTTGTGTTGGTTGATTTTGGAAGTGTATATGTGTATAAGCTAGTTTTAATGTGTTTGAGTTTGAAAGTGTATATATATAAGGCCATGTGAAAATGGCTTGATTTTTTTATGCTTGAGTTCGATAATGTTTGATCATGGTTTAAGATCATTTTTGGTAAATATGCTATACGACATGCATGAATTGTATTTTTGATTATGCAGTGTAACTTTTATTCATATATGTGATCGATGATTTATGAACTTGTATCAATGCTTGATGAATTATGGCAAATGACATATAAGTTGATTAAGTAATGTTTATGTTATATGTTCATGTAATTGATTTGGTTATTTGTGAGTTAAATGGTAGGTTGTTCAATGTATGGGTATATTCAGCTAAACTTAGTTAAAATAAAAGGTATATGCTTATGACATGTTCATTTATGAATTAGCTATTTAGGTTCGGTCTTGGATAGCAAAGAGTGAACAAAATTTTAAAATTCATATTGAAATTATTTTGAATGACCGAATGTTGGTTAAATGTTTGGTAGTGAGTATGTAATTTTAGGAATGGTAATAAGCATGCAAAATGGGTGTACTTTTTGGTTGTTATTTGTGCCCAAAATGGTTCAATTTATTATGGTCATATGCGCATAAATTGCGATAATAGAAGAGGTACATTTGGTCATTTGGTAACTATGTTTAGATATAGTTTATTAATATTAGTAAATATGCACATGTAGTATAAGCAACTATGGTATGTACGGTCATGTTGTAATGTTGCTATGGTACTTATGTTTTATTTGGTTCAATGTGCGCATAGTCTAGTGACTAGAAAAGAGGTATGTTTAGTCTTAAATGATATTTATTTAAGTGAAGTATATGTAAATGTTTGATTATTGCCATGTGGATGTTTTAACTTAAAATAATGTGCAAAGCATGTTTGTTCATATTGACTAATACCCATGCCGCATATGTGAGTGGTGTTTAAGTTGAGTAATATGTCTCATATAGTTTTAAAATGTGCATGTGTATTGATTATGAAGTGGTATATTTAATATTAAGCTAATGTATTAATCATTTTGTCACATGCTCAGTAAATGTTAATTAAATATACATGATTGATTATAAGTAAGTATTAAATGATAAAATTTGCAATTGTATTAAAGTTTTGAAATTTCTGGCTGAAATAAGTGTTTTTAATGTGGATGAATTACAAAGTATGGAATGTAATGAGTGTCTGTTTGAGTTGTACTATGACAGGTAATTCCTCTTAACCCTACTCCGGCGACGGATATAGATTAGAGGTGATACAGGTTGAAAATGGTTAGACTTATGAGTTCAATGTTGATAATAACGGGAATTGATGCTTTCGAAACCGTGTTTGCTCACAACAATACATATTCAATACATCCAGGAAATAATAAAATGTATAATAATCTAAAGCAGTTATACTGATAGCCAGGAATGAAAAAGGAGATTAGCAGAATTGTACATCTTTGAGATTGTCAAGTTATATGATGTGACACTTTCTATCATTTCAAATCGAGAGCTAGGAGTTTCCTCCAAATGCTTGAGTAAGTTACACGAAGCTCTAGGCACGAAATTAAATTTCAGTACAACCTTTCATCCTTGGACTGATAAGCAATCAAAATGAGTGATTCAGATATTAGATGCTGTAGACACTCAATTTTGCCCGGGCCCAGAAATAAGTTCAAAAAAAAAAACAAAGTCCAAGTCCAGTACAAAATTACAAACATATAATTCGGCCCAATCAAAATGGCCCATTACTTGAAAAGATTGAAGGTCCATCTATGAGCTTGACTCATATGGAAATATAATCTTTAAGGATATGCAATCTTAGATATGATATGCAATCTTAGATATGATACAATCTTAGATATGATATGCAATCTTAGATATGATATGCAATCTTGAAGATATGATCTTGTAATCTTGGAGATTTAATTTGTAGATATCCTTTAATCTTAACCGTTGATGTAATTGATCTGTACCGTTGGATTTGGGGAGGCTCAACTATAAGTAGAGGCCTCTCCCTTCATTGTAAATCACTTGAGTTTTGGGAAGCAATAAGAATTCTTAAGAGCATTCACTCAAATTTCTCTCCCTCTTGCGTTCTTACTCTCTGTGGTTTGTTCTTATTTTATTCTTCGTCTATCTTAGTTTTTCAACCTTTTTTTTATTTTAATTTCTTCATTTTTCAAATATGTATATTTATTCCTATCTTTTATACATTTGATTATGTATTTTATATATTATAATATTTAACCTTTTTATATAGTTTATTTTCAAATATATATTTTCTATGCATGTACATATATTATATTATCATTTCAGTATTTTGAACTATTGCATTATATTTTTATAATTTGTAAATGTTCTATTTATTCATTTTTTTAGTGTATGTCATTTATCTTATTTGCGCATAGTTTCATTTTTTTTATATGCTATGTTTAATCATTTCTTTTATGTGCTATTTTATGATATATATTGTTGTAAAATTTTTGCATGTATTATGTTTTTCTTTTAGTTTACTCATGTTTTTATTTGTTTATTATCTTATATTTACCCTGGTATGATTTTTTTCATTAAACGTATGTTCATTTTATTTAGTTTTGTCTTAATGATATTATTTATGTTTGTATGGAAATGTTAGAATATTTTGTACATCTATACTTCATGATGCATTAATATGTCATCCTAAAACGTTATTTAAAATAATATTCCAAGGTTTTTTTTAAAAAAAAATAAAAGGCAATGGTTGATGTTTGGAAACTTCGAGAAAGGTAGCGCCCTAATTTACTGGGTTGCGACTTTTCTCGTTGAATCCGAATAGTCAAGCACCCTTCTAAGTGATTTTGAGTTTTTAAAACTTAAACAATTATTTCGAGATTTAAAAAGATAGTGTCCTAACTTACTGGATATGGCGTTTTGTTGTTTCGAGATAGAAATTTTCGAAAGACGAGCTTAGTTTTGAAGGTTTTAAAATGTTGCGTCCTAACTTACTAGATGTGATGTTTTGACTCGTTTGAAATAAGTGAGCCTTAATTTTCAAAATTGAGACATTCTAATTAAAAGAGGTTTGCATCTTAAAACTTTCAAATTTCCGACATTAAAGACACTTGATAATCAATTAGGTACCAATTTTTGGGCATTACGAGGGTGCTAACCCTTCCTCGTACGTAACTGACTCCCGAATCTGTTTTCTCGACTTTCGTAGACCAAAATTATTGTTTTAAAACAAAACATTTTATAAGGTGATCCAATCACACCTAAAAAGATTGGTGGCGACTCCCGTTTTCGTTTTTCTTAAAGTCGATTCCCATTTTCTAAAACTCGATTTAAAAATGGTTTCGACAGCTTGGCGACTCCACTGGGGACTAATAAGAGAGTCAAGCCGTGTAATTGATTATCTCTTGTCTTAATGTCGAAAATTAAAAATTTTAAAATTTAATCCTCTTTGCATTACATGTGTTTGTATTATTGCGTGTGTTGCTATATTCTGATACGCATTGCATTTGCATGACCGTTGTGGTCACATCCTTAAGTGGGAGTGAGAAGCTACACCTTCGTGAGGTTTTCGCCTCCGTGCAGGATAGTGGATCACTTTCGGGATACATCCGTACCTATGGTTTAGTGAGATTTTCATCTCTGTGTAGCCATAGGGAAATGTATTCCCCTGAACTGAACTCGATTCAAATGAGCCTATAATGGGTGAGGATCGAGGAATCTGCTGGTTTGGGTACCTCAAACTTTAGAAACAAACCACATATAGAAAAACCGTAAGAGCTCAATATAGATAGAATTATACTTAGCTTATCTTTGTGTTTATTAATATCATATGATACTGACTGTTTTCTTTCTTTTGTGCATGTCATTTTGTATTTAAAAGGTATCGATTCACGGTCAGTTTCTAAGTTAGAAAGTTTTATTATGGAGAACAGACTTCTTGATAGAATGGAGGGCAACGCTAACGTCCATAAATGGTCAAAGGAAACGCTGAAGGATACACATCAGAATTATGGGGTTACACTCGCATCAGCGTGGCGCAAAATAATCTCCAAGAGTTAAAGGAAATATGAGATCAATTGAGCAATGAAGCCAAGCAGTTGTTCTACAATAACAAAGGGGACTTGCAGTATTTGCTTGACAGGAGGATAGATGAGCAATTCAAAATGAGTGTGGGAGTATTGATGGACACTTCTACCATTATAGCATTTCTCTTTCATGTGAAGACGGTTGCCATGTGGATGGTAAGGGTGTTGGAAGGAAAGTGATTGATAGAGTGCATGAGACCTACAAAAATGAGTTGGATGGAAAGAATTTTGCCTATGATGGTAAAAAGCTTGTTTACTATAGGACCACTACCAAACAACAAGCTTGAGTTTACTGTTGTACTTATCAGAAACAATGGAAATGCAAGCCCCGATGGCCTGGATAGCTCAAGTAAGCGTGAAAGAAAGCGATTAAAGAAGACCGTATCATACAAAGACCTTTAGAGATTAGCTATGCTGCGAAAGTACCGAGGCAGGATGCTCTGTGTGGGTAGAAATCTGAAAGCTCTCAAGAAACATTAAGGATATAGGATATTATTTTAAGGTAGCACACTGCAGAGCGGGATACCTACTTGTTCCCTAATCTATCTCAAAATAATCAGAACAACTTCACAGGTATTGGAGGAGGTTCCCTTAGTTGCACGGATTACCCCAAAGGTGAGGTCGTAGCTCAAACTCAGGAGGCAGTTGATTATTTACAGACATTGGCGGCACATGCTGACATATTGAGCACCAATATGAGCTACAATCTGATTGTGGCCAACAGTTTGTTTTGTTGTTAAAACTTTAGGCATTAGGGCGAAAGCGTATTTGTAATCTATTTATATGTAAAGATATTCTTTTTCTAAATAAAGTTTTCTAAATGAGATTGAATCGAGATCGATACCTTTTGCATTCATTTGCATCTTATAGCATTTCATTGCATCATTTGCATTCAAAATTATAAAAAGACCCTAATTAGTTAAAGTTATTAAAAAGAGAAAGAAAAAGAGAGAGAGAAGAGGGTCACGGCTGAGTGAAAAAGAAGTTGAATGGGAATTAACGGCGTTCCCTTACATATCCCCAAATTTTGTGTCAGGAGGGATAGCTTACCCAGAGAAGGGGGTGTTTGGAAATGAAAATCATCCCATCAATGTCATACATGAGGAATGGACTGAACAAATAAACCTTGAGGGTATTCGCCCTTACGAACCGGGAAGTTCTTTAAACAATTGGAATGCATAAGAACTTCCTGTAATCTTTAAGAATTTTACGGAGTAATATTCAGAACACTCTTGTTGCTCTAAAGCCTAGGTGTAAAGAGATTTCTTTTGAGAAGTGGGCTCATGTTCAGACATTTTTATTTTCAATAAAACATACTTTTATTATTTATCCGAGTAAATATTCTTTCATTCTGATTGTTTTAACCTTTGACTTTTTTTTTAATTTCCATTTCATGTAAATAGTCATTCCTGAATTCATTTATTCCTTGTATATTCTTTTGTGTCCCTATCATAGATCCCTAGTTATCAGT
This sequence comes from Gossypium hirsutum, assembly GCF_007990345.1. Classification (NCBI taxonomy): domain Eukaryota; kingdom Viridiplantae; phylum Streptophyta; class Magnoliopsida; order Malvales; family Malvaceae; genus Gossypium; species Gossypium hirsutum. The sequence continues at coordinate 79,876,229 of NC_053427.1, forward strand.
GACACGGGCAACGATACTACAGATTCAGAGTTCTTTTTGAGTGCGATATGTGTTTAGAGGAATCTCAGTACTTTGAAGGTGACAGAAATTGTGACTTGTTTCTGAATTTGTTGAAAATGGTTTTTACCCCATGAAGTGGTGGTAGGAAATATAGCCTTAGAGGAAGGAAAGATTGCGAAATTGGAATTAGCTGAGGAGACAAAACAAGACCTTGTTGAGACTATTATGAGAATTCAAAAATGTGGTCCAAAGACACATGTAGGAGGATTTGCAATTGCCAGGATAAACATGAGGTTTTGGGGCACTGTTGGTCCACCATGGAAAGGGATCGCATCAGTTGTACAATGAATGCCAAATTTAAATGAGTCAAGACTTATGAGGCCGACCTCGTCAAAAGTTTCAAGCTGACAATGACTCATCTTTGTGGACATCAACTACTCCATTAAGAGGGGGAGATAGCTTCATATGCCAATATTACAAAGTCAAAAGTCATCCATTTCAAAAAAAAAAGATTATATATCTACACAATGCCAAAAGTTTGCAGTCTTTTCAAAGATAATGCGCCATACCACAGTACAACAAAGGTTGCCAAAAGAAAAGAAAAAGAAGAAAAAAACAAATTACAGAAGATGACCGAGATTGGTAAAAATTGGCATAAGAAACTACCGCCTACTCTCTATGCTTACGCTGGGGCAAACACCTTCAATTCCAGTTGTTTCAAAGGTCCAACCATCTTCCTTGGAATGGGTGCATTGTTTGGCTTTCCTGAGCAGTCTGATGTGCTGTCAATGGTTAGCTCCAAGCGGTGGCCATTGATTTCCAGCTATGGGGCATCAGGCCGTACACAGTCTCTGAAGCTTAAAATGATAGATTTTTTCATCAAAACCAGTTTCTGACAAAGTGGATGACGGTATCATGAAGGAAGCTCTCTTAGACTTCTATACAAGTTCAGGGAAGAGGAAACCTGATCAAATCATTATTTTCAGGGATGGGGTTAGCGAGTTTCAATTCAATCAAGTTTTGATCAAGTTGTTGAGGCTTGCAAGTTCCTTGACGAGAAGTGGAACCCTAAAGATTATGGTTATTGTTGTACGAAAAACCATCATACCAAGTTTTTTCAGCAGGGATCTCCTGACAATGTCCTACATGGTACTGTCATTGACAACAAAGTATGCCATCCAAAGAACAATGATTTTTACCTTGGTACCCATGCTGGAATGATTGGAATCACGAGGTAGACCCACTATTATGTTCTCTTAGGCCAGGCTGGGTTTTCGGCTAATGGTCTGCAATAGTTTGTTCATTCTCTATCCTATATGTATCAAAGGAGCACCATAGCCATATTTGTTGTGGCTCTTATTTGCTACGCTCATTTGGTAGCTTCACAGTTGGGGGCAATTTATGAAGATTAGGGATGCTTCAGAAACATCATCGAGTCATGGTGGGATGTATGTTCTGGGAGTAATCCCTGTACCTCAGCTTTCCAAGTTGAAGGATAAAGTTAGCAACTTCATTCTTGTCTACTGAGAATCATTGAACCATCTTTTTGTAGGGTTTGACAAACAACAGCCAGGACTGCTGCTGGGGTAATCCCTTTCTTATGGGTTTATGAATTAAGATTTTTCCTCCAAGCTTTGATGGAGTCAAGAATTGAATACCTCTTGTAAACTTAACTTGAAAGTATTCATCCTAAGCAAATGTACCAAGAATGGATGGCACAGACTTATGACAAAGAAGGTTCGTCCAAAAGAATTTCATAAAAGAAACTTTGTGCTGAAAGAGATCCTTCCCATGCAAAAGGATACCGAATTGGGAAGGGCCATATGTTGAGAAGAGGGTTTTCTCTAGAGGTGCACTGATTTTGACAATAAATGGATAGGAAGAATTTATCTGATCCAGTGAATTCGGACTCGGTCAAGGAGTACTTTGTCTGAAAGAGAAGGGAAGCCAAGGTGAAAACCCGCAAAGGGCACTTTGGGACTTCTATTTCAAAAAAAAAAGAAGAAAAGAAAAGAAAAAGAGAAAAAGAGAAAAAAATAAAAAGAAAAAAGAGAAAAAAAGAAAAAAAATGGAGAGGCCAAGGTGAAAACTCGCAAAGGGCGCCTTGAGACCAAAGGGGTTTTGAGTTGAAAACCTGAAAGGGGGCAGCTCAAATTTGGAAAGTCATGCAGTGACCTTGTTATACCGGATTCGACGAGAAGTGAAGTATGTTACATATCGAGGTATCAACGAATTATTTTGGATCTTTTAAACACATGTTGAATCAAGAAAATCTTTATAGAGCTGGTGTATAGACGCTCAAGCGGCGATATTTGGGGCATCTGATTTCTGTCCTATTTACTATCTTTGGATTCTTTTTCTTCACAAAGATATGTTCTCAGGTTAATATTTTTGCATTCCTTCCAATAATTTGTCCAAATCTAATTATCCTCAGGATCAATTTATTTGTCTCCCATTATTCATAAAGCATGTTGCATTGAAATAATGATAGATGAACTAAAATATCTTCACAAACGAAGTTTCGCATATTACTCTGGAAATTTCTAGATAATACAAGAAACTGAAACAAGACAATTGTTTAAGGAATTCTCATATGTATAGGTTGGAGATACTCGAGAGATTTTCTTCTTCAGTCCAAAAGGTGGTTGGACGTTTTAAGCAATATTGATCTTAAGAAAGGATCATTTTATAAACATCTTCAGTGGGTCGTAACATTCGGGGAATGGTACGGTAGACCAAATTGATGGAGAAGAGTTGAGGCATACGAGCAGAGTATGATTGATATGTCGAGAAGAATGAGGTGGAAAGCTCGGTAGATGAATGAGTGATGACGTCCGAAATAGGAGTTATTTTCATAAACATTTTGCATCATAATATGTCTAATTAGGAGCATTTGACTCATTTCAATCATGGCATCTTAATTATTTGTCATAAGCATAGATTCCAGGAAATCAATTCTACAGGTGGATTCCCAGTGGACAATGTAGCAAGGTTGATTGAAAATTACAAAATTCAGCGTCTTAATCCCCTAAGCAGTAGGGTAACAGGTTAAATTTGCAGATCTTATCTCCTTAAGCAGTAGTAGAGCAGATCGAAGACTTGCCTTAATCCCCTAAGCAGTAGGGTAACAGGTTAAATTTGTAGATCTTATCTCCCTAAGCAGTAGTGGAGCAGATCGAAGACTCGCCTTAATCCTTTAAGTAGTAGGGTAACAGGTTAAATTTGCAAATCTTATCTCCCTAAGCAGTAGTGGAGCAGATCGAGGACTCGCCTTAATCCCCTAAGCGTTAGGGTAACAGGTTAAATTTGCAGATCTTATCTCCCTAAGCAGTAGTGGAGCAGATCGAATACTCATCTTAATCCCCTAAGCAGTAGGGTAACAGGTTCGCAGATCTTATCTCCCTATGTAGTAGTGAAGCAGATCGACGATGACTCGCCTTAATCCCATAAGCAGTAGGGTAACAGGTTAAATTTGCAGATCTTATCTCCCTAAGCAGTAGTAGAGCAGATTGAAGACCTGCCTTAATCCCTTAAGCAGTAGGGTAACAGGTTAAATTTGTAGATCTTATCCCTAAGCAGTAGCGGAGCAGATCGAAGACGATGCACCTTAACCCCCTAAGCAGTAGGGTCCAAGATGATTTGGTATCTCTGCTATGACAGGGAACAAGTCGAAGATAGCAGATCGGGCACCTTCATATGATTTTACTGAAGCATATCCAAGATAACAGATCTGGCATCTCCATTTCGACAGAGAGCAGATACATAGTAGATCGAACCTTCATATGATTTTACTAAAGCAGATCCAAGATGATTTGGCATCTTTGTGTTCATAAAGAGCAAATCGAAGATATAGCGGATTTGGCTTTTACGTGTTTACACTGAAGCAGATCTAAGATGATTTGGCATCTCTGATAACAGATTTGGCGTCTCTGTATTAGACAGGGAGCAGATCAAAGATAGCAGATATCGCCTTCTTGAGTTGCAGTGAAGCAGATTGAAGCCGTGAAGAGGCCATTTAAAGAAGATTAAGGATCAAGAACTCAAGACTCGGCGAGCCCGGGCAAAATTGGTCCTTTTATAGTCTTTGCTCTATTCCTGTTACACAACAATGAGCAAAGAGGGGCAGCTGTAGACACTCAATTTTGCCCGGGCCGAGAAATAAGTTCAAAAAAAAAACAAAGTCCAAGTCCAGTACAAAATTACAAACATATAATTTGGCCTAATCAAAATGGCCCATTACTTGAAAAGATTGAAGGTCCATCTATGAGCTTGACTCATATGGAAATATAATCTTTAAGGATATGCAATCTTAGATATGATATGCAATTTTGAAGATATGATCTTGTAATCTTGGAGATTTAATTTGTAGATATCCTTTAATCTTAACCGTTGATGTAATTGATCTGTACCGTTGGATTTAGGGAGGCTCAACTATAAATAGAGGCCTCTCCCTTCATTGTAAATCACTTGAGACAATAAGAATTCTTGAGAGCATTCACTCAAATTTCTCTCCCTCTTGCGTTGTTACTCTCTGTGGTTTGTTCTTATATTATTCTTCGTCTATCTTAGTTTTTCAACCTTTTTTTTTTATTTTAATTTCTTCATTTTTCAAATATGTATATTTATTCCTATCTTTTATACATTTGATTATGTATTTTATATATTATAATATTTAACCTTTTTATATAGTTTATTTTCAAATATATATTTTCTATGCATGTATATATATTATATTATCATTTCAGTATTTTGAACTATTGCATTATATTTTTATAATTTGTAAAAGTTCTATTTATTCATTTTTTTAGTGTATGTCATTTATCTTATTTGTGCATAGTTTCATTTTTTTATATGCTATGTTTAATTATTTCTTTTATGTGCTATTTTATGATATATATTGTTGTATAATTTTTGCATGTATTATGTTTTCTTTTAGTTTACTCATGTTTTTATTTGTTTATTATCTTATATTTACCCTAGTATGATTTTTTCATTAAATGTATATTCATATTATTTAGTTTTGTCTTAATGATATTATTTATGTTTGTATGGAAATGTTAGAATATTTTGTACATCTATGCTTCATGATGCATTAATATGTCATCCTAAAACATCATTTAAAATAATATTCCAAGGTTTTTTTTAAAAAAAAAAAGGCAATGGTTGATGTTTGGAAATTTCGAGAAAGGTAGCGCCCTAACTTACTGGGTTGCGACTTTTCTCGTTGAATTCGAATAGTCAAGCACCCTTCTAAGTGATTTTGAGTTTTCAAAACTTAAACAATTATTTCGAGATTTCAAAAGATAGTGTCCTAACTTACTGGATATGGCGTTTTGTTGTTTCGAGATAGAAATTTTCGAAAGACGAGCTTAGTTTCGAAGGTTTTAAAATGTTGCGTCCTAACTTACTGGATGTGATGTTTTGACTCGTTTGAAATAAGTGAGCCTTAATTTTCAAAATTGAGACATTCTAATTAAAAGAGGTTTGCATCTTAAAACTTTCAAATTTCCGACATTAAAGACACTTGATAATCAATTAGGTACCAATTTTTGGGTGTTACGAGGGTGCTAACTCTTCCTCGTATGTAACCAACTCCCGAATCTGTTTTCTTGACTTTCGTAGACCAAAATTAATGTTTTAAAACAAAACATTTTATAAGGCGATCCAATCACACCTAAAAAGATTGGTGGCGACTCCCGTTTTCATTTTTCTTAAAGTCGATTCCCATTTTCCAAAACTCGATTTAAAAATGGTTTCGACAGATGCTATGTTGTGATGTTATATAATTGAATTCAAAGGCAATTGGGAGAAATTTCTACCACTAGCTAAATTGTGTATAATAATAGTTAGCAATCAAGTATTAAGATGGTACCATACGAAGTATTATACGAACATAAATACAGAACATTGCTATATTGGTTAAAGTTGAGGAAAATAAATTTAGTAGGTCAAATTACTGTGTAAAACCATGCTTTTCAGGCAATCGAAGATGGTATTATATATCGTTATAGCGTCATTATCGTCGAGCAACCCAAGGTGATGAATCTGTGTATCCATACCTAGCTCGTGTCTGGTTAATAGGGTTAATAATACAAGAATTGGTTAAATGGTAATGAAATGAAATGTGATGGCAATATGAAAGGTGATATTATTCAATTGAGTTGAAAACAAGCCCTAGGGGCCAAATATGTATGAAAGAGCTATCAGGCTTGGAAATTATTAAAGTGTTCAAGTGAAAAGGGACTTATGAACTAAATGTTAATAAATTGAATGCTATTCGAGAAGATAGTATGAATGCATAAAGAACTATTGTCTTTGTAGCACCCCTCGCCCGACCCAATTGTCGAGTCCGAACTACGAAATGCTGAAGTCCTTACCAGAACAACTGTAACACCCCTTTTCCATCTTCGTCGCCAAGATCGACTTACAAAATGCTATAGTGCAAAACAGAATCATTACGAAACAATTAATAGTCAAGTTACAGTAACTTTGATCATATGAAGCATTCAATACCATTTTAAACCTTTTTAGAGTCTCAAATGAACTTACATGAGCTCTCAGGTTGATTCAGGAATGAACAAGGAATAAATGGTAACATTTTTAAAAGATAAGGACACTTATACAAAGTAGGAATCACACGGTTGTATGCCTAGACCATGTAAGAAACTGCAGATGTGTGGGACAACACCAAAATTTCATCAAAAGTCACACGATAATGTGGTTAGGCAATGTAATTAACTAAGGCCGTGCGAAATCTAGATGATAAAATCTATAGTACTCACACGGGTGTGTGGACAACCTATGTGACAAACGAGAACCGTATGATTCTAATGCTTCCTACTTACCAATGGACACACAATCGTGTCAGGAATCCATGTATGACACACGGTCGTGTTGTAGAAAAATATGCCATTTGGTGCCTACTTCATGCGAAACTAAATCAATAGCCCATTTGATGTCTTAGTGCACAATTAAACATACTCAAAACTTGCATAAGCTCAATAGAAAACATGCCAATTTGCCACATTTTAAGCACATTCAATAATTATACCAATATACCTCAAATGGCCCCCAAATCAATCAACATAACATGAATCAATTCCATATAATTAATCCAACTCATGCCAATTTAGACTATATCCACCAATATGCACTATATGCAATCAAAACACCAAATTCCAACCACCTATAAATGGCAACATTACCAAAACCAACAATGTGCAAAGTTTAGCACCAATTCAACAACAATGACTTAAATATACATTATACAATTTCCACACCAATACCATTTTCAAGATGCACTTAGGGGCATCATACAATCCACATTCAAAATTACCAATTATCATATAGAGATTAAGGCAATAAGTCTCAAAATCAACATATAAACACAACTACACCTATGTACAAGACATGTAGCCATTCAAGTTGAACCTATACAACCACCTAAGTACATGCCACATATAACCAAACCAAAATGGACAATAGTATACCAAATCATAGAACGAGTAGTGTGAGCTCTGGTGTGATTCGATCGAACTGAACAAAATCAAAGGTGTACATAGAAGAAAAAAATGAAACAACGGTAAGAATACTAATGCTTAGTAAGTCGTACGAAAATAAACTTAAATTACCTCGGTATTAAACAATTAAGCAATTGAAATTACAAAGATACAAGTATGAAATTTCCCTTGGCATCCTTATGTAAATTTACACAACAAACCAATCAATTAGTTTCGTATCAAAACATGAACATTGAATTCATTCCATACATCATCATACTCTATTGTTCATATTATACTTTTGAAACAAACTAATCATAAAACTTTACCTTGAATTCTAATTTAATCTTTTTAATCATTACTTTTCTATTTAGTTTAACATTTTTGCCCAAAGAACTATAGTAAAGTAACCTCAGATACATAAGACTTAAATTGCTAACATGAGCTGTGAAATATATTGCTCATACAAGTTGTAAATCGGGACCTTGAACTTTACATGATGCTGCTCACATGAGTTGTGGAGAATCCTCAACACATGCAAGATCTCAACCATTAGTAAATCCCTCCAAACCGGTACTTGTTACCTTTTAGACCCTAATGGCATGCTATTCGTATCCTAATTGTTTACTAAGTTCACACGAACCTTAAATCAATTCTTGTATCATTTCCATCATTATCAAATTTTCATATCCATGAAAAAAAAATCCAATTCACAATTCATATTCATTTCATATCTCCTAATTATTCATTCTAGGCACATATACCATACTTTGCAATTTTTTCCTTTTAATATGAACAATTACCATTTTACAACAACTACAAGTAAATTATTAACACAATAATAGAAATATATTAACAAATTAAATCTCAGACAAACTTACCTAAACAACACAGTAACAACTACAATTTCGAGGACTACTTCGCAATTTTTCCTTTTCTACGTTTGTCTTCCGGTTGATTTAATTCTTTATCTATATAATAATTCATTTCAAGAGTTTAGCTCCAATAACATTAAAATCTCTTATACTATGCATATGAAAACTTATTTTCATATTTCACAATTTCCCTAAATTTTTGTAGTTTATTCAATTTCATCCCTAAAATCGAAACAACCATAACTTTCACATTTAATCTTCATTTTTCAAATTTTTTTCAATTACACCCTTAGACAAACCTCTACATTCAATAATTATAGAAATTTAAGCCAAATCCATATAATTTTCACTTTAGTCTCTAAACTCAAAAGTAACAAAATCACTTTACAAATTAGGCTCTGTTTCAGCTCTAAGCCTATAAACTAGCATATTAACACTAAAAGCTTCAAAATTCATCAATGGTAACATTTTAAAACTTTAAAAGTTTTGCAAAATAATACTCGGGCTAGCTAAATCAAGCTCCCATGATTCCAAAAACATAAAAATTAATTGGGCAAAAATCGATTACCAATTGAAGGACCAAGCTTGGACGTGAGCTAGGTTTTCTTCTCCTTTTTAGAATTGATTTTGGGGCTTGAAGAAGATGAATAAAATTTTTCTTCTCTTTTTCTTTTAGTTAAAAATCATATAATATTTTAACTAAATAAAATATAATAAAATTAAACATATTCACCCATTGTAAAGCTACAATCGTCCACTATATTTTATAATGGCTTAATTGTCTTTTTAATCCTTGAAGAATTACTAGTTACACCATTTTAGCATTTAAAAATCAAATGCGATTAACTTTTACAACTTTTATGATTTAGTCCTTATACCTTAATTCTTAATCGTTCAATAAAAGTGCCTGACTAAAATTCAAAATAACCTTATAATAGACTCATAAATATTAATAAATAATATTTATTAACTCGATCATCAGAAAATGGGGTTCCAAAACCACCGTTTTCGACACCACTGAGAACGGATTGTTACAGCAACTACAGACAATATCATTCACATTAAAATATAAATCATGCAAAAACAACCATTAAAAACCATAAGTTCATTATACAATCTTTCTCGGGTCTTATACGAGCTTATGAATGCTCTGAAGTTAACTCGAAATCATATTAGGAATAAATTACAACATTTCTAAATTTCAAAAAACGTCACGATATAAGGAGTTCCTCGTAGCAACGTGAACGTCTATTTTCCTCGTTGTGACGGCGGGGTTATCATCATGATGTGCTTCTATACCCAGATCTCATTTTGACATTCATCACTTGAAGTCGTGATGTAGACTCTATTTTTGGCACAAATTAGGCCTTTTTGGTACCTATTTCAATCAACCAAACCATTTCATTCAATTGGTGCATTTGTGCACATTCAACCTGCATAAAATCATGTTCAATTACATGCCAAATATATATCATCTATCCAAATCTAAACATTCATTCCAACAAATACACAATTTGACATCAAAACCAAACAATTCAACTAAATCAAGTTTAATCTAATTAACCATGCCATATAGACTTTCAATATCATAATTAATCGTACCATTTTATCAACAAAATTGGCTTTCAAATGCCACATTCAAATCATTATCATATTATCAAAACATGCACTATAGCATATATGGACTTTAGCTTTCCAAAATCAAACTTTAGCCAAGTTCAAACAACTATCTAGCGAAAGTAAAATCATATAAGTTTAACACTTATGTACATGTCACATAACCAAGCTTAAAATGAGAAAAAATTTACCTAATCAATAGCTGGATAGTGTGAATCTTCAAGCTGATCTAATTGACAAGTTCTTCAAACCAACAATCTACAGAAAAGGGAAACAATTAGGTAAGCATTTTGAATGTTAGTAAGGTTGTAGGTATTAAAACAATAACTTACCTTGAGTTACAAATTAATCGTAATAAACAAAATAACGTAACACAATATACCTGACATAGCATATTCACAACAAATAGGTGATTCATCATAAGTCGAGAGTCACTTAACCATTCAACATTTAATATGAAATTCAATTTAGTACCATTCACATAGAATTCACAATTCCATACCATAAGTATTACTAAATCATCATCTACCATTTATGTAACACCCTATACCTGGTCTGATCACTTGACCTGAGCTATAAGGTATTACAACTATTAAACATCAATATCATTCAATAACTCAACATAAATAATCAACCAATCTATAATGCAATGTAAATACAATTATTCAATAATATTCAATGAAAATCGAACCTTAATCAAGCTTATGAAGTTCTTAAAATAACCTGGAAACAAATCAAGACTAATTTGAAACTTTTATTAAAAGATAGGTAAATAATGAAAACTAGGGTCACACAACCGTGTGACAAGGCTGAGATCGTGTGGTTCTATAACATGGCTGTGTGCCATGTAATCTTGGGTCACACGGTTGTGTCACCAGGCTATGTAATAGATTTTGGCCGTGTGGATCAACTTGCACCTAAATTCAACAGTTTATATAGTTGTGCCCTGCACCCTTGTATGGCACACGGCTAGGTGGTAGGCTATGTTATTGCCCATGTACACCTAAACATGCTGTCTAAATCAAGCAATCACACATATGTTCACTTAGGCCAAGCCTTGCAACATCAACTATTAAATCAATACAAAATGCATCAAATACATGCCAAAAGACACCATATAACATTAAACCTTAGTGCCTAACCAGTATGCAATCATTGGCACCACAGTTCAAGTGTTAAGCATTAACAATTTAAGTATAAATAAACCTAACATTTCATGTATATTCAATCATCAAACCAACATCATTTTCTCATAACCATATGTTGGGAAATGTGACTATATCATAGTAAACATGTAACTATTTTCTATTTATTTGAACGATGAATAAATAAATAAAGTTAATTTCACATTTCACTATTATGTCTTTTACATTTATATCTTTTATAGTTTGCATTCATAGTGAAATTGTGACAAGCAAATATTAGCTCATTGATTGTCTAAAGTTCAAACTGAAGATAAGTGGCATTGTAAAAAATGTTTGCATTACAAGAAAGACAACCTACTTCAGTAGATAATCTAAATGAGTCTGTAATCCCGTAAAAGAATCAAAGTGGGAATTTGATTCAAATACTGAGAAGGATTATTATGTCGTCTACATTTCCAATTGGGGAGATGGCTAGTCTTGGTTACTGGGAGCAATTGACTCAACAAGTAGAGACATAGATATATTCGTTGGAAGAATAATACACTGGACTGGAACCAAGATGAATTAATTCTGAATCCGTTTTTGAATTAATTCACTTGTGACGTTCATGGTATGATTTACCTAAATCTTGTGTTAGTCACTGACCATGCGTATGCAACTCATATGCTTTGATATAAGTAGAGGCTTGTGCTCTAAAGATGATTAAGCCTATAGCTGATATGTTGGGTACATGACTTGTGTATGGCATGGCTTTACTAGCAATAGTGGAATTCATAGATCAATTAGAGTTAATGATATCCTCTCATTGGCGTTGTGTGGATTGGTAAATATGAAACGTGGCCACAGAAGCAATTTATCATATTCATTTGTTGACAGTGATCATATTAATCATTAAGAAGACACAATGGTGAAAATTAATAAAATAGGACTGTATTGAGTAAACAGATTTAACTCAAAGGAATCAAGGATATCATATGAGGGTAACACACACATGACGAGGTCATTAGACAATGCAGTTGGATGAATTGCTTTCGTAAAGTGTATACAATAAGGAGTTTTCAATCATGGTACTTCTTGTAGACTGAATTCATGATTAAGTAGGTGCAAATTATTGAAACAATGCTACTGGACATAATGGCAATCACTAGAGCCTAATTTTATATTTCCAATTGGTCCCTCTGCTAGCTCAACAAAAGCTTGATCAGACTGTATTTCAATTAGAAGAAAATTCTATGAGTTTGGAAATAATTTAGTTGAGTCGATTTATTTGATGTGGAATTAAATTAGGTTGTCGTGAAAATTTTTCAACTAGATAATTTGATTAAAGAATTTTCTTGAAAAATTAATTTGGAAAATCTAATTGATTTTTTGAAAAATTAATTTTGGCCATGTAAAATTAAATTAATCAAATCAATTAAAATTAATATGGTATTTTTATAAATTAATTTTTAAGTAAGACAATTGGATGTAATCCATGTTCTTACTAGTTAACCATGGGACTACAAGGCGACATGGTTGATGGGTGTGAGAATGATCACAGTAATGGAAATTTTTTTCCAAGGTTTTAATACAAGACGCATGCATCATATTGCATTCTTAATATGTTGTTGAAATGAAAAATATTTTTTTAATACAAAGATAGTAATTAGTGAAACCTTTATTCTTTTCAGTTCAAATATGTCTCCTACTTCTCTTATTAGCATTCTTACTTAGAATAAATTAAATAGGGATAACTTTTGATAATGAAAATGGAACTTGTTGATAGTTCTCAGATGTGAGAAACACATATTCGCTCTTAACAAAACGTGCCCTCCTTTGGCTCAGCCCAAAGCGAGAAATTGCTAAAGAGATTCTAACTCAATTGTTCGATGGTATATGTTAGCGAGCATGAGTAGTGTGTTGCAAAAGCAACACGAGAATTTTCGTACTGCCAAAGAGATCATGACAAATTTGGAGGATTTACTCGAAGGCCAAGTTGCATTGGTTCAACAATCCATTATTATAAATTTGATGAATTCTCAGTAGAAAATCGACACTCCGATCAAAGAACATATTCTTAAGCTCATGGGATTCTTTGCGGAAGCGGAGGGCTAAACTAGATATGAACACTCAAATTGAAATAGTGTTCAAATCCTTAACCAAGGATTTTGCTAGTTTTAAGGTCGCTTTCAACTTGGGGAACAATGTGCTTACCTTGAATCAGCTCATGAAGGAATTACAGTCCTATGAATTAATGTTGAATGGTGGTAAGCCGGTTCAGGAAAACCTAAGACTAACTTACTTGTGGGCCCTTCGTTCTCTAAAGGGAAACAAAAAGCCAAGGGAAAGAAGAAACTTACTAAGTCTTTGGTTCTATCTCATATGGATAGGAAGAAGGCTAAGAAGTCAAACGATACTAAAAAGATCAAATGTTTCTTCTGCAATAGAAAAGGACATTTCAAATCAAACTGCAATGAGTATTTATATTACCTAGCCGAAAAGGGCAGAGGTATGAAACCCTTTATGGTTGAAGCTTGCTTAACAGAAGAATCAGTTAACAACTAGGTTATTGATTCTAGAGCTACTAATCATGTGTGTGTTTCTTTACAAGGGTTCAGCGAAACAAGAAGTTTGCGTGATAGGAGCCTCTCATTGCGGATTAGAGATGGGAGCTATGTTTCAGCCGAAGCAGTGGGAGAAGTTATTTTACACTTTGATAAATTTATAAAGATTGTTTAAAGAACATGTTTTATGTATCTTATTATAAGAGCAATTTAATTTTTGTAGCATGTTTATTTTATGATAGTTAAATCATGACATTCAATAAAGGGATTGATATTCATAGAAATTGTTTTTTAATTTGTAATGGATGGATGGAAAACAATTTTTACTTTATCAAACGAAATAACTACTCAATGCTTCAGAATGAAATAGTGAATAAAAATCTTAAAACTTCTCACTCTAATGAGAGGTACCTACGACATTTAAGACTTGTCATATTAACCAAGAAAGAATCACTAGAATTGTGAAAGATAGTCCCTTAAATATTCTTAAGGAAGTTAGTCTTCCACAATGTGAATCTTACTTGGACGGTAAAATGGCTTAGAGGTTTTTGAATGTGAAGATACAAGAGCCAACCAAACTTTAGAACTTGTGCACACTGATGTATGTGGTCCCATGAGCATCAGTGCCCAAGGAAGTTACGATTATTACGTGACTTTTAACAATGACTATTCTCGATATGGATATGTGTATCTAATACACCACAAAAGTGAAGCCTTTGATAAATTTTGAGTGTTTCGTGCGGAATGGTAAAGCAATTATGTTTATCCATAAAAAAATCTTCAATTTAACCTAGGTGGGGAATATTTGTCCAATGAGTTCTTAGAATACCTCATCGGGAATGAGATTTTATCCTAATTGACTGAGCCAAGCACTCGACAATAGAATGCCATAGCTTATCGAAGGAATAGAACCTTGTTTGACATGGTTCGTTCAATGTTAAGCTATTTAAAACTTCTTACTTCCTTCTAGGGATATGCAATACAAATGGCTTGCTACATTCTGCATGATGTACCAACCAAGTCTTCTTGTAATACACTTTGTGAACTGTGGCATGGAAAGAAACCCGTTCTAGATCACTTTAGAATATGGGGTTATGTAGCACACATTCTGGATAAGGATGCAAAGAAGTTGGATACAAGGACAGAATTGTGCATGATTGTAGGCTATTCAAAAGGAATAAATGGAGGATTATTCTACAATCTGAAAGATAATGTGATTAAAGTTTCTACTTATGCTACGTTCCTCGAGGAAAGCTACATAGATAAATTAAGCCTCAAAGTAAAGTGGTACTCGAGGAACTGCGGGAGTGGTAGAACAATCACCAAGTTTCATTCTCAAGAAAGTTGTAGAAAAACCTACAAACGATCAACAACATAGGGGAATCCGTCGTAGTGGGAGAGTTTCTAAGAAACCAGAATTCTTCATCTATGATAGTAGTATTTATAATACGAAAGCCAATCATGAGGATGATGATCCACTCACTTACGATGAGGCTATGTAGGACGTTGATTCCAAGCTCTAGAAGCAGACCATGGATGTTGAGATAGATTTTATGTGATCCAATACAGTATGGGAACTTATAGACTTACCGATTGGGATTAAACCTATAAGGTGTAATTGGATCTACAAGAAGAAGATAACTACAGAAGAGAAAGTGGAAACACACAAAGGCAGACTTGTAGGGAAATACTACACATAAAAAGAAGACATCGATTACGATGAGACCTTTTCTCCGGTATCCATGCTCAATTCTATCCTCATACTCTTATCCATTGTCACTGCTCTTGATTATAAGATCTAGCACATGGATGTCAAGAAAGTGTACTTGAATTGCTATCTTGATGAGATCATTTTCATGGCTCAACCCACCGGCTATGTTGTTAAACGATAGGAGCAGAAAGTTTGCAAACTGCTAAGATCCATTTATGGACTTAAGTAGGCATCTCACACATGGAATAAAAGATTTGATCAAACAATCAAGACTTTTGGGTTTGAGAAAAAAATTGATGAACCTTCTGTTTATAAGCATATAAAGGACAAAAAAGTGGTGTTTATTGTTTTGTATGTCGATGATAGTCTATTTATCGAAAATGATGTAAGAGAATTATCATCGGTTAAACTATGGTTAGCTCAACAATTTAGCATGAAGGACTTGGGTGGAGCTAGTTATATTTTTGGAATTCGAATCCTTAGGGATCAAAAGAATAAAATGATAGCTCTATCTTAAGCTTCAAACATTAATAAGGTGCTGGAAGGTTTTGCAATGGCCGATGCAAAGCCAAACGTTCATCCGACGGCATCAGGTTTTCATCTTTCTTTAGATGACTATCCTAAGATGGCAGAAGAAAGAAAGCATATAAGTAAGGTTTCATATGCTTCAGCTGTTGGAAGCCTTACATATGCGATGCTTTGTACATGTCCAGATATCTGTTTCATAGTAGGAATAGTTAGTCGATATCAGGTGAATCCAAGTTTCAAACATTGGCAAGTTATAATGTAACACCCTAAATCTGGCCTAGAAGTTTAGACCGAATCCTGGATGTTACATTGATCACCGAAGTGACCATAGGTAAATTTTTACAAAACAAGTTATCACGTCAAACCGAAACATTTAATTGTTTAAATTCAGTTAGTAAAAATTACAATTAAGTTTATTATAAAACCAGAATTATATGAACAAAAAAAAATTAAAAAGGAACTTGTACCACAATTTCATAAAACCTTACAGTTCAAAAACTGAATAACAAAATAGAAACTAAAAATACAAACTTATATTATATTTTCTCCAAGACTGTCTGAGACCTCCGCATACCGAGCCTAGCGTCAAATTCTTAAACGTACCTGAAAGAGAAACACTAAGAGGGGGTGAGCTACCCGAGCTCAGTGTGAGTTTGAATCAGGACTAAAAACAAATCCCGGAAATCAATTTAATATCGCATCAGATTTACAAATATACACTGAGTTAGAAAGAGTCTTGGAACTAATGTCTCGGTGGAACATAACACTCGAGCACACCAATTCACAAACAGAAAAACAGAGTGTAGTCGAATAGTCAAGCACTCAGAACATACAAATAGATGTGTATGAAATGTGGTCAAGTAATAAAACCCACACATCCAGCCGACACACCTCTCCCTCCCCCGATCACACCCGATAAGAGCTGTTTAAGCTCAACCAACCAAAACACACCATATAGAACCTCATAGGTCTGTCCAACCCTAAGACTGTATATGTTGACCAAGCCACTCAAATGTTAATACGCAGCAAAGCTGGTGTATGTGCTGTATGGTGCAATGCAGTAATCCGCTATACAGTCCTATTGTAGTTATACTGCCAGATCAGATAATGGTACGCAAAAAAGTTGACGTACATAAGGTACAGTACGGTAAATCACTGTACAAATAAGCTTGCAGTTAAACTGCCAGATCAGAACAGATACAATCTTCCTTCTTTTCACAACCAAACCCAAAATACTTTATTCAAGTGCATATATGCATTCAATCTCACAGAATGGTGACACATTAACAGACAGTCAAACAAAATAGATATGGACTCATATACCCAGTTAACCAGGCTCAGAGTCAGACATCTCACACGTCAATTACAAGCAACACTTAAATCATAGCCCAAATTAGAGTCTTAACTACCCTTACTAAAGCTTAGCAAAGGGTTGAAGCACACAGACACAATTTCATATTAGAAACACCCATAAAACCAAAATAAGTGTCTTAGAACCACAAGACCGTGTGCTCTGGCCATGTGAAAATGCCTAGGCCGTGTGGGAGGTCAAAGCCCGTGTGAAGAGGGGCATACGGCTGTGTGGCTAAGGCACATGCCTATGTCAAAAAAGACACATGGGCATGTGACTGAAACACACGCCCGTGTGGAATAGGGACATGGCCGTGGGAACAGGCCGTGTAACTCTTTGTCCATTTGCACTAAATAGAGTACAGGGCAGACACAGCCATGTGTCCAAAAGACACGCCTGTGTGGAATACCTAAATCCCAAAATTAGCCATACGACCGTATGTCCAGGCTGTGTAACACCAAATCACTCAAACCCTAATCCCAAACCCATACGCATGTGGGGAACATGGCTGTGTGAAAATTGACAAAATGACCAAATCGGCCACAAGGCCGTGTGAAACCAAATTTAGTCTGAAAACCCTAATTCTTAATTCCATATGGCTGTGTGAACAGGAACACGCCTGTGTGGCCGCCCAAGTAGTCATGAAATCCTTTGGAATAGGCCTAAAACCTTGTTTTAGCCATCAAAACAGTCCTCAACCTTTACAATATCAAAAGTACATTAGAATATGCAGTATTCCCTATACTTTTTCAACAACTAAACTCCCAAATCAATAAGTTAAAGGACACTTAAGAACTACCGAAACAACAATTTGTAAAACAAAATAGTTAAGGTTCAAATCCCACTCCTGTTTTGTGATCGAGAACGTCTAGAACCCAACTCGAAGATAAAGAAAAATGAAGGTTTGGCAAAACCACCACACAACTCTTTTCCAAAAAAGAAAGAAAAAGAAGAAAAGAAAGCCGACAGAGGGAGAGGAGGGCAAAACGTGCCAAAGAAAAAGCGCACACACAGATTCGAACACCTACCTAGAGGTACGCCTACACACAACTAACCACCAGACCAGCAGGCCCATTCTATCACTTAAACACGCATTTAAACACAATAGCACACCAATCCAAATCTTCTAGCCCTAAAATTTGGGGTGTTACAAATCACCCCTCCTTAAAGAATTTTCGTCCTCGAAATTCCAACGAACAGAACATTGGTATAACACAAGCTACACCACTATGCTCTCGCTACGTACTCTAGCTCGAGCTTAACCAAATCAAAATTAAGACCTCATACACACACCCAGAACACATAACCACTGAAGCAGATACACAGTTATCCTATCACACACAATTTCAATACTCTAATCTAAACGTCAAAACATTCACAACCATACCTGTCTCAAAATCATCGAGGACACTCTTGGATCCGATGCTCGATGGACCTGCATCGAAAACATGCTCCTGCCTTTTTCCAACACTTGCCCGGGTGACACTTCTTACAGTGCTCACAAAATGAAGCGATCACACTAGTACCAGCACCCTCTGTAAAGCCGCTATTGCCACTCAAATGCGTTGTAACACGCTTCGCAAAATGAGGCTCCAACCTCGAAGGACTGTGATCTCTTTTCTTTTCACAATCCACGCACCTAGCTTGAAGTGTTTTACTAATCCTCTTTAATCTAGCCTCAAACACTTCCTCTAACACCTCTTTTACCACCCGAGTCAATGCATTGGTACCAACCTCTAGGTTATCGCTACTCGAAGCTCATGTCCTAGAGAAGTGAACTACTCCTGAACAAACTCACGTCCTAGAGAAGTGAACTACTCCTCGCGATCTTGCTTACCTTCAGAATCCATATTAGTATTTTCGCTAACTTAGATCATCTACATTTTCAGAGAACAAATACATAATAAATATAAAATTCTACATTTCCAATCTTACAGTTTCAAATTTCTACCTGGACCAGCATCAAAGTCTTAGATAGTTTATTTCCATAAAAGTTTTTCCAGAACACTAATCGTTTCAGCTTACGTGGTAAAGTTTCTCAAAAATTTCTTTTTAAAACAACCACATGCGCATACGGACACGTAGAACCAGAGGCTGAGTTTTTGCATACCTGGCTCTAATACCATTAAATGTAACACCCTAAACCTAGCCTAGAAGTTTAAGCGAATATCAGATGTTAAATTAATCACCAAAATGATCGTAAGTAAATATTTACAAAAAAAGTTATCACGTCAAACCGAAACATTTAATTGTTTAAATTCAGTCAGTAAAAATTATAGTTAAGTTTATTATAAAACCGGAATTATATGAACAAATAAAAAAATTAAAAAGGAACTTGTACCACAATTTCATAAAACCTTATAGTTCAAAAATTGAATAACAAAATAGAAACTGAAAATACAAACTTATATTATATTTTCTCCAAGACTGTTCGAGACGTCTCATACCGAGCCTAGCGTCAAATTCTTAAACGTACCTAAAAGGCAAACACTAAGAGGGGGTAAGCTACTCGAGTTCAGTGTGAGTTCGAATCAAGACTAAAAACAAATCCTGAAAACCAATTTAATATCACATTAGATTTACAGATATACACTAAGTCAGAAAGAGTCTTGAAACTAACGTCTCAGGGTAACATAACACTCAAGCACACCAATTCACAAACAGACAGACAGAGTATAGTCGAATAGTCAAGCACTCAGAACATACAAATAGATGCGTATGAAATGTGGTCAAGTAATAAAACCCACACATATAGCCGACACACCTCTCTGTCCCTCGATCACACCCTATAAGAGCTGTTTAAGATCAACCAACCAAAACACACCATATAGGACCTTCTAGGTCTGTCCAACCTTATACACCATATATGTAGACCAAGCCACTCAGATGTTAATACGCAGCAGAGCTGGCGTATATGCTGTATGGTGCAATGCAGTAATTCGTTGTACAGTCCTATTGCAGTTATACTGCCAGATCAGATAATGGTACGCAACAAAGTTGACGTACGTTTGGTACAGTGCGGTAAATTGCTGTACGAATAAGCTTGCAGTTAAATTGCTAGATCAGAACAAGTACAGTCTTCCTTCTCTTCTCAACCAAACTCAAAATACTTTATGCAAGTGCATGTATGCATTCAATCTCACAGAACGGTAACACATTAACAGACAGTCAAGCAGAACAGATATGCACACACATACCTAGTTAACTAGGTTCAGAGTCAGACATCTTACACATCAATTACAAGCAACACTTAAGCCGCAGCCTAAATCGGAGTCTTAACTACCCTTACTAAAGTTTAGCCAAGTGTTGAAGCACATAGACACAATTTCAGATAAAAAACACACACAGAACAAAAATAAGTATCTTAGAACCACACGCCCGTGTGCCCTAGCCGTGTGGGAGGACGAAGCTCGTATAAAGAGGGGCACACGACCGTCTGATGAAACACACGTTCATGTGGACCAAGGACACGGCCATAAGAATAGACCGTGTAACTCTCTGTCCATTTGCACTAAAATAGCGTACAAGGCAGACAAGGCCGTGTAAGGGTCTCATACGCCCATGTGCCCACCAGACATGGCTGTATGTTTAAAACACATGTTCATGTGGAATCCCCTAATCCCCAAATTAGCCACACGACTATGTGGCCAGGCTGTGTGACACCAAATCACTTAAACTCTAGTCCCCAAACCTACACTCCCGTGTGCCCGGGGGACACGACCGTGTAAAAATTGACAAAATCCCCAAATTGGCCACATGATCGTGTGGCCAGGCCGTGTGACACCAGATTTAGCTTGAAAACCCTAATTCCTAATTACACACGACCGTGTGAATAGGCACACATCTGTGTAGCTACCCAAGTAGTCACAAAACTCCTTCGAAATAGGCTGAAAGCCTTGTTTTAGCCATCAAAATAGTCCTTAACCTTTACAATATCAAAAGTACATCGGAATACGCAATATTCCCTACACTTATTCAACAACTAAACTCCCAATCAATGAGTTAAATCACACACAAGAAATGCCGAAATAACAATTCGTAAAACAAAATAGTTAATGTTTGAATCTCACACCTATTTCGTGATTGAGAACATCCAGAACCCGACTAGAAGATAAAGAAAAATGAAGCTCTGTCAAAACCACCAAACAACTCTTTTTCAAAAAAAAAAGAAAAGAAAACCGAGAGAGGGAGAGGTGGGGAAAACATGCCAAAGAAAAAGTAACCCAAAAAATAAAATCAAAGTCAAAATTAAAAATAGAAATTAAATATTTAACAAATTATTTAACAAAATAAAAATAAAAAAATTCCTCCCCAAAATGCACGCACACAAAGATTCGAACACTTGACCTAGAGGTACACCTACACACAACTAACCACCAGACCAGCAGGCCAATTTTGTTACTTAAACATGCATATGAACACAATAGCATACCCCTCTCTATGACCTTAACCATAAAACCCAAATCTTCTGGCCCAAAATTTTGGGGTGTTATATGTGAAACATACATTAAGGTATCTTCAAAGAACCAGAAATTATATGCTTGTATATTTGAGGGCAGGGTCTTATTCCAGTTGAATACACAAACTCAAACTTCCAAACCTGTAAAAATTTGAGGAAATCGATGTCGGGAAATATATTTTTTTAGGTCGTGGAGTCATAGTATAGAGAAGTGTAAAACAAACTTGCATTGCTGACTTTACTATAGAGGCCGAGTATGTGGCTGCTTCTAAGGCAACGGAAGAAGCAATATTGCTTCAAAAGTTCTTAACCGAAGCAAAAGTTATTATTGTTATGGAAAATGCTAGAACATTGTATTGTGATAACAATGCTACAATAGCTAATACCAAGGAAATGAGAAGTCACAAAAGGACGAAACACATTGTCCGAAAGTATAACTTGATACAAGAGATAGTAGCCAAAGGAATTGTAGATGTGATGAAAATAGCTTTTGAAAATAACCTTGTGGATCTGTTTACTAAGGCTCTTGTAACTACGTGTTTTAACAAACACATTGAAGATGTGAGAATGGGAAACATGACACATTTACTTCATTAGGGCAAGTGGGAGATTGTTGGGAAATGTGCCCATATTGTAGTAAACATGTAGCTGTTCTCTATTTAGTTGAACGATGAATAAATAAATAAAGTTAATTTCAAATTTTACTGTTATGTCTTTTGTATTTATGTCTTTTATATTTTGCAAGCATAGAGAAATTGTGACAAAAAAATATTAGCTCATTGATTGTCTAAAGTTCAAACTAAAGATAAGTGGTATTGTAAAGAACGTTTACATTACGAGAAAGATAACCTACTTCAATAGATAATTTAAATGAGTTTGTAATCTTGTAAAAGAATCAAAGTGAGCATTTGATTCACATACTAGAAGGATTATTATGTCATCTACATTTCCAATTGGGGAGATGGCTAGTCTTGGCTATCAGAGTAGTTGTCTCCACGACTAGAGACATAGATGTATTCATTGGTAGAATGATACATTGGACTAGACCCAGGATGAATTAATAATGAATATGTTTGTTAATTAATTCACTTCTACATTCATGGTGTGAATTACTAAATCCCGAGTTAGTCACTAACCATGCATAACCAACTCATGTGCTTTGATATAAGAGGAGGCTTATGCTTTAAATATGATCGAGCCCATAGCCGGTATGGTGGGTACATGACTTGTTAATGGCAGGACTTTACTAGCAACAGTGGAATTCATAGATCAATTAAAGAGTTAATGATATCCTCTCATTGACATTGTGTGGATTAATAAATATGGAGCATGGCCACGGGTTGCTCGTTCTCAAACGAGAAATTGATCACAGTCATTTGTTGACGGTGATCATATTAATCATTAAAAAGACATAATGGTGACAATGAACAAAATAGGATTGTATTGAGTGAACAGATTTAACTCAAAGGAATCAAGGATATCATATTAGGGTAACACACATATGACGAGGTCATTGGACAAAACAGTTGGATGAATTGCTTTCATAAAGAGTATACAATAAGGAGTTTTCAATCATAGTACTTCTTGTGGACTAGCTCCATGGTTAAGTAATTATGAATTATCAAAGCGATGCTTCTAGACATAATTGCAATCATTAAAGCGTAATTGTATATGTCTGATTGGTCCCTCCGCTAGCTCAACAAAAACTCGATTGAACTGCATTTGAATCAAAAGAGAATTCTATGAATTTGGAAATTATTTAGTTGAGTTGATTTATTCGATGTGGAATTAAATTAGGTTGTCGTGAGAATTGTCCAACAAGAGAATTCAATTAAAGAATTTTCTTGAACAATTAATCTGGAAAATCTAAGTGATTTTTGGAAAAAATAATTTTGTTCAAGTAAAATTAAATTAATCAAATCAATTAAAATTAATAAGATATTTTTGGAAATTAATTTTCAAGTTAGACAATTGGCCCAATGAGTAATTGAACTTGAAAATTGGACCTCATATCATAAATTGGGCCCAGGAGCCCAAAACCGAGACCAAGACCTAAAAATTGGTTTAACCGAGTCCAGTATTTAAAATTGGATTGACGGTCCAATCAGTGGCTAGATCGGATCGGCCAAGTCATCGTTGACCTGGATGAATCGGCTTGAGGTGTCGTAAGGGTGTCACAATTGCATCATCGAACATGGCGGGGTTGGTGGCTGGCGGCAGTTGGTCATCAATGGTTGATCAGTGGAAGGGTTACACTCCTACTGGGACTAGAGAATTTGATTGCAAATTAATTATTTCAAAAATAATATTATTTTAATAGTATAATATTAAATTAAATTAAATTAAATACTTATATTAATAGTATTTTATTAATTTAATATTAAATTGATTATCTTAATATTAAATTAAATTTAATATTTATATTGTAGGTAAACATTCTATTATTTTAATAAGATTTAATATTAAATTTAATCTAATATTTATCTTGATAAATAATATATTAATTAATATTAAAGTGATTAAGTTTAATCATAGTTAAATTCTCTAAACTCTCCATATATAAAGAAAGCATTGGGTCACTATTTACACACACTTGAATTCAAGATAAAGTTGTAGAGAGAAAATTCTTTGAAGAGATTATTTCAGAAAATTTCTAGAGATATTTTTCTAATTTACAACTTGACCCAAAAGTTTAGAGATATTTTTCTAATTTACAAATTGACCCAAAAGTTTAGAGAAATTATAAAATTACCCCATTGGTAATTTTTGTGAAATTTTTTTGAATCGAAGCGAGCCCACACTCGGCAGACGTGAGCTTGAGGATAGCGGAGAAGACTACTCGGACAAAGTGCTCATCCTAGACGAATTGAAAACATACAATTTTGATTAAGTGTTTATTATTTTAGATATCACAACCAATATATTGTTTTGGAAAAAATTTTAAAACTCTAATTTTCCCTAAATTTATTCTCCATTGCGGTTTCCAAACTCATTTTTCCACTACCATATTCATCAAACCAAGTTCACCAACTAACCAAAAACATAAGCAACATTTCATAACCAAGATAACATGATAGATACCAAATAAGCTTATACCAACACAAGCCACGAAAACAGCCATTAGATTACATGTTTATACAATTATTTCATATACCAAATGGCACAAAATATAACCAAAATACTTACAACATAGAATTCCAAAACTATATTTACATGTCACTTATAACCAGGCCAAAATAAGTAAATAACTACCAAAAGTGTAAACAGATAGTGTGATCTCCAAATACGATCCAATCAACAGCTCAAATTCGACAATCTACAAGGAAGAAAACAAAACAAGGTAAGCTTACTTGAAACTTAGTAAGGTCGTATAAATAAATATCACATACCTATCAATAAAACATACAATTCAAAGTTTACATATAACTAGTATTCCTTGCCATGTTTCACATTTCCTACCATACCAAATGGTTAGATATGAACATATAACATCATCAAAATCTCAAGCTAGCATATATCACATACCAAATCACAAACAACAAGTACACAAGCTTTCATGCCATCATATTTCATTTCTATAGATTTTATTAACGGTTTTGTCCGGATAACTACAACAAATTAATTTGGATACACGGGGAAATAATGCTCACACAAACTGACAATCGAGACATTAACCATTACACGATACTACTCACACAAGCTGACGAGAATCTGCAACAAATGCTAGATTCTAGCCATTGGTATGGTATCCACCACCGGTACATAGTACCTGATAATATAACACAGGCACAAAGTGCCTAAAAACTGTAACACTAGTACAAAGTACCTGATAACTATAATTACCGGCATATAAGGCCTGAAACACCCTAATGACATGTCATTTGTATCCTAATCATGCACTAAGTTCCCATGGGCCTTAACTCGTATTCCATAATCTTTTCATGTTTATAACATTATATCATAGGCAACTTGATCATATACATTCCATAGGATAACAAAATTCAATTCAAACATATATAATTGTCATACTTTACAATTCAACCATTTATTTCCACTTTCAAAACTTACCTCAACTAACCATTCTAACTATACATATATGTACACATATTTAATTTGAATTCAAACCATTAATAAGCATAATAAACCTAATAAGAACTTACCTAAATAAAACAACTACTAACACCAAACTTAGGATTACTTGACGACTTTTCTTTTTCCGTGATTATTGACTAGTTGATCCATTTCTTGATCTATATAAAAATTTAACTCAATTAACCAATTCAAATACCTTAAAATATATAAATTCATGTATTTGACCCTTTAACAATATTTTACATTATTACCCTAAACTTTTATGTTTTATTTAATTTAATCCTTAAACTGAAACTTACACAATTCTCAAAATCAATCCAAATTCATGCTAGTTGAATTCTCTCTTACACATTTACAGCCCATAATTATAGAAATTCCACAAGAATTTCATGCTAAATTTACTATTTTATCATTTTAATACTTAAACTTAAAACTATCCAAAATTCTTTTACAAATAAGTCATATTTAACAACCAAGCTTATAAACTTATCATTTAACTTCAAGAACATCAAAAATCATCATTGAAAAAATTCAAAACATTTAACATTTTTACAAATTAGTCCCTAGGTTAGCTAGATTAAGCTATAGCAATCTCAAAAACATAAAAAAAATATTAAAAACGGGCTTGAAAAACATATCATGCAAGTGAATTGAAGCTTCACTGTAACTTAGCTTAAACATCCATGGAAGAATCGATTTTATCAAATGAAGAAGAAGATGATAACATTGTTCATCTTTTGTTTTATGTTT